>NC_088685.1:38615237-38937737 GCF_028017835.1 Emys orbicularis
ATTGTAACTTTGTAACTCTGAGTATTTTACCATTTACTTACTATTATTGATTTTAATAAAAAGTCTTTAGGGCTACATCTGTCTCAGTGTGAGCTTCCTGTCATAACCCCAAGGGTTCTTTATAAATTCTATGGAGCCTGATTCGGGAAAAGAACTTTTATCTTCTTATCAAACAGATTGGCGAGCCTAAAACCCATACTATTGATATTAATAATTAATTATTATTAATAATAATTAAATTAAACTGATACATTAAATTAATATTGTTAGTACACCCTAAATCAGGCTACACTAGCAATCTAGTTCCATTTTGGTATAGGTGGAGTCCATCCTTCCTGTGTAGGCTCCTCCTTTCCTCCAAAGGATCCCCAGTTCTTATTAAGCCCAAAACCCTCCTCCCTAAACAGTTGTCTCATCCATGCATTGAGACCCTGCACTTCTGCCTATCTACCTGGCCCTGTGCGTGGAACTGGAAGCATTTCAGAGAATTCTACCATAGAGCTCCTGGACTTCAATCTGTTACCTAGCAGCCTAAATATGGCCTCCAGGACCTCTTTCTGTCTTTCCCTATATCATTGGTACCTGCATGTACCACGACCACCAGCTCCTCCCCAACACTGCACATAAGCCTATTAAGATGTCTCAAGAGATCCACAACCTTTGCACCCGGAAATTTTCAGTATTACCTCCCAGGCCAAAATGTAATTAGGATTACATTACATAGAGCTGAATCACTTCACTTAGGGCACGTCTTCACTACCCGCCGGATCGGCGGGTAGCGATCGATCTATCCAGGATCGATTTATTGCGTCTAGTGTACACACGATAAAAATCGATCCCCGATCACTCTGCCGTCGACTCCGGAACTCCACCACAGCAAGAGGCGGAAGCGGAGTCGACTCGCCGCCGTCCTCACAGCCAGGAGGCAGGCGTAGCTGAAGTTGCGTATCTTAGGTCAACTCCCCCCCCCCATAGTGTAGACCTAGCCTTAGTAATCAGTAAGGCACATTTACACGGCTCACTGAACTACATACAGTGCAACAAAAGATGGGTGCTCTTTATGGCAGAGAACAGTAATAAAAGCCAGAAAAAGTAATGAGGCATATGAAGCTCCCTGTTCTGCACAGAGGTGCAATAGCTAATGCTTGCACTGATGCTCAAATCTAACCCACCACCATCTATAAATATTTCTGCCAAAGGAATTTGCAGAGATCTGAAATGTCAGACTGTGAGTCTTCCAATTCCATTTTGACCTCTTTCTGACAGTCTGAAAACATAATCTCAGAGTCTGGAAAAGAGAAAACATTCAAGTCCAGCAAAGAAAACTCTCTGTTTGGTGGAAAAATAAAGATAGCATATAATACCATAGGAAATCTTTCAGATGCTATTTAATTGATCCAAATGTCTCCTTTTTGACCAGTGTCCACACTGAATAAAAACGGAAGATTTTGATTAGAATTTCCCCAGCTTTAAGACTATTATTATAATACAGGATGAGAAATGAGAAATTCCTCCAGTTCTACCACTTTGAAAAGTCCTATGCTGTTTGCATTTGTTATTTCCCTTCTATTTTCCATAAAGTCTAACTTGGCTTTCTAAACTTTGTCACCCTTATACACTCCCACTTTCCCTTCCATTGTCCATTTCTCACTACTGTACGTTGCAAATTCTTGCTGATCTAATTGAGGAGAAATATTCATGTGTATTAAGTCTTAATGCCAATAAATCTCATGTCTCATTTCTGAAGTGTCCAATAATCTGTTACTTATGGTACCATTGCCATACTGATAATACATGAGCAACATTTTGGCTATAGAAGTTATTTCCAAGAGCTGACATCACTCCTTTCTCAACACACCAAAACAATTTTAATTAAGAACCACCCAGAGAAAAGACTTGATAAAATGTAGATAGTAATAAAATATGAAATCTATTGATGCTTCTTTATTCGGGAACCCCTATATTTTGTTTTCTTTTAATTATCATCTGTTAACCTTCTCTTTATAAGAGGACATTTCCTTAGCTTTTGCATTTAGGCATGGTTTGTGATAAGTTCAAGCAGACAGGTGTGCTAAATGTACTCTAACATTTGTGGAAGTTCAGCACTGCAGTGCTGATGTTCCTGTGAACGTTAGCTGCTCTAATCAGATTATTTATTAATCCATAACTAAAATCAAACCAATTCTTCTTTAGCTGCTATAACCAGATGAAGTGATGTGACTGCTTTTTAAAATCTGCAAAGCATCTTGAGAAAGCCTGTGTCAGATTGGCAGTATTTGTTTAAATATAGTTTTCAATTTTTTAAAGATCTGGAAACATGAATTTATGCACATAGTTTACGTGTATAAACATGTATTCAGAGCAGAGCCACAAGAATGGTTTGAGGACTGGAAAATACATATCTTTTTCTCACATGAGCATAAAATGATCCAATTGCTGGAAGCTGGTGGAAGACAAATTTGAACTGGAGATATAGTGCAGATTTTTAACAGCGAAGGTAATTAGCCATGGGAACCTAGGAATGTGGTGGATTTTCCTGCACTTGGAATATTTAAATCATGACTTAGATGTCTTTCTAACAGATATGCTCTAGCGCAACCAGAAGTTATGGGTTTGATACAGGAATTACTGTGCGAAGTTTCATGGCCTGTGTTATGCAAAAATTCAGATTAGATGATTATACTGGTCCCTTCTGGACTTAAAATCTTATGATCACCCTTCTGGGTGAAATGTCGGCCCCAGTGAAGTCAATGGCAGAACTCCCATTGACTGCATTAAGGCCAGGATTTTATCCAAGGAATCCATAAATTAATGCTCCACATTTCCCTCCTACTGATTGTCTCTGTTACTTTTTGTCTTATCTTAAACTGAACTGTAAGCTCCGTGTGGGAGGAACCATTTCTTCCTATGTGTTCACACAGCACTTTGCACTGTGGGCCCCCAGTCCTGATTGGGGTCTTTCAGCTCCATGGCAATATCAGTAATTAATAAATGACAGTTATCAATATCAACTTTTTTTCTATCATTGCACTAGATTAGTGTGCTTCTGCACACAGCTTTTTTCTCCCCTTTCATTGCAAATTTCAACCAATCCTCCTCTTAGCCTCCCAACTGCCCCACTTTATTTTTTGCAGTGAACTAAAACATCTGGCTAGATTTATTCCTCTGGCAGATATCTTTGGAAATGTAGGTTCAAGCTCTGTTCAAGTTCCTTAGGATACTGTATGACCAATTCTTTAATGAGTACACTAGCCTTCTTTTCAGGGCATGTGACTTGGGAATTCTTAAAAGATCATCATTAAATCAAGTTACATGGCCAATAAGGTTTCTGTATAAACAAAACATATAACACTGTTGGTCTAGATTGAATGTGACAGTAATTGCATATACTACTGCTTCTGGCCCATTGCCTTAGGGTACCATTGTTTTAAAAGTGATCTCAAAAGGCAATAGTGTCTTCAGACTAGGGAAACTGGGATTTTAATTTCTACTAGTAGAGAGACTATCCTTCGGCTTTTTTGAATCCTAAGAGGAACATAAGAAATATTTAAGTAATCCTAAAAGTAGACCATGGTTGTAATTATCTCAACAATCTCAGATGAAATTGAAAAAATTAGAGCCACAAAATGCCACAAAGTCTCATAGTTATCAGCAAAAATTGAAAATGCCAATGATAGATTTGTTTGAGAAACCTTAATTAGATTTTAGCACAAAGCTTAGTCTCTCATTTAATGTATTTATCCTCTTTACAAGCACATTCATTGATATTTCCATCTTGAAGGACTTTACAAACAGTGCTAAGTATTACTTATATTTCAATATTACCTAGAGGTTCCAATTAGAGTCAAATATGTCTTCACAATATCTCTACAAGTTAGAGGAGTCAGACAGTGTGGTCTAGTGAATAGATCACTGGCTTGGGATCAGGAGAACTAATTCTACTCTTGGTTTGGCTTGTGTGCTGGGTTACTTGGGCAAGTCATTTTGCCTCTTTGTGCCTCAATTTTCCATCTGTAAAATGGGAATGATGATCCTTTCAAAAGTGCTTTGAGATCTAATGATGAAAAGTGCTGTATAGGAACTAGGATTTATTATTTATTTATTTATTAATGGGAAAATTGAGGCACAGAGTGTTTTTGATTTTCCAAAGTCATACAGAGGCTGTGTTGCAGATTGGAGAAGGTAACATCTCCTGTCTCCCAGTCTATGCTTTAACCACTTGACTATGTTTCCTCTCTATGAACACACACGTGAAAATTAAAATAATCAATTTACTTATAAACAAAAACCACATTTTATGTGACACAATGCCATTTAAACTGAGTAAGCAAAGTCTGTGCTAAAAATATTGTGTAGTGTCAGCCTCAAAATGAGCTGCTGTAACATCCTCATACAAAATTAGGTGTGGTGAGATTAAGTAAATTCTTGTAGTTTCAGCCACAAAAGTACCATTAGAATCCTTAAGGATTAGAACAAGGGTAAAACTTTCAAAAATGCAAAGTGACTTAGGAGCCTAAGTCCCATCAAGGTCTAAAAATGTCATATGTTTTCTATGAAAAACTTTGAATGTAACAACAAAATTTCCATTAAATTCATTTTCCCCCTGGAATTGTTTAGTTTTTCAATGAAACCTAAAACTGAAAAACATTTCAGTTTTGAAATTTTGACCTAACCAAACATTTTTCACAAAACTTTTTTGTTTAATTTTTGGTTGAAAACATTTCAACCAATTCTGATCACACTGATTTTAAGTACAGTGTTTATTGGCCATTGTGGACTCTGTTCTTTTTCACTCTTCTGGTAAATTATAAATATTCATCTTCAAAAATGAAAAGGTCATAAGGTACACAACTTATGATGGAAAACTGAATGGCCATACAATTATCTCACAAGAATATAGTTCTAGAATTTCTGTCTCATAGAGATCACATGTCAGTTACAAACAACACTACAAAAATCTATGGAACTTGGACAGCTAATGGTAACCTCAACTTAAATAACCAGCAACTATAACAAACAAAATTGATCAGATAATACCTAAGTGACAAAGGAGGAGATTTTCAAAGGCACAAAGGGCAATGAGGTTCCAAACTCCTACCAAAGTTAGTGAGCATTGGGTATCTAAACACATCTTTGCGCCTTTGAAAATCTCCCCCTAAATAAAATGTGCAAGAGAAAAACAAAAAATGGTCAATTTCTTGGGACAGTGTTATACTAATATCAGTATCTTTTTTCCATATTATGATTACACTATTGATCATTTTACACTCTGCTCCATTTATCTTTTGCAGAATATTTTGACCACAACCTGAGTCCCAAAATATACAGCTCTCTTCTGTGTGTGTCATTCTCTAACCTTCACTGTGTAGCAGAAAAACTTTACAGGTGGTATATTTGCTTCTACTGAACTCAATTACAATAATTGACTTCAACAAGAATAGAGTTAAGCCAATTGTGAGTTCTTTTGAAAATTCTACTTCTCCTTTCAATGTCTGAGTTGCAATTCTAATAACCAGAAGTAAATGAATGCTTCAAACTTTTTAATAAACTATATACTTACACAATTCAAGACAAAGAAGGGAACAGTCTTACAGAAGAAAGGGACATCATCAATAGGTGGACAAACTTCTTCTATGATCTATACAACCACCAGACAAATGGAGATCCTAGTGTCTTAGACAGCTCAGATTCAACAGAGGAGGATGACTTTCCAATACTGTGTGAAGAAGTGGACACAGCTGTGAAATCACTCAAGAACGGAAAGGCTACAGGTATTGACAACATCACAGTTGAACTGATGAAATTCAAAGGAGAAATAGTAATAGATGTACTCACCAAGATCTGCAACAAGATCTGGCAGACCGGTGAGTGGCCCTAGACGTGGACACAATCACTAATCATCACTCTGCCAAAGAAAGGCAACCTGTAATTGTGTCAGAATTACCGGACCATAAGCTTAATTAGCCATTCTAGCAAAGTGATGTTGAAAGTCATATTGAACAGATTGAAGCCACAAGCATCACTGAAGAACAGGCTGGCTTTCGTGCTGGAAGAAGTACCATGGAACAGATTTTCAACCTTCGCGTTCTATGTGAGAAGTACTTACAACACCAGCAAGACATCTACCATGTCTTTGTTGACTTCAAGAAGGCATTTGACAGTATGACACGAAGCTCTCTGGGCAGCTATGAAGAAGTATAATGTTGGTCATAAGCTTATTCTTACCATTAAACAACTGTATGCCAAGTCCAGCAGTGCAGTTCTCGTCAATGGCACAATAGGAGAGTGGTTTTGCACCACTCTTGGAATCCGGCAAGGCTGCCTTCTTTCACCCACACTGTTCAACATCTACTTGGAGTGCATAATGATGGATGCCCTAGAAGATCACATATGCACAGTCAGCATTGGGGGCAAACAATCTGAAATCTTCGGTTCGCTGATGACATTGATGGCCTGGCAGGCAGCGAAGATGAACTTGCCAATCTTGTGAAACAATTGGATGAAACCTCCGCAAAATATGGCATGGAAATCAGTGCAGAGAAAACCAAGCTGATGACAAACAAACGTGTTGGGATCAGCGCACATATCACTGTCAGTGGACAAGAGCTGGAGACAGTGAAACAGTTCATGTATTTGGGGGCAATCATCACTGATGAAGGATCCAAGGCAGAAATTCGGGCAAGAACTGTGCAAACAACAGAAGTGGGAAAGCTAAAGCCAATTTGGAGGAATAAGAACATCTCCCTGCAATCCAAACTGAAACTGCTGCACGCATTGGTCATCTCCATTTTTCTGTATGCGTGCGAGACATGGACCCTTACGGCAGAACTTGAATGGAAAATACAGGTAGTAGAGATGAGATGCTTCTGTAAAATCCTGGGCATCTCCTACTTCGACCACGTCACTAATGAAGAGGTCCACAACATCATCACCCAATGTACTGGATCATATGAAGACCTCCTGACAACCGTGAAGATGCGCAAGCTGAAATGGTATGGCCATGTAACAAGATCATCTGGCCTATCCAAGATCATCCTCCAAGGGACAGTACAGGGGAAGAGAAGAAGAGGTAGACAGAAGAAGAGATGGATTGACAACATAAAAGAGTGGACAGAAATGGACTTCGAGGAGACTCAAGCACTGACACGCAATCGTCAGGGGTGGAGACAATTGGTTGATTGCTCATCAGTGATGGTGCCCCAGCAACCAATGCGGTTATGGGAGTGATGATATACTAATGATACTGAATAGCTTACATTTTTTAATCTCAGATGACCAATACCTGAAAGGTTAAGATTCTTCTTTGGTTGTACTCTACTTTTCTCTTCTTGCTTGGAATTCTAAGGCAGTATTCCATGTATAGAAGGTCATCTTCATCTTCTTAATTAAGAAAGCCTTTCAGATCCATTTTGCTATAAAAGTAATTGCATTTCTGTGCCTCTTGTCCCCTTATTCTATCTGTAAAGTTCTAAGCAAACCTGTGATATTATATGAAAATAGGAAGTAACAATAATAAATTGTCCCTTCTATAAAATCCACCACCCATGAAGTTATCCTGAATTTAATGTTTCATTGCTTCTGGTTGAAGCCTATGGCTCTCTTCTTTTAGAGGCTAATCATTTATTGTTCTATAGAGATGTTGACTTCATCTTGGCTCTGCCTTGCCAAGTCATTAGAACAGTGAAAGCTTTAGAATTTAATTCATTCTCATTTGAATTCAGAACTCATATATTTAGATGCACTCTACTTTACAGTGGATTTTTCTAAGGAGAGCTTGAATGTCCATGAATGTGGACTAGGATGGTGCTTGTTGCAAACTGTGGGGACCAGTATATGGTGTGAGGAAATCACTTACAGCATTCTGGCTCTTTTTCTCATCTAATCTAGGTTCATTCATATATTGGGCCTATCTCCGTAGTATCTGAGTGGCTCTTGGCAAATTCATTTATTTGTATAAGTTTTCTTTCCTCTTTAAATTTGAAAGTTAAGTTGAATGTAGGAAAAAATGCCACATTTAAGTTGACACACTGGTGATTTGCATCTAGAATTCTCATCAGCTGGCACAGCCCTCAGATTTTGTATTGCGTTTTGTACTGGCAAACAGTTGTAGGACAAAATTACTTGATTTTTCTTAAGGGAAGCTGAATTGAATTCTTGCCTCTTGAGTACAAATTTATAGCTGGTCATTAAGTATTAAAGGAACTGCTTATATCTCTCTGTGCACAGATATAGGTGTTCGAATCATAAATTAACCTGTTTGTGCAGAGTTTGCTGGCTGGAACTATCTGAACTTGACCCTCTGGGGAAAAAATATTAAAAGTTTAAAAGAAGACACATTAACCTTGATTTTCTTCCAGTTTTGCTGAGGCAGACACTGATAATTAATGTCCTTACATCTGATGTGTTACCACTATAGCAAGATCATAAAAGCAAAATTTAAAAACCTTGATTTCTGTAAAATAAATCGCACATTTCATCTGTTTATATTAACATCTGCCTTCTGTTCATCATGAATTACAAGTTTCCTGGATAACTTAACACACATCTCAGACTGGAATATTAGAGGCTTTGAAAATATTATAAAACAATTCTTTAGCTCTTGCATGTAAATAAAAGCTGACTGAGGCCAGTGTAGCATTAACTTTCAAATAATATTTATAACGTTGAAGAGAAATATGTAAGTAATAGTGAGGAGAATGTGTTCTTGAACAGTGGATATGCAATATAATTATAGGATGCTTTTCTTGCAGAGGCTTGACCACTTGCCTGTGGGCAACATGCTGTCTTCTGGGTAGCAATACAAAATCTGATATTGTGCGTAGCAGATGCAACTGATGAAGCAGATGAAACTGCAGAAGTTTTGAATCCTTTTCTACCACGTGTAAAACTCTGCTGCTGTTGGGAGCTTCGACTCACAGGCCAGTGAGTTGGCCCACTGGCTTACTGTAGCTCAGTAACAATTAATTGTTAAATTATTTCATTAATCAATCAATCAAATAATGTATTTATTAATTTTTTTAATCTATTAGCCACACCACTGGGTTCCTTATTCCTAATGCTGGTCCCAAGGCCAGATAAAGTCGGAGGGTTGGACCATGGCCTAGCAAGCCATCCCCATAAAACATATTTAGCTTTGACACATGGTAGAAAAGGATTAAAAACTTCCGCAGTTTCATCTGCTTCATCAGTTGCATCTGCTATGCACAATGGAACCAAGCTTTAAGAGGAGGAGGAATTGCAAGGGATCATTTAAGTTGGAAGTCCATCGTATGTGCTACCATGCCTACATCATAGCCATGTGAATCTGCTAGTGAAACT
Organism: Emys orbicularis; assembly: GCF_028017835.1. Lineage (NCBI taxonomy): Eukaryota > Metazoa > Chordata > Testudines > Emydidae > Emys > Emys orbicularis. Next base: position 38,624,556 of record NC_088685.1, read on the forward strand.
ATTTATTAATGCATTAACAACTTGTTATGAATGGAACCTGAAAATAAAGTATGACCAAAAAGACTGCATAAATTAATGCAATATATAGAACAATATTATAAAATACTACACCATCATAAGACGAAAGCATATAAAAATGGCCATATGGGTCAGACCAATGGTCCATCTAGCCCAGTATCCTGTTTTTCATTATTGTCCATGTCAGATGCTTCAGAGGGAATGAACACAACAGGGCAATTATCAAGCAATCCATCCCATGTCATCCATTCCCATCTTCTGGTAGTCAGAGGTTTAGGGACACCTGGAGCATGGGGGTGCATCCCTGACCATCTTGACTAATAGCCATTTATGGGCTTATGCTCCATGAACTTACCTAATTCTTTTTTGACCTCAGTAATAGTTTTGGCCTTCACAGCATTCCCTGGCAACCAGTTCCATAGGTTGACTGTGCATTGTGTGAAGAAGTACTTCCTTATGTTTGTTTTAAACCTGCTGCCTATTAATTTCATTGGGTGACCTCTGGTTCTTGTTTTATGTGAAGGGGTAAATAAAAATTTCTTATTCATTGTCACCACACCATTCATGATTTTATAGAGGTCTATCATAAGCCCCCTTAGTCAGCTCTCCCCCTACTCCAGACACCCTACTGTATGGATCCACCTTATGAAAAGATTTAATCCTCACATCAGTTATGGGTTACCTAAGAATGCTAAGTGCTCACTGAAAAATCTTTATGCCAAGGCCTTCTAAAATGGGTGCCTGAAATCAGGCTCTTGTGTCCATATGGCAGTTGCTGGGTGGTCAACAATTTTGAAAATCAGGCCACTTACTTAGGAGCCTAACCTTAGGTGCCCATTTTTGAAAAGGTTGTTTTGAGTCTTATGTATGCAATTTCTGGCTAGCTTTTACATGGTTGGGCTGGTTGCTGTGGATCAGGGGCTTCAACTTATGGTGGGAACCAGGGTGGAGAGCTCTAAGGAACCAATGCATTTCTATGTATAGGTGAGACCTGTGGAGCCTATTCTAATTAAACTGCCACTTTTAAGCATATCACTTAGTTTCCATTCCCTGTTTGGGTTATATTCCCAGATGCTTCTGAAGAAGGGTGGATCAGTCTTTATATCCAAGAGCTTTCTGCGGGCTTGCTATCAATATCACTCAGATTGCAACTTTAGGGATAATTTTAGGAGCTCTTGTTAAGATCTCTGTTCCCCTTATAAATTCTTTAGCCTCTTCTCAGCCTTTTCCTTCCTCATTCCTTCAGAGCAAAGACCCTGGCTTTTGATTGCTTGAAAAGTCTCTGAGGTTGTCAAGCGGTCTGGAGAGGCTCACGAACATGGATGCCAACCTCAGAGCAGACTGTTACAAACCAGGGCACAAACCCCGTATTGGTGATGTGTTCTATAATTAGATTTCACCTACCAAGTATCAAGTGTGAACTTATCAAGCACTATAACAGCCTTAACATGGAGTCACACAGTTCCCTTGGGCACTCCAGTCTATCTTGCCATCCAGGTAAGCCTGCCTTTGTGAGAGATGGTCCCCTACACCAAAAATCACAATGATTTTCAAATTACTCCCAGTCTCAAAGGATCAGTCTCTTAACCCAGGGTAATTGCACCTCAGGTCACACACCAAAGACAATGCTTGTAGCCAATCCGGTAATAAACTAACTACAGATTTATTAACTAAGTAAAGGAAATAAGAGATTAAAGCAGGTAAACATACACACACACATGAGTTACTGCCTTATGTTCCAATAAGTAATAGAAGCTAATATAATGTGCAAGCTCTATATATCCTTTAGGGCTAACCTAAGATAAGCAGCTTGGGGATCCCTTGCTTATGCTTAGAAAGATTTCCCTCTCCAAATTCCAAGTAGCATAGCGATTCCAATTCCAAGATTTGTATTCCCTTCCCCCAGAGTTCAAGCTATGATGAGACAAGCTTTTGTGGATATCCCCTCTTCATGGGTGTGGGGGAAACAATCATCGAAGACCTTCATCCACTGATGTTCCACAATGGTTTGTCCAGTGTCTATAGACCTTCTTTTGTTGGGCAGGAGATGACCCCTCTTGTGATAAATTAGTATTTCACACTTGATAATGTTTCTCTCATAACTGTAGGAGTTTCCAATTTCATACCAAACACTTTTATATTTACAGAACACACACTTAAATATTACCTTATAACATGGGATACAGATATTATAAGTGAGATTAATGCATGCAGCAACTCACAAGCATTTCATAAAGTCCAAACACTAAACACCTCTCTATAAATCTAATACAATACTTAACAATACTAAGACACAGGTGAGCCAAACTGGTTTCCAGCTATTCATTTGTCAGTGTTCAGTAAGGTCTAGAGGTCTTGGCAGGAGCTGGCACCTGGTCTGCTGGCATCACAGAGGTTTCCCCCTTCCATGTGCTCCCATTGTCTCTCATTCTCATGTGCACAGGTGGGCATTCCTGGCAGTTGGAGCCAAAATACAGAGCTCCAATTTAGATTTTGTTGTCAGTTTTGTCTTGGATTAACTGGTAGCAAAGAGGAATATATTTACTTAAGTTGCCACTGATTCTGCAGGGAAGGATTGGTGGGGCTTTCAGTCAAACCCATGGGGATTACATGTATTGGGACATATCTTCTTCTTCAGCTAACCCTTGATGCGAGGATGATGTCTGCCAAGGGGGTTCATTGGTGAGTTTTTAAGTGGCTGAGGAGCCCAATTCTTGCCCTGCAGATTTTGTCACAGAAGTGACAGGTGTAATCTTAGAGGAGACATAGTTGTTGGCTGGAGTATTGTGCCCTTTCTTTCCTCCTTTGTTGCTTCTCCGTTTTATGAGCACATCTGTTCTCCTCAAAGTGAGTTGTGGCTTAGTGTATGGCGTGGTGCCACTGTGTTCTGTTCCGCACCAAGTCCTCCCAGTTTGTTGGCTTGATGCCTCCCTTTTTAAGATGTAATTTCAGTATGGCTTTGAAACGCTTCCGCTGCCCTCTGCGAGCCCTTCTTCCCTGACTTAACTGAGAGAAGAGTACTTGCTTCGGGAGGCAAGTGTCAGGCATACGTACACAGTGGCCAGACCAGTAGAGTTGGTGTTTCATGACCTGCGCTTCTATACTGCTGATGTTGGCTGCAGAGAGAACACTGATGTTAGTGCGTCGGTCTTCCCAGCTCATCCTGAGAATCCTCCTGAGGCAGCGCTGCTGGAACCACTCCAGCCGCTTGAGATGTCATCTGTAGATTACCCAGGTCTCACACCCATAGAGAAGGTGGGGATGACAACTGCCTTGTAAACCAAGAACTTGGTACCTGTTTGTAGATTCCTATCATTGAAGACTTGTTTGAATAATCTTCCAAAAGATGCGCTGGCACAGTGGATCGTGTATTCAATTTCTGTGTCAGTGCTGGCTGTTTGGGAGAGGTGGCTGCCAAGGTACGGAAAATAGTCCACATTTTCCAGGGGTTCTCCACTGATGGTGATTTGTGGGGTATGAAGAGTAGTTTGTGCAGGTGAGGGCTGGTAGAGTACCTTGGTTTTCCTGATGTTGAAATTTATTATGGTACATACACAATATAGAATGTTTGACAATAAGAGCACAATTTTGCTGAAGGGCCTTGTCAGACTGGTACTTTTGCAATGATGGGTAATACAATCAGATTGCTTAGAAGCACCTTCAAATAGACTTGCCCATATTTCTGTCTCCCACTTCTGTGCTGTGTAAGGGTCTCTGAAGCCATTTACATTTTCTGTCATTTCCTTGGGGGAGGGGAAATGTAGTCTAAAAAGGAAACTAAACCACTGTAATATAAAAAACAAGATGATGTTAATCTAATTCATTGTCAACAGTCACCAGGTTGTTCATATCCTGTGAACTTCCTGCTTCTCCTTTCTTAGGACTCTTGTACTGTGGATATGTTGCAAAATATGAACAAAAGTGTACAAATGGCTTTCTGTTGCATCTAAACAGGCAATGTTGACACAGGTGGTAGAAGAGCCTACACTTATGTGCAAGAAGCTCAGTGTCATGTTGTTTGAGTTACTGGCTCAATAACTAGGAAGAGAGGTCTTACCAGCAACAACCACTTAGGGTGCCTAGAAGCATGGAAAAATGCCTCTTACCCAAAATAGGATTGGAGATTTGCTGGTGAAGGTAGAGGAATCAGGTCAATTTGAGAGGGAACTGGATCGCATATAATTTGAAAATCAGTTTTTTGTTGATTTCAGAAAATGTGATGTCAGCTCAGTCCAGCCACAGTTAGGTCTTCTTTATATATTTAGCTTGACTATCTTTTTGTTTTTGCATGGTCCTCTTGTTTTGGTCCAAAAAGATGATCTGTTGCTGCAGTGACTTTAACGGACATAGTTTTGGATTGAATATATTTTATAAACCTATTTCTGTGCAACATACTGAAATTTACTAGCTCACTTCCTTGATTACAGTTATTACACACCAGTTGTTCATGGGAGACACTACACCCTAAACCAAGAAATGTGAAATGCAACTGGCTCATATAAAAGCTTATTTACATGAATTCTATAGGGTCATCAATAGAAGAGCAGAATAGAGCGAAAAGAATTAATTTGTATCCAAATTACTATACCTTAGTGATAAATGTAATACAAATGCCTAGATATATTGAAATGCAACTGCTACGTAGCATTCTGCCCAATTTATATGGATCCAAAACTCACTTCTTCTGATCAGGAATGATTATTTGTATTTATGCAGTTAGTTGTAGCTGTGTCAGTCCCAGGATATTAAAGAGACAAGGTGGGTAAGGTAATATATTTTATTGGTGAGAGAGAGAAAGCATGTCTCTCTTACCAACAGAAATTGGTCCAATAAAAGATATTACCTCACCCACCTTCTCTCTCTGATTTTTATTTATGAAAGTCCAGGTAATGCTGCTCAGAGCTGGACTAATGCTAATGCGATGTACCACACTGCACTACAGTAAACACAACCATGTCAACACACGTTAGACAATGGTTTGGATATTCCTGGCTTAGTCTCCTGATCTCAACACTCACCCTGGATACGCATATATGATCTCTTGGCTGTCTACGTTGATGCCCATCTGTTAGAATGGCACTGTGCCTGTTTACTGGTTGGCTGGACCTGTGCCTTTGGGAATAGATGCCAGACATTGATTAGTTTAGATGGGCATGTGCATTGCACTGCAAGTGTCATTTCTCCAGAAGGAGGTCCTGCCTCTGGGGCAGCACCAAAGCAATGGAACCACATGCTGCCTTAAACTTGATCACACATTTTGATATTGTGCTGAGAAAAGAAGAGTTGAAGACTGAAGGACAGAGTTCAGAGTCCTGATGGGCTGTTAGCAGGGAAGGTGGTGCTTTGATGTTTGCATGGGAAACCTATTAAGACCTCTCAGTGTATCCAAAGCTATGTAACTGTCAAGCGCAGCCCAAGGCACTCTGTGTGAAAGCAATTGCATGTCAAAGCCACCAAGGAATAAACAAAGTCACAGAGGAGTATATAAAAGAGCTCAATACACAAGCTCTGCACTTATCTCAAGAACTGTGCGACTAACCAAGAGAGGATAACCATGAGTGGTCTTCAACCCCTGAGTAAAGTGTATAGGACTGGAAATCCTAAAAGAAAACATGAATTCCTGCACAAGAGGTTACACTCCTGCTTGCAAAAAGGAAGCATTCAAGAAAGAAGAATTGGTCAGTGTGCCTTTCCAGGAGGCTGCACAAAGTTCTGACAGTGAAAGAAAACCTGTGCTGAAAACAGAAACAGGGCAGACAATAAATCAAGAATATCAGTGTGTTAAGGCTTGTGGTGGCAGCAAGAAAGTAAAGTTGTATTCTGTTTTCTTTGGGTTCTCATACCATGCCCATCACTATGGTATCTGGGTATTTCCCAGAAGTGCATTGAACGGTGTGACTAGAATCTGTCACCCATTGTTTTCGTTCCCCCCTTCCTTTCCCTGGAAGAAAATTATGTGCAAATTGTAATTAAAAATACTTATTTTATGTCTGATTAATGCTAGCCAAAAGGAGTTAAGGGAATAAGAAGGGCATTTTCCAATATATCAAGGGGAAGCTAAGTGCTAGGGAGAAACTAGGTCTACTGATAAAATAATAATGACCCAAAATGGCTGATAAGGTCTCTTAAAATCTGTGTTCAACAAGAAAATTATAAAAAGAAGTTTGAACAATTAGGGACAAATCTTATCACTGACTCAGTGGGCCATATGGCAGCAGAAGCATTATGGTTCTGATGTCCAAGAGGGTGGTGGAGAGACCTGGAGGGATTTGGGGTGCTGGTGGCACTCTGTGGGTGCTTCCAATGTAGAAGTCTGAAAAGTGGAGGTCAGGGTGGTGTATCTACTACAAACATGATCTTTGCATCAAATCCCCCACCCCCATGTACACACATACTTTCCACCTAGGAAGCTGCATAAGGAGCTTAAAGAGCCAGCTCCTGTTTTTCAGTAGCTGCTATAGCATGGGAGATGAAAAGGGAATCTTCTTCTCCCTCCCCTCACCTCCATGCTCCTGCCCTATGCCTGGACCCACTAGTCAGGATTTACCTGCTGGGGAAGAAAAGAAAGTGAGTGTGAGTATGGGATGAATGGAGAGAGACAGAGTGAGTGTATTAATGATACTCTTTGCCGATCTGTATCTCTTTCTCTATTATAGGAACAGAGGACTTGCCAGACTGGATCCAACCTGAGGTTCATTTAGCCCAGTATTCTGTCTCCAACAGTGGCCAGTACCAGGTGCTTCCGAGGAAGGTGTAAGAACCCTGCAGTAGGCAGTTGTGGCATTATTTGCTGCCATGATTGTCTCATCACAATCCCTAACACCGGTGTTTCCCAAACTTGGGACGCCGCTTGTGTAGGGAAAGCCCCTGGCGGGCCGGGCCGGTTTGTTTACCTGCTGCATCCGCAGGTCTGGCCAATTATGGCTCCCACTGGCCACCGTTCGCTGCTCCAGGCCAATGGGAGCTGCTGGAAGCGGCGTGGGCCAAGGGGCATACTGGCCGCCGCTTCCAGCGGCTCCCATTGGCCTGGAGCAGCGAACCGCAGCCAGTGGGAGCCGCGATCAGCTGGACCTGCGGACGCAGCAGGTAAACAAACTGGCCTGGCCTGCCAGGGGCTTTCCCTACACAAGCGGCGTCCCAAGTTTGGGAAACACTACCTAACACATTTGTCTTAACCCCTGAACCATAAAGGTTTCATCTCCCTTCCCAATAGTCTTGTTGTTAACATTAACTATTATCACTCTAAATATTCTTGTTATCCATATAAATATCCAATCCCTCTTCAAAACTTGTTAAATTTTTGGCCTCAACATCATGTGACAATGAATTCCACAGTCTAATTATGTGTTGTGTTGCTTTTGTTGGTTTGAATTTGCCACCTTCCGATTTCATTGAATGCCCCTTGTTCTTGTATTATGAGACATTGTGTAATACCAACAGTGCACAAAGAAATTCACAGATATGGGGCAGAGTTCCTGAAGCTGGCCTATTGTTTATAATAGTACTCAAATAAATAAATAAATAAGGGATATTCTACAGGCATTTTCCTTCCCTTTATTTTATTTTATTTTGAATTACAAGAGAAAAAGGTTACAGGTTATATAATCACTGTAAAATCAAAGATCACAATAGAAGCATCAGCTACAATAACTGACAGTGAGATTACTACAAACAGAATGTGTAAGTGCAATAAATAGGATTTTTAAAAAAAAGGATCTGCAGGCACTCATCTGGTACAAAAGACAGCAAACGATGATATAACTGTATGTAAATTATAACCAGACTATTTAATAAAATGAAAATAGTGAAAATATGGCTTATTTATTCCATGTCACATATTAGGAAATTCTTCAGAACAAGAGTATTTCTCACTTTACTGAACAAATGGCCCAATGGAGAGAGCTGAGTTCTGTCACTGAGCTCTGATAGTGAGTTTGACAGCACAAAAGAAGGACATCTTTCGTTGTCTGATGTTCCTTACCTATCTCACACAAAAACAGCAGACCTATTGTAGAGGAAATTATACTGCTTCATCTCTTTAGTTGTTCCCCCAAATAAACCAAACTCCTGCTATGCGCAAACATGCTTCAGTGTTTTCTTTCAGAGATAGCTAGATGCATCTGTCCCATGATATTAACCACCACAAATACAGACGATAATATTTTTCACTTCTATAGCATCTTTCACCCAAGGGCCGCTAAGCACACAACAAACAATCTAGTTTCACACACCCCCTTGTATTCATTTTACTGAGGCACCGAGAGGTTAAGGATGCGAAGGTGCAGTAGGGGAATGCACAGACTCTTTTCCGTCAAGACTCGAGCAGAGACACAGATCAAGGCTGATTCTAGAGGGCTGTCACTTAGGAGGAAAAAACATACTTTTAACTTGTAAACACATCAAATTCAATATGGAAATCAATGAGATGGAATAAACGTGGAATCTCACAATGTCGTGTCAACAGTTACTTTTGAGGACAGAGATGCCCTTTCATAGCACAGTTGATCCCTAAGTGACCAGTTCAAGATCACAAAAAGAGTCAGTTGCAAGGCAAAGAAGAATACCCAGAAGTTCTGTAAAAAGCAACAAAGAGTCCTTTGGCACCTTATAGACTATTCACCCTCGAAAGCTTATGCTCCAATATCGTCTGTTAGTCTATAAGGTGCCACAGGACTCTGTTGCTTTTTACAGATCCAGACTAACACTGCTACCCCTCTGATACCCAGAAGTTCTGACTTTCAGGGAGGTCCACAAGCCAATAGACTATATTTCTTTCCAGTAAAAATTGCATGTATATATGGTAAAATGTACATGTTGTATTATGTTTTATAATACTATATGCATATGTTTTATATACTAACTTACTGTGTCTCCCTCTTCCACTTTTTATCTTTCCAACCTTCCATCACTCCAATTTTTCTTTACATCTATTTTGGTCTTTCCCCTCTCCTCAACCCCCATAGTTTTTCAGCGTCCACGTTTTTTTATAACATTTAATACCTTTGTAAAATATTAATGCTGATTTTTTCACCTTGGCTTCATCAATCCTATTTCTTCAAGATATTTTCTTCTCTGAATGTGTTTTTTTTCTCCTTTAGCTTGTTTCAACCTATTTTTCTGATCCAGAAAGGGGTGTTGTTTTGGATGACACCCCAAGGTTTAGGAATTGTCCAGCTCTGTGGTATTTGTTCAGGTATGTAATATTTCTCCTGCCTATCAGTGGTGGAGGAACAGAAAGATGAGCTCTAGTGCAGGTTTTTATTAGGGGCCTCTCTCCCAGAGAAGTACCACCTGCAGCAGCACCCTTCCCCACCCTAGGCACTGCAACCCTAATCCCAGCCCAGGGCAGAGGTGAAAGGAAGGAACACTGGGGAGCAAGCCTGCCCCACCACTCATCCTGCAGTGGCAGTTCCAGCAGTTCCTGTCTTGCACGGGGTTGGGCCTGGCACCCTGCTCCAGGCATTGCAACCTGGCGGCGTGTGGGATCACAGCAGTGCTGAGGTTTGGCATGCAATGCCACTTAGTGAAGATTGGCCTGCCTGCCCCACCATCATGACAGAGGATTGGGTGGGCCAAACCTGAGTGGTGCTGTAACACCACATGCCAGGTTGCAATACCCAGAGCAGGTTGCTCGGTCCAGCCCTGAAGGACACAGAAGCCACCAGAGCCACAGCTGCGAGGTGAGTCCAGACACAGAAAAAAAAGTCAGGGACAAATGTTCTGTAACTTTTTTTTTCACACCGTGACAAATCTTAATAATTATACACATTTTTAAGCCTCCCGGGGCCCTCTAACTTGCATGGGCCCCTGTGCATCTGTATTGGTTACACCAACTATTCCTTCACCAATGCCTCCTGCTCTATTTTTGTGTACCTTCTTTAGCATTGCTGGTCATATAAGTGGCATCTACTTGAGTCCACTATGTTTGTGTAGGAAACAGTCAGAGATGATTAAAGATATGCTTAGTTAGCAAAACTGGAATATCGAGCACACTCCTGTGCACTCAGTCCTGCAAAAGGTTTAACTTCACTCAGCGGTACTTAACTTTAAGCATGTGAATAGTCCCACTGGGTTTACACACATGCTTAAAGTTAAATATGTGCTTAGGTGTTTGCAGGATTGAGGCCTTTATCGCCATCCTTTGTGTAACCAAAAACTTTGGCCCTGCTTCTGAATGCTCTGGTTTCCCATTGGAGTTACTGCACTGACTTATGTGGAATTTTGTCTGATTTATTGTAGTGTTAGTGGCATGTGGGTCAAGCTCCATAAGCCCCTGAAGAGGGGGTAAGAGGAGAAAAAGCCTCATACCAAGGAACTCATTTTAATTGGGTAGGGTTTATTTGATAATTCCAGAAATCTAGTAGATTATTTGATATGATTAACAAGTTGAAAATGCCATTTAATTTAGACTTCTAAACCAGTTGTCTTGTTACTCCTCCTTTTGTTGCAATCTGTTTCAGTGAAATGCATGAAAAGGTAAAATTAAGTAAATCTGTTCATTACAGCAACAGCAGGCTAGCTACTGTATGGCAAAATATACAGAGAGGAGCTGCTTTATGTTCTGATAGAAGCTGAGGGATAGTGACCCACTGTGCTTAACTGACCTGGAAAGAGCTTATGCATTTCCTTTTAATTTGATATGGATGGCTAAATTATTCCCCCCCTCCTTTTTTTTCCTTTAGAAAAACCTCCTCAGTGTCAAGAGGGTAGTGAATTCCTATTGATTACAGGGTTATCTAATGGTCAGGCGGGAGTCTGGCTCCCTGCTTCTGACATCAGCTGAGAAGTCAATCATGACTGTTACTGCTTTTGCTCAAGGGTGGTGGGGGGGAAACCCACTATAAAGCATGTTACTTTAAACCAAAGCAGGCTGTATATACAGGCTGGGGGAGAAGCAGGCATTGATGGAAGAAATTATATCTTGCCCAGGACCAGAATGAAAATTATACTGGAGCAGTATTCGGGAAAGATAGTAATCTCTCCAGAATAAATTTTGTAACCAGGCTCCTATTCTAAGGTCGGTTTTCAACCCCATTATACCTACATGTTATTATTGTTTATATATCTGTATTATGTTAACACCTACATGCTCCAGTCATAGTCAGGACCCCTCTCTGCTTTGTTCTATACAAACACAGAATAATGTTCTACACAAACACAGAATAAACACGTGTCCTGAAGAGTTAACAATCTAAGGCCCCAGTCCTGAAAGACTTGCCAGGTACTTAGTTTAAGCATATGAGTTATTCCACTGGAATTAAGACAAGACCTAACAAACAATTGGTGTAAGAGGAGGAAGTAAACAGAAAAAGAATGTATGTTAACAGAGGCCAGACATGTGCACAGTTAAATGGGTTTGATCCGTTGTTGATTATAAGATATGAATAACACATAACTGAAAGAAGTCCTGGCCAGCCATCCATTTATGCATTCTCAGGTGGCAATTTACCATGGGTAATATGGTGGCAATGGGTCTAGAGGAGGGATCTGAAGGTCAAAGAATTGGCTTTAGAGGCTAGATTAAAGAGGGCATTCGGCACATGGGGGGGGGGGGAGAGAAAAATCACATCTCTCAAGGATAAATGGAACATTTCATGAAAATGTGAAGACAATTGAGAAAATACATTTATTTTTAAAATTTTATAAATTATTCCTTTTTAAATTGTTTGTGACTTATCTCATATCTCTGTGGCTTTATATATTGTGATAAGTGTCTCTGTGGCTTTATATAGTGCGATAATGATACCTCAGGAATCCCTTAATAAAGCATTTTCATCATAACATTATGCAAAGTTTAATTTTCAAACAGCTCCTCCCAAATATATATCATAATTAGCATTTCTCAAAAATTAAGTATGAGTTTCCTTTGAATCTGACAGGGAAAAATAATCACATGGACGCTTTTTTAATTGTTAGAGCTGACATAACGTTTCACAGGTGCAGCATTTTGACTTAGAAAACTTTGTCTGAGTCTTGTTCACGTGAAAACTATGTGTATCTGCACCCTTTGGATGAGGAATACTTTGGCAGTGAACACTTATCACTGTTAATACTTTGGACACTAGCCTGTTTGAAAAGGACATCACAGCATGCCAGCAGGTCTGAGCAGACAAGTCTTACTAGGTGAACTGACTTCTAGAAAACTTGGGAGTCAGCACAAAAAAATGTCCCAAGTCCCCATTCATCCCTTGCTCCACTGACACAAACAAAAACAAGACTATGATCTTATGCTGCTGTTAGAGATGGTCGAAAAAGCGTCTGCCCCTCCCAAAAAGGGTTCCCTGCTGCTACTCTGGCTGAAACTAACTAGATGGGATTTCTTCACAACCTGACTATATTTGGACAGTAAACACGCAAGACCAAGTAATGAGAAATTCATCATCCCCTTGTTGACAGGGTGGGGGCAGAGAAATAATGGGATGAAATTAAGAAAAGGAAACTTAAGATTGGAAAACTGGAAGCCTTCCAAATGTGCAAGTCTATCTGAATGTGTAATAGTCTCCCAGGGGAAGTGGTGGAATATACAGAACTGAAATGGCCAAAGTATGGGAGATTATACAATAAGGAACAATCCTGTAGGGACAGGGGGATAGAGTAGATTCTCTAGTCTAACAGAACTTTACTAGATTTTCTGAGAGCCATCCACACTAAATAAGTATATTAGCTAGACCCCACAGCTAAGTGATCAGCATTGAAATAGTTAATTCTGATGCTTAACTTGTGAGACAATGTGATCTAGTGGATAAGTGTGCTGTACTGAGCATCAGGATACCTGGGTCTGTTTCCAGCTCAGCTGCTGTGTGACCTTGGTCAAGTCTCTTCACTGCTCTGTTTCCCCTCCCACACTTTACCTCTCTTGTCTATTGTAGATTGTAGGTTCTACAAGGCAGAAACTGTCTCTTTACTAAGTGTTAGTATAGTGCCTAACACAAAGGGACCTTGGTCTTGGCTGAGATCTCTAGGAACTTCTGTAATTCAAATAAGAAGAAGAAAAGGAAGCAGAGGCCAGAGTGCATATGTATGTGAGAAAGAAAAACTGGGAGAGACAAGTGTATGTATGACAGGAATTTTAAATGTGTATGTGGCAAACAGCATATGCTGGTGGGGAACTAGCATGGGGGAGCTGAAGGCAAAGGGAGGAAGAAATGTACTAGCAGTGAGAAATGTACCAGCAGTGGATGAGGGGGGAAAAGAATAAAAAAATAAAAACACACACATCAAGAAGGAAGCAGAGCCCAGATGAGGTGGAGAGTCCTCTGGAGAAAGTGTCATAGCCACAGCGGTTGGTGATGTGGAGTCTTGTTATTTTGTTATTCCAGGCCCTATAAATCCTAGATTTGGCCCTGAACCTATCACATCTCCTTCCCCTTGGCCTCATTGTGAAATATTGAAAAAAAAAATCAGACTTTCCCCATTAACCTTCAATTTCATGGACCTTGCACTTCTTTTGGATGGGAAGGAGAGGTGTCAAAATGCCAAAAGAAAGCCTACTGTAACTTTGACTTCCTGACATCGAGTGGTGCCAGAAATATCTCAAGGAAGTCTATTCTCTTTAGATTTCCATCCTGTTTTGGCAGAGATTTGAAATAAAATTCAGGTAAGTTTCTAAGCTTTGGGGCACTAATGTGAACAGAACCTCCAAGCCTTGAAGGTCACCCATCACTATTCATAACACATGACACTTGTCAAGGAGGAAAGGAACAGGTGACCCAGAGTCTAAAACAAAAGGAAACTGCACAGTTAAGCCCATTATTTCCCCTTCATGATTTCTTCTTTGATTTCATTTAATCTCATGAGTCTGCCAAGCTGCTGCCAGGTGGGTCTCTTATACTAGCCTGCCTCTAGATTTCATTCTCCTTTTTTATTTCCTAGCTTCATCATTCAGTAGTCTCGGTTTTCTCGAGCTAATTAGCCCTCTGTTTCTGAGATGTGCATTTCTTAACATATGGCACAGTTGCACTGTGTTTGTGCTGTGTTTTGTTTTCCATATGAGTACTGTGTCTGCATTTTACATTTTTGATACAGTATGTCAGAAATATCAGATGTCTTCCACTCCACCTACAGAACAACACTTACAGCTTCATACTGAAGTGTGCTCTAATTATACTTTAAAATTCCTTACCTCCCATGTTTTCAATTAAGACATCACAGCCATTAGGCTACTGTGACAACAGACTGATTTTACAGATGTTGGCATTCAGAGGTCAGTATCTACCAGGAGATAAAAGTTGCAGGAATTAAGTATTTAAAATAATTAAGAATAATAAAAAAGTACCTTTCCAAATCAGTGAAGCGATGACAAAAACCCGTATAAAGATCCTACACATGGTGTGAAGCAGTGGCACTGGATGCAGCTATTATAAATCTTCTTCCTATGTAAGACTGCAGAGGGGGGACCTGACTAGCAACACAAAGGAAGAAGCCAGAGGAAATCATGGTGTGTATGCATGTCTGTAAGAGAGACAGAGGAAGAGTGAGAGATACACATACAAGGTTGGATACAGAAGGATTCATACTTTCATCTGTATTGCCCACAGACAGCTTGTGTCAGGGTGGTTCTAGTCCACCATTTATATGATACTAGTCTTTCACATTCTCTTTTGTTATAAACAGAGTAACTGGAGCACTTGCTTTTAGCTGAGCTCATCTGCCTGTTATTTAACTCCTGCAGGTCTTCATTTCTAGCTGATATTAGCCTTCGGAGCAGTGAGCTGAGTAGATTCAGCTTGTCTACATGAGGAAGCTATACGAATATAAGGTAGGGTGTGAATTTAAACCACTACAATTATATTGGTATAACTCCCTGTGTGGATACTTATTTTGGTATCAGTGCCTTTTTTGGTTTAGCTTATGTTGTTTTGGAAGTAGTTTGAACTAAGCTGAAAAAGAGCCATTCTTATTCCAGAATTAGAGGGTCTACATGGGGAGTTATACTGCTTTAACTATAGTGGTATAATTATACTGGTATAACTGGTCAAATCTCCTGTGTACACATTGTCAGTGAATTACAGAGAAGAAATGAACAGACACATTATTGTTCTCAGGAACTCAGCTTTCCCTCTATCCTATAGCAACATCCAGGTAGTCTTGCTACCTCCCAAGCCCACTTCTGTGGGGTCAACTGTCCTCAGTTTGCCACCTCCTTACATACAGTACTGCCACTAGCCTTCAGCTTCACTCTGGCTGTTACCTGGTTCCCTCCTCAGCCTCTCTAGATGTATATTCCCACCAACTCACATACGAAAGATTATCCCGGGAAATACCTTGTCTCACTGGGATGAGACGGAGGCGCAGTAACACGACCCTTTTCCTGGTCTACCAGCACTGGCTTTACACTGTGTGACCCGAGCCATTGAGTCTCTCAGCAACTTCCTTCACCTCGGATAGCTAGGTGCAGCTGCTGCCCTGTATCTTCGCCGCCTGTGTTAGCCATCATTTTCAGGGTTCATGTTGGATCTGTCCACCTCGCATAATGCCCAAGGCGATATTTCAGACAAGCCTTCATCATTGATGGCATAGCTCCAATGAGCAATCCCCTACTTCAGATTTACACCCCCTCCACCACGATGAGGTACAGGTCAGACTTGTGGGTGGCGCCTTATGCTTTTCGGACATGTCACAAGGATGCCACAAAATGTTCCAGCGAATGCCGTTCTCCAGGTGGCTCGTAACATCTGGGATAAAATTCCACCAACTAAGGGGCGGGGGGTGGGGCCCAGAAACAGACCCCCTATTACAGGGTTCATCAAGTCTGTTCTGATGTTGGACTCTCAGGCCGTCAAGCATTTGCGGTTGCACAGGAACGGACAAAATGGTGAGTGATCGCTATGACCGACTGTCTGGCTAAGCGATGAAGAAGAAGAACTCACATACTCCTGCTTGTTCTTGGCACAGTGGATAAGTCAAGAACTAGCAGCTGGAAGGCAGGTAGTAGGAGGAACATATTCTAGAGCTGAATGAGCATTTCCAGCAGGGGCATGCGTGCAGTTGGGTGGGTTAGGAGTTGTTTGAGAGTTAGTATGAAAGGAAATATTTAGGGCTAGATCCACAAAAAGACATAGGCACCTAAATGCCACTTTAGGCACCTAAATCCCAGAATCAGATTCCACTGTCATTGACAAACCCTCCACTCAGGTGTTACCAAATGCTGTAGGCATGTAAACTCACTCATCACCTAAAGTTTTGCAGTAAAAATTACCTAAA
The DNA here is from genome assembly GCF_028017835.1 of Emys orbicularis. Taxonomy (NCBI): domain Eukaryota; kingdom Metazoa; phylum Chordata; order Testudines; family Emydidae; genus Emys; species Emys orbicularis. The sequence goes on from NC_088685.1 coordinate 38,640,777, forward strand.
CACCTATGTTTCTGCCTGTGTGCATATGTACTGCGCCCCCACACCAGGCATCTGGATGCCTGAGCCCCAGAGTGGTGCAAGAACCTGGGAAGATAAGCACCTAACTCGCCTGTGGGGCCCCAATCCAGGGCTCTGAGCCCATATGGGCGAGTTCATTAGGCCCATATGGGTGAGTTCATATAAAATATTGAGGGGGCTCGGGTGGGTTGAGGCAGACAACAACCTCCCTCCTAACTTTTAGCCCAGTGCTTAGGGTACTCACCTGGGATGTGGGAGACCCCCAGTTCAAGTTCCCCCTGCACCTGAGGGGCAGAAGGGATTTGAAATGAGATCTACCACCTTGCAGGGGCATGCTCTAGCCTGGGTTATAGCATATTATTATATGGGGTGCCTTCAGTCTCTCCTGTTGAAGCTGTTCCGTGGTGGACAAATAATTAAAATGGTCATTGGAGTAGGAGGACTGGATCTTGGATCTCCACTAGGCTACAGAATCATTCACATGCTTGCTATTGCTCCCTCTCTGGTCCAGTGATTCTTTCATTGTTGAAGTCAGAGTGAAACAGCTTCAGCACAAGAGATTGAGAGAGCCCCGTGACAGACTATCCCAATAGCCCAGTCACTAGGGTGAACACTTGAGAAGTAGTAGATTGATGTTCAAATCCCTTCTACCCTGCAGGTGGAGGAGGGGACTTGAACAGGGGATCTTCCACATCCCAAACGAGTTCCCTAGCCACTGGGTTAAAAGTGAGGTCATCCTCTGGCTTCTTACAAAAACAGCTTAGGTACTTAAAGCCAAGAGAAGGTTGCAGCTGAGAATCCCAAGTAGAGGGAGACTCCTTCCTGTAGCCCAGACTTGGTTTCCTGTCTCTAAGAAAGGGGTGGGGTTTAACACTGTGACAGAATATACCCCAGTATGCACACCCTACCCACTATGTAATAACCGTTGTACAAAATATGGCTTGTAAGGTATCATTTGAAATCTCAATTTGCTAGTCAGTATTGTCCTGATAAAATGTGTGTCAACATATTATGTGACTCTATAAGGTTCCCCTGTATAGTGTTATTAACACCTGTTCCAAACCCCACAGCCCTGCCCAAACAGGTTTGTCCTAAGCAAAGGAAGGTGTGTTTACCTTAGTTTGTATTTAAGCAGTAAACAGATTCATCAAGACAAAGGAAATTCAGGTGAAAAAGAACCAGCAGGGAATATCCTTCACCATAGACTCTTTAACTCCTGGGTTTCAGCTGGAAATGTTTTTCAAGAGGGGGACTGAAACTATAAAAAGGAGGGACAAACACCCCTCCTCTCTCTTTCCCCCTGCCCATCTCATTCACTCCACCTGAAAAGATAAAGGAGGCATCCGTTGGACTCTGGGGGAGGGTTTATGCCCTAAAGAGTTTGGCCAGTGAGACTGCTGAAAGCATGGGGTGAGAAAACTGCTTTGAATCTAATGAAGTTTGTTACGTTGGGCACCAGTAGGTGTTTTATCTTTATTTTTCTTGTAACCATTTCCGACTTTTATGCCTTATTACTTGTACTCACTTAAATCTCTTTACGTAAAAGGATAAATGGACACAAGTCAGATATCAGGAATGGCAATATACAAAAACCTGTAGGAGAACACTTCAACCTCCCTGGCCACACAATAGCAGATGTAAAGGTAGCCATCTTACAGCAAAAAAAATTCAGGACCAGACTCCAAAGAGAAACAGCTGAGCTTCAGTTCATTTGCAAATTTGACACCATCAGATCAGGATTAAACAAAGACTGTGAATGGCTAGCCAACTACAAAAGCAGTTTCTCCTCCCTTGGTGTTCACACCTCAACTGCTAGCAGAGGACCTCACCCTCCCTGATTGAACTAACCTCGTTATCTCCAGACTGATTCTTGCCTGCATATTTATACCTGCCTCTGGACATCTCCATTACATGTGTCTGACAAAGTGGGCATTCACCCATGAAAGCTTATGCTCCAATACATCTGTTAGTCTTAAAGGTGCCACAGGACTCTCTGAAACTTTTATTGTTTTATCTAATCCAGTGTGTTCAAATTGAAGCATCTGGGTAACTCCATTTGGGGTAACAGGTTGTGTGCATATTATTCCCTTAAAGGAATAATGGACATAACATATTTGTACTGTCTAGGAGAGGGCTGGGCAGTACAGGATGTACATTTCTGGGAGATGATACAACATGGGTGGATCACCCTGCAGCATAACCAAGGTTGGTAAGAGCCTAGGAGTGGTTGGCTGGCTGCAGCACACAGACAGTTGGGAGTGATTTACATGCTGGAGGCTGTGAGCAGTCCAGTTGGAAGATACAGCAGCAAGGCATTTTAAAGGGCACCTCAGGTAACAGGGTAGGAGTGACAGCTACTCATTAGTCTGGATTGTATCCTGGTATGTCACAAACACGCCCCCTCCCCCCTCAGCTTGGCATCTCCCATTGGTGCTTAAGCAAGGGGCCACCTATTGTGCTGGCTTTTGTGAATCCCACTCTGAGGCACCTCTCTCTCCTATTCATTATATAGGGAGCCTAGGTGCCTAACCCAGGCTTTGTCAATCCCAGTGATTCTCTAGGTACCTAGATGCTGAGCACCACCATACCTCAGTTTCTTTGTGAAGCTAATATTTATTGATTTTTGCAATTTTTTACAGCAAACAGCGAACATATGAGATAACCACAAAATTCCAAGGAGTTTTGTAGCAGAGAATAGTCAAAAACCAACAGAATATCTGTGAAATGTGTTATAGTCTTACTGTGCCCTTTGGAACCCCTGTATTCACACCCTATGCACTACTGCAAAGATATTGGTAGAAAATATGCCTTGTGAGATGTCATATGAAACTTGGTTATTAATATAATTGTAAAATGCACATGTTAATGTTATACGTGAATTCTTGAATTACCTCTTTATGGTGTTACTAGAATGTTTAAAATAAGCCAGTCTAGCCTAGGTAACGTTAGTAAACAGCTCTGTCCTAGACAAAGAAACGTGGGCTTATCTCAAATTATATAGTAGCAGCAAACAAAGCCATCAAGCTAAACCAGTGGGGAATATCCTGTTCCTGAACTTAAGAGACAGAAAATTAACATGGCTCCTGCACCCAGAGAGACTGAGTCCCCAGGAGGCCGGCGTCACTTGTAAGACAAAGACATCCCTTTGGGGATATAAGGATCAGAGAGACTCTTCATCTTGATCCTTCATCCATAAGACAATGAAAGCAAACATTTTTATCTCTATGATGGGTTCTGGCCAGGCAGTCCAGTAAAAAGCTGGAAAGGAGACTGGGTCTGGGAGAAGCCATCTTAAACATAAGACTGTATCATGATAGATTAAGTTGTAGACTTAAATGTCTGTTTTCACTTTTATTTACTTGTAATCATCTCTACTTTTTTCTCTTTTACTTGGTATCATTTAATCCATGCTTTTTGTTAATAAACTTGTTTTACTTTTACGATAAACCAGTTCATTGCTGTGTTTGAAGGGAAGGGTGTATTTACCCCACTTACATTAATATACTCTGATGTTCTGACTCGGAGGTTGCTGGTGAAGGAGACCAACTGATGTGGCAGGGAGCTGACACACAGTCTAATCGCCAGCAAATGCTTTCTTGCTGAGGCAAATAAGTAACCCAGTGGCCCAGAGCTATCCCCAGCTGCATGTTACGCTGACCTCGGTCTCAAACTGTAACATACCATGAAAGCGTCAATAACTGAATGTTAAAGCTCCAGTGCATCAGCAAATCAGTTTCAGTTCTTCAGAAACTGCACTGTATAATGAAGGTTAGACTCAGGCCCTGTGGCCAAAATTTTCAAATATAGGAGCCTAACATTAGGCACCTAAATAAGTGGCCTGATTTTCAGAGGGGCTGATCACCCACAACTGCTATTGACTTCAGTGCTTGGCTCATTTAAAATGCAGGCTTTTTTTAGATACCTAATATAGATTTATGTGCCTGGCTGTAGGCATCTGAATGAAAATATTGGCCTTTATTTACAAAGAAAGTTCAGATAAAACATGCATTACTGTGTGCTTGAAGGACAAAAGAAAAGAGACAGGAAAGTGAAAGAAAGAAAGGAAAGTGCAGCAGCAACACCTAAAGCCAGAGGAGAGACTAGAATTTCAGGAATGACTGTATTGTGGGGGGGCTTTGGTACTGGTTAGTTTCTTTCAGTTCCCCCCTATTTTCACGAACTAGTTTATTCATTTTTCCTCCATTCCCCTTCTTTCCCCTGTTTTTGCAATCCTCTCCTCTGTACATTTCCAGGCTGACTGGAAGCAGGAAATACTATACAGAAATCTTGAGAGACAGCCTGGTCTCATTAAATTTTCAGCCAAATTTAGTAGACACCAGAGGTTGAGATTTTAATTGGGAGAGGATACAAACTAATGGATGCTTACCCGAAGCTGTGAACCTTTAGAGATTTACCCATCATAATGATGTCCTCCTGTCCTACTCTCCTATTTTTTTTAGCCACCCACCATAAAAATAAAATAAGGCTACCAGCAACTAACAAAAGAACCAATGCTTTTATTTATTATTCACTCATCTGCAGGGTTTCAGTGCCACTAAGCATTAGGGATCCTTCCATATAAATAATTTAATGAAAACAGTCCATCCCAGATACAGCTGGAGTAGGTAATTCAGAGAGAGTTTTAGAGTATGTATGTATGAATGCTGCCTGTGTAGTCTTTATTCACCCTCCCTTTGAATCCAGGCCATACCCTCAGAGTCACCCATGGTTAAAGATCCTTGCAAAATCATTCCCTGTTAACTTTGTCCAGCAGGACCTAACTGTGTTTGATGGGCGAAAGGGACAGTGTTCACTTAATAGAACTGCTGCTGAAATCAGAGAATTTTGGGATTTTACCATTGTGAAAAAAATGATATCCTTAGGGGGAGCTTTGTATCTCTGTTATATGGAGATATACTGATCTCATAGAACTGGAAGGGACCTTGAAAGGTCATCGAGTCCAGTCCCCTGCCTTCACAGCAGGACCAAGTACTGTCCCTGACAGATTTTTGCCCCCGATCCCTAAATGGCCTCCTCAAGGCTTGAACTCACAACCCTGGGTTTAGCAGGCCAATGCTCAAACCACTGAGCAAAATAGAAATAATTGAATAATTCATTTATAAAAATTGTGCATTTGGTTGAATAAATTGTTTGATGGATATTATTCAATGAGTGCTACTTTCTTCCTGGTTATATTCTTATTGAAGTTTCTCCTTTCATTTCTTTTTTTCTTCTGTATCATTTTTAAATCCAAGAATACAGGCAGTTTACAAGCAATAATTAAGTTGTAGGACTTAATAGTTGTAAAGTACTTAGAGTTCTTTGAATGCAAGATGTTACTGTCAAACTCTTTGAAGGATCTCTGATTATAATGAGGTATTACAAAAAACAAAATCCTGATTTTGTTCAATGCCTTCTTATAAAGTCTAACTCCTATTTCTTGTAATGCTCAATATCAGACATAGGGTATTTTTTAGAGCAGTTGCTGATCAACCCAAGTACTTTATCATACAGTGATAACTTTGCCTACCTAGGCCTTTGGCTTTAAGCTACTGGCTCAAGCCAGTGGTCCATGCAGTCCATTATTCTATTTACTGAAATCCAGTATCAGCTGTTTCAAAGACAGGTGGTAATAGGCAATAAGCAGTTATGGGAAGACCAAGCTCCAGGGAAAGTTTCTTGTTAGCTCCTAATAGTTTGAGGTTGGCTAGGTTATATTTTAAATATGCTGGTGTAACTCTGGATAATTTTATTATCTATATAAATATCCAATCGTTTTTGAATCCGCTAAGCTTTTAGCATCAGTGATTTCTTTATCTGTGTCAATGGCACTCTTTGAAAGCAATTATCAGACTATAAACTGCATCACAGAATGATGAGAAAATGAACTAGTTTCTGCTGCCCAGAGTTGCCATAGAGTGAAAGAAGCATTGTATTCTGCTGGTTTGTGCCCTGAACTCACAGTTGGCTGAAGATAGAATATTGTTCCTGTAGGCTGGGGTCCAATAGAGAGTGAAGAAAATTCTTGGCCAGCAGAAATGGTTGAAACTCAGGATTTCCATTCCTCAAATAAAACTGACATCTCAAAATTTGTTTTTGTTCTCAATCAGAATGAAAAGGAAATTATTTATCTATGGAGACATCCTATAGGTTTACTGAACTATCCTATTAAATTCAATAGAGAATTGTATTCTGAATGACAGAATTCTGTAGGATGGTGTGACACAGTTAAGGTGTCCGGTTCAGGGCAAGTGAACCTGCCTTTCTCGGGGAATAGGAGCTGGCGCACGAGCTTTATGTGCTTATCTCCCTCCACTCAAGTCCACACATTTGGGCTTAGCTATGGGGTAGAGTGGCCCAATAGCCAGAATGAACAAAAAATGCCCCACTCATTCAGGGTAGTACAGCCTAGAAGCCAGAGTCAAGATTTGAAACTTGCCCCTACTGTCAGAGCTATGTGGTCCAATGGCCAGGGTCTATGGAAAATGCTCACTTGTTCAGGGTACTATGGCCTAGTGGCCAGAGTTCAGGAAACTTGCCCCAACTGTCAGGGCAGTGTGGCCCATGGCCAGAGTCTATGAGGGTCAGCAGCCCCAATAGGGGGTCCCAGGCCCACCTGACTCCACCAGACCCTGACCCAGGGCCCTAGTAACAGTGGTAAAACCAGCTACCAGCTCAGCAGGGAGTCCCACTGAAACACGCCGAGCTTACCTCGGTGGAAGATACCACTCTGACACTGCCCCTGAGTCACTTCCTGTAGTCTCGGGTGTTGTAGTCCAGGAGGAGTTGGGATCTCTTAGTTCCTCAGCACTGGCCACTCCCTGGGTCTCCGTGGGCTGCTGGGGTCTAAGGCTGTGGTCTACGTCTCCGCTCTCCTCTGGCACAGGCTGGAGGTCAGCCTCAACAGGCACTCTTAGCATACATCCTTCCCTACTGGCGTCTCCTCCAGACTGAGCTGGGCTGCTCTCCTTTATACTGGTACAGCTGGATCATGCCCAGTAGGGAGGTGGAGGCGTGGCCTCCTCAGCCCACAATGTGGCGTTAACCCCTTCCCGTCTGGTGCGGAGCAAGTGCACCCCGTCACAGATGGTTACAAAGAAATGATATTATTCTTTAATAAATACTATAAGGTTTTAGATTTTTATACAATCCTATTGGTTTTATCCTGGTTAATTTCTCTAGAACTTTTCCTTAATGGTAAATCCTATCATTCTTGGTGAAATTAATGTTTACAAATATAGTTCACAAGCTCATTTGAAAATCACCATTGATTAAAACCTCCACACATATTAAGAGATCTTCTTCTCTTCCTGATCATAAAAGTCAGATGGAAAAGACATAAGAACATAAGAATGGCCACACTGGGTCAGACCAAAGGTCCATCTAACCAAGTATCCTGTCTTCTGACAGTGGCCAGTGCCAGGTGCCCCAGAGGGAATGAACAGAACAGGTAATCATCAAGTGATCCATCCCCTGTCGCCCATTGCCAGCTTCTGGCAAACAGAGGCTAGGGACACAATCCCTGCCCATCCTGGCTATAGCAATTGATGGACCTATTCTCAATGAATTTACCTAGTTCCTTTTAGAACCCTGTTATAGTCTTGGTCTTTACAACATACTCTGACAAGGAGTTCCACAGGTTGACTGTGCGTTGTGTGAAAAAATACTTTCTTTTTGTTTGTTTTAAACCTGCTGCCTATTAATTTCATTTGGTGACCCCTAGTTCTTATGTTATAAGAAGGAGTAAATAACACTTCCTTATTTACTTTCTCCACACCAGTCATACTCTTATAGACCTCTATCATATCTCCTCTTAATCATCTCTTTTCCAAGGTGAAAGGTACCAGTCTTATTAATCTCTCCACATATGGAAACCATTCCATGCTCCTAATCATTTTGTTGACCTTTTCCGAACCTTTTCCAATTCCCAAATATCTTTTTTGAAATGGGGTGACCACATCTCCACACAGTATTCCAGATGTGCGTGTACGGTGGATTTATATAGAGACAATATGATATTTTATGTCTTATTATCTATCCCTGTCTTAATGATTCCCAACATTCTGTTCGTTTTTTTTGACTGCCAATGCACATTGAGTGGATGTTTTCAGAGAACTATCCACAATGACTTCAAGATTTCTTTCTTGAGTGGTAACAGCTCATTTAGACCCCATCATATTATATGTATAGTTGGGATTATGTTTTCCAATGTGCATTACTCTGCATTTATCAACATTGAATTTTATCTGCCATTTTGTTGCCCAGTCACCCAGTTTTGTGAGATCCTTTTTAGCTCTTCGCAGACTGCTCGGGACTTAACTATCTTGAGTAGTTTTGTATCAATTGCAAATTTTGCCACCTCACTGTTTACCCATTTTTCCAGATCATTTATGAATATGTTGAATAGGACTGGTCCTAGTACAGACCCTGGGGGACACCACTATTTATCTCTCTCCATTCTGAAAATTGACCATTTATTTCTACCTTTTGTTTCCTATCTTTTAACCAGTTACCAATCCAGGAGGGGACCTTCCCTCTTATCCCATGACAGCTTACTTTGCTTAAGAGTCTTTGGTGAGGGACCCTGTCAAAGGCTTTTGAAAATCTAAGTACACTATATCCACTGGATCCCCCTTGTTCACATGCTTGTTGACCCCCTCAAAGAGTTCTAGTAGATTGGTAAGGCATGATTTCCTTTTACAAAAACCATGTTGTCTCTTCCCCAACAAATTATGTTAATCTATGTGTCTGACAGTTTTGTTCTTTACTATAGTTTCAACCAGTTTTCCCGGTACTGAAGTCAGGCTTACTGGCCTGTAATTACTGGGATGACCTCTGGAGCCCTTTTTAAAAATTGGCATCACATTAGCTATCCTCCAGTCATTTGGTACAGTTGGTAGTTCTCCAATTTCACATGAGTTCTTTCAGGACTCTTGAGTGAATACCATCTGGTCCTGGTGACTTATTACTTTTTATTTTATCAATTTGTTCCAAAACCTCCTCTAATGACACCTCAATCTGGGACAGTTCCTCAGATTTGTCACCTAAAAAGAATGGCTCAGGTTTGGGAATTTCCCTCACATCCACAGCCATGAAGACCAATGCAAAGAATTCATTTAGTTTCTCCGCAATGGCCTTTTCGTCCTTGACTGCTCCTTTAGCATCTCGATGGACCCACTGGTTGTTTAGCAGGCTTCTTGCTTCTGATGCACTTAACATTTTTTTGCTATTACTTTTTGAGTCTTTGGCTAGCTGTTCTTCAAATTCTTTTTTGGCCTTCCTAATTATATTTTTGCACTTTATTTGCCAGAGTTTATGCTCTTTTCTATTTTCCTCAATAGGATTTAACTTCCACTTTTTAAAGGATGCCTTTTTGTCTCTCACTGCTTCTCTTACTTTGTTGTTTAGTCACGGTGGCACTTTTTTGGTTCTCTTACTATGTTTTTTAATTTGGGGGTGTACATTTAAGATGAGTCTCTATTATGGCATCTTTAAAAAGTTTCCATGCAACTTGCAGGGATTTCACTTTTGGCACTATATCTTTTAATTTCTGTTTAATTAACATCCTCATTTTTGTGTAGTCCCCCTTTCTGAAATTAAATGCTACTGTGTTGGGCTGCTGTGGTGTTTTCCCTGCCACTGGGATGCAAAATTTAATTATATTATGGTCACTGTTACCAAGAAGTCCAGCTATATTCACCTCTTCGACCAGATCCTGTGCTCTACTTAGGACTAAATCAAGAATTGCCTCTCCTCTTGCGGGTTCCAGGACTAGCTGCTCCAAGAAGCAGTCATTTAAGGTGTCAAGAAACTTTATCTCTGCATTCCATCCTGAGGTGACTGTACCCAGTCAATATGGGGATAATTGAAATCCCCCATTATTATTGAGTTTTTTATTTGTATAGCCTCTCTAATCTCCTGAGCATTTTACAGTCACTGTCACCATCCTGGTTAGGTGGTCGGTTGTATATCCCTACTAAACTGTGGAACTTATTGCCACTTGATATCACTAAGCCCAAGAATTTAGTAGGATTCAAAAAGGGAAGAGACATTTGTATTGCTAAAGGGAAAGTTACATTAGACACCATGACATTAAAAAAAGCTTCTATTAGAAGGGCTATAAACCCTCATGCTTCCGGACATCACTCATAACTCAACCACTGACAGATGGGGATTAAGAAAAATCTTCCCATAGGGGAAGGTTATTACATAATTGTGCATGATGCCTTTTTTTGAAAATTGTTCTGAAGCATCAGGAACTGTCTACTGTCAAAGACTGTGCTATCTTGTGAGGCAGATAGAGCTCTGTACCTGAAAATTGAACCCAAAACTATAGTTTTCAAGAGTAAAAGACATTTTACTTTGAAAGTGCTTAAATGTAACCTCTCACCCAGATTGTGTCAAAAGTGGCATTTAAAATTGAACTACCAATAGCTACTGAGTACCAAAAGAGAAGTTGAACATAAGAACACATGAATGGTCTGACCCAGTAAGGCCAATGGTCCATCTTGCCCAGTGTCCTGTCTTCCAACAGTGGCTGGATGCTTCAGAGGAAATAAACAGAACAGGGCATTAATTGAGAGATCCATCCACTGTTGCCCAGTCCCAGCTTCTGGCAATTGGAGATTTGCATCCCTGACCATCTTGGCTAATAGCCAGACCTATCCTCCATGAACTTATCTAATTCTTTTTTGAACCCAGTTATAGTTTTGGCTTTCATGACTTTCCCTCACAATGAGTTCCACAGGTTGACTGCATTTTGTGACGAAGTAGTTCCTTTTCTTTAATTTAAACCTGCTGCCTATTTATTTCGTTGAGTAACTCCTATTTTTTGTGTTATATGAAGGGTAAATAATACTTCTCCATTAACTTTCTCCACACCATTCATGATTTTATACACCTCTATCATATCTCCACTTAGTCATCTCTTTTCTAAGATGAACAGCTCCAGTCTTTTAATCTCTCCTCATATGGAAGCTGTTCCATACCCCAGTATATCTTTTTTGACATGGGGCAACCAGAACTGCACACAGTATTTAAGATGTGAGCATACCACGGATTTATATAAGGACACTATGATATTTTATGTCATTATTTATCCCTTTCCTAATGGTTCCTAACATTTTGTTAGCTTTTTTGACTGCCACTGCACATTGAGCAGCTGTTTTCAGAGAACTACCCACATTGACTCCAATATCTCTGTTTTGAGTGGTAACAATTAATTTAGACCCCACCGTTTTGTATGTGTAGTTGGGATTATGTTTTCTAATGACAATGCAGGATTAACAACTACAAATGTTGGGACTTCCACTGACTATGTCCCTTGGAAGACTAATAAAGAGGTAAAACAATCAGAAGACAATGAAGACATTTGCAAGTATAACTTCAAAGTAAAAAAGTAAAAGAAAATATTTGGATTAATTCAAAACAAAACTCAGGAGTCTGAGTGATCTGCATCTCCAAGTGCAAAGGAAATTGGCTAATGAATTCATTCCAACAATGACAATTATTTTTTAAAAGGCACAGAGAAAAGTGCAAGTACCAAAGGAATTGAAAATGTAAATTTGGTATCAGTCTTTAAAAGAGAAAACGATTGACCCTGGCAACTGTAAGGTAAATCTAATTTTCAGTAGAATAGAAGTTATAAAGATCTATAAACATCTGGAGGATAATGGAACCAGGAAATGTTTTTAAAGAACACATGATTCCCAAAAAACTCTACTTCTACCTATACAGCTCTGAACAAAGGAGACATCTTATAGTAAGTCCAAATTTGGCCCCTTTGGGTATGCCTACACAGCAGAGAAAAACCCACAGCTGACCGATGTCAGCAGACTTGGGCTCACAGGGCTTAGGCTGTGGGGCTGTTTCATTGGTGTGTAGACTTCTGGACTCAGGCTGAAGACCAGGCTCTAGGACCCTGCAGGGTTGCCAAATCAGTGGATGAAGGAACATGGTAGACGGAACATGCAAGTATTTTAGTAAAAGATTTGATAGTGTCTTATGAATTCTTGAAAAATGAATTCAAATCGTCTTAGATAGGAACACTCATATCTAGGGGAAACGTACCTGAAAGAACTATCCTAAATGATAAATGGGAATGTATGAAGTTGAGGGGAGGCTCCAGTACAGAGCCACACTGATTTGTGTGAAGTACAGTTGTATTCAGCATTGTCAGTGATTGGAAGGTGAATGCATGTTTATTAAGGACCCAAATCTGCAACCTTAGCTCATTCTGAGTAGCAGTAATTCCTGAGAGTAACCAGTTATATCCAGAAGAAATATCTGTGTAAATAGTACTCAGGATGAGTAAGATGTGTAGTATCTAGACTTACACTTGAAGATGTTACTAAATGGAGAGGTGTTTCAATCATGAGTGAGAGCCAAGAAATTATACAAAAGGAGTGACCAAAAGGAAAAAATATAAGATAGGAAATAAAGGAAATAACAAAGGGCCTAATCAATGGAAGGACTCCACTGAACTTTGATGAGAGTTAGATCAGACCCCACATGAGATTCAATCTGGAAAAATGTTTACAGGGAAGGAGATGTTTGCTGCACTTATGCTTAAAAAGTCAATATTCTTCCTTGTGATTTACCGTTGTAAGGTCTGATACTGCATCTCAATACAGTAAACTTCTTAATAGGAAATTGTGGTAAAGTGCAAATACTGCATCACAGTAAGTGTCTTTTTATGTGCATCAACTGTAGCTAGAAAGGAATGCTGAAAAAAATGTAAGGATGATTGTGCAAATGCGTTCATTAGTGCCATGTTGTGGTGAGAAAGGTCAAGGTGATTTTGTACTGCATATGCAGAGTCACTATATCACAGACCAGGGAGCGGATATTCCCTCTGTGTACAGCATTGGTATGGTAGCATCCTGCATGGAATTTGGAGGGAGGAGCACACATTTCAGGAAGGAAGTTGGAGGAGACACCAGGAAGCCAGTCTGAGTGCACTTGGCTAGAATGCTAGCTGCAGTTGCATCATGTCTGCAAATAGCTGTTACTGAAGAGCCAGTTTAGTTGCACAAGCCTGGAATCCTCTTATGTTATTACATGCATGCGGTACATGAAGTGTGACCACAGATAGCATACTGTGCTGCAGATGTGCCTAGAGGTTAACAAATAGTAAACTGGACAGAATTAGACAACAATGATGATTAAGAGGCTGGAGAGATTAAAATTATGCAACAATATTGAAAGAACTATATCTGTATAACTTGATTCAGTGATATTTGTACCTTTGGACCTGAGTAGTAAGCCAGTATCCAAGAACTTGTGAGTTAGTAAGAGAAATTGATGATGGAGTCAGGTATTTCTTTCATGCAATCCTATTTATTTACAAAGAACATCCATCAAGTCCTGTTTTCCTGAACACAGAAGGAATCAAACAAGAGAGTTTCTTTGCTCACAGTTCCAAACCTCTTTCCAGACAGCACTCTGTGCAAGGCTCTCTCCGGTCACACTCCAAGTGCTTCTCTTGCTGTCTTTGTGGCTCTCTGGATGATTCTGTCTGCCTGTTCTCTGCGTGCTTCGGCTTACAGACATACACACCCCTCCACCAAACAATACCCAGCCCCCTGCATTTGCGTTCCACCCTCCACCAACATAGCTCCACTGATGCCTGGCCTTGCATATGGCCTGTGTTTGGGTAATGGCTCCTATTGTTTTAGAGATCTTATAGCAAAAAGTAGCTTAACTGCTTCTTATATTTATCTTGAATGGAGGGCAGCTATTACATCCATCACCTTCAATGAGGTTTTACCCATGCTCCAGTATAACATTATAACTATTTACAAATATTTGAAGAGTATTATCAGTGAAGAGGGAGAAAGTGTTTGTCCATAAGGGTACAACTAAGAGTAATAAATGAATTTCAGAATTGAAAAATTTAGGCTGAAGATCACAAAAAAGTATTCCTCTTTTAAACTATAAAACAGTATCCCAAAGGAAAAGAGTTGAAAGACACTCCACAAAAGTTGGTCAAAAATGTACCAGACAAAGTATTGGACACGATATGGCATGGAACACAACTTTATTAGCAGAGGGATTCAATTACAGCCATAGACACCTGGGTTATTGCCAATACCAATTTATTTGTTTCTTATCCTTTTATCCATGTTATAACAAATATTCCAGTAATCTAAATTACAATACCAAATTCACTAGTCACTAAGTAGTGGTTTTGTGGGTGACTGGACAGGGATACAAATAATCTTATTTCTCCTTCCTCTTAAATGAGATACAATTTCCTATACAACTATTTGTGCATATCTATATTTTCCAGGTAATCCTGAGAGTCTTGAACCTATTTTGATATTTTTATAATTCAGTCATTTCCTTGACATGTTTCATGATACAGCAGGGTTTCACTCCTATATTTAATTTTTGACTGTTCTTAATTCTTCAGCTCTTTTCTTTCATACTGTCTTTTCTCTTTATATATTTAACTGTCCTTCAAAAAGTGGCTTTCCTACAGCTTCTCTGTCTTGTCTTTGCATTAATTTACTTTCATTTTGTCAAATTTCTAAATGATCACTAGTTGTCTGAAAATTTGGAAAGGTTGTTGCCTTCACCTGGATATATCACATTATAGCAGAAGTGACTAATTTTACTTGTTAGCAACATTCAGAAGACAGACCGTATCCTATGTTTGTGCTAACAAGCACTGTTGTAGTCTCCTGGTCATCTCAGGGTTAGAAATGACCATCTACTCATCTATTAAATCTATTTTAATTCTCTAATCTATATCTAGATATTTATATTGCACTCATCATTGTAATGCTTCAGTGTCCTTTTAAAGATTCTACTTAAATAGGTAGATGTTCTGCCTTGCTGTAGGCAACAGGAAACTACAATCCATGCCATTCCACAAATTTTTCTGCAGTACATTTCAGCTACAACATTTCTGATCCAAGATCCCTGCAAGCTATATTATGAATTTTCAGACTTTCCATATAGGTACAGGACAAGGATCAAAGGGATACAAGACTAAACTTTGTGCCTAGTGAACCAATGCTTCAGAAAGTATCTTTTTAACCTTCAGTATACCTCCTGAAGAGAGGCTGTTAGCAATTAACATGGTACTGAGATTCTCTTGATTGGCATAACAGCTATTGAGGTGAGCTGACTGGAAAAGAAGGGTTATATTTTGGAGAAAACTTTTGATTAAAATAAGTCATTTTTGTCAAAAGTTTTCCACAGAAATTTCTAACTTTTGGTGAAACATTGAAAACGGAAGAGATATGGCCAAAATCTGTCAAACCAAAAATTTTGATTTTTAAATGCCATTGCAAAGACTCATGGGAGTTGAGTTTTGGGTAACTCATGCCCCCCATTCTCCTTTGTGGGCCAGTCTCCCCGGCTTGACTACATCTCCCATGATGCAACACAGTCTTTCTTCTTGCTGAGTCACTGGTGCATCATGGACATTTCTGGTGCATCATAGAAGATGTAGTATGTCTAGAGAACCTAGCCTGTAGAGCAGAATGAGGGCATAACCAAAACCACAATTCCCATGAGGCACTACAGTGGCATTTCCAAATTGATATTATATGGATTTTGGCCAAAATTTCAGTTGGCAGCTGAAAACATTTGATTTTCAGGTGTTCAATCTTTGACTGCCAGTTAAAGTTTTCCATAGAAAGCAGAATAAATATATAAAAAAAAATTCTACAGAAAAATTCTACATTAAAACAGCCCTACAAATGAGTGTGTAGCTGTTCCAGGGCCTGAACCAAAACCCATCCAGTCAATGTTGAACTTTCCATTGAATTCAGTGGGCTTCAGATCAGGTCCTTTAAGGAGTAGCAAAGGTATCCAGAGACTGTAGGTTGAAAACAAAAAGTCTATACATATTATAAAGGGAATTATCCCATCTCACCATTTTTTGTTCAGTTTACCAGCTTCATTCTGATAGCTAAATAGTTCTTGGTAACCTTATTGGAAGAGGTGTGTCTTACGGCAGATAGTTCAGTGAGCAAAGACAAAAGTTACTGACAAAAGTTATGATGACAAAGAAGATGAAGATGGAAGAGACTTGTTTCACCCATCTAGTTCACCTTGTCAACAAAGATGATGTACTATAATTCTGAATTTTTATTGATGTACTAGAATTCTGTTAACTTAGAAGAATAAACGTTAAAAAAGTTTTCTAAAATGTAACACTTAGAATAAAGATAGCTGCACTTTGGATGGCTAGATCTGCTACTGCAGTAACCCTCAAAATCATAAATTATATATATATATATATATTAAATTCTGTGTGATAATATAGTAATAATTAAAAGTATTTTAGTAGATCTTTGTGTCTTTAAACTATTGTACAAACTTAACTAATTCTCTGGTGAAGTAGGTAAATAATTGATATCCCCACATTAAAAGTGGAACATATGAGATATAGGGTGAAATCCTGACCCTGTTGAAGTCAAGGGAAAAAAACTCTCCTTGACTTCAGTTGGACCAGGATTTCATTCACACAGAATGGGATTTGCCCCAAGTGGTGGAGATGAGATTAGGACCCAGGTATTTGACTGTTCATCTCCTAATCTGACTGATAAACCTTTCCACTTCATTTTTAATATAGAAAGTATACTTACTATACTTGATTTCAATATTTTCCCCAGAACACAGGATGTCACCTCAAACATATCTAGGGATCTAGGCCTGATATCCATCTCTCCCAAAAGATCTGGATCCTACTACTTGAGCAAAAGGAATAACACTATTTCCTGATAACATTATAGATCTTACAACAGTCAAGCAATTCTGATTATATCCAGTAGGCGGCCATGGTACACATTAACACAAGACAATACATTAAAATATGCAGTAGAGTGCTCTTCTCAATATCACATCTAAAACACACCAGAGAGAGAGAGATTACTTTTAATTGTATTTGGTTTTACTATATTCTATGCTGGTAACAAATAACTGTTTTCTTTTGTCCTTGTCATTTACTGATTCTGCTTCTAAGGCTACTTAGTTTTACAAATATTTGCAATTTTAAAAGTAAGAGTCACACTCATTCCCATTGGAGCTCTCTTTACAGACATCTGGAGGTCTGTTTGCCGTATTGCAGCAAACTGATAAAAACTGCTTTTGTCTGCTCTCATTGGGTAGTGGAAAGCTGCAAAACAGCAAACTTCTTCTTGCAGGATGCAAAGATTCACAGTTGCTCCTTATTTTGGCTCCAGTATTTCTTATTTTGTCCTGGGGGTTCCCTTAACTGGGTTCCAAACAAATTTCTGCAGAGTGTGGTTTTTGGATAATGTGCTAGAGTCTCAACAGCATTATCTCAGTTTTTCACCTCTGCATTAGTTATTCATTAAACTCTGTAGAAAATGTGATATTGTGCTTCTACCTGAGAAGTCCTGTTCAGTGGTTGATTAATGCATGAACAAGCTGGTTAACAGATAGGGACACTTCTGAGACTGTAGGCCCTCTTTTTTAAATTTAGCAGTGGCCCACATATACATTTCCTGCTCTCAGAGCAGATTTGAGTATCTGTAGCAGGGAACACTCTTAATGGATGCTTACAGGGCCAGCATAGCTGGTTTCTGATTTCAGCTCAAAATACAGACTGACAGCAAAGGATGCTGGGAAGTCAGGACTTTATAAATCAATTTTTTTGCTTACTCTGGCAAGATTAATGCAAGACATGATCTGAGTGGAGGCTTTTTATTAAGAGAGTTGAGGAAGAAGGCGGAACCACAAGAAACAGCAAATTGTTTGAGATCTGAAGAGGGAGGAGATGAAGGTATTGTTAGCCTTTTTTGACCCAAGCAGATAGTTAAAGTTTGGGGTCTAGAGGACATTGATTAATCTTTTTTATGCAATCTTGTTTATTTACAAGGAATTAACAAATTTCTGCTTCTCTGAATACAATAAGAACCAAAAATGGGATAGTGTCTTGGCTTACACTTACCAAGCCTCTTTAGCCAACACCAGACACAAAAGCGGTTTCTAGCTTCTTCCAGGGCTACTCCACATTTACAGGTTTCCACTTGGATTTCTTCCAGCTGTTTGTCCCTCTCTAGTTCTGTTTTGCGCTTTTTCTCTCCTTCACAGACACACCCTTTTCTAAATCAATCAATACCCAGTGAAAAGCCCTGCTGCCCAAACACTAGTAGGCGACTTCACACAACCCTTTTGTCTTAGGTGGGGACTTATTAATATATCTTACAGTTATATTAACTGACAGATGTATTCACACCCGTCAATCTCAATGAGGTTTTCACTCAACCCATAACAAGGTTTCACCAAGCTAATAAATTACTTGTTAGTGCAGGAATGTTATTGATTTCAATCCTGCATCAACAAGGTCATGAACCTAGGAATGAAGGGTAAGGTTTAGAGCAATGGAAAAAGTCTATTTGGTGTGGGATAAGAGAAATGGAGTAGGCTTAAAGTCTGTTGAGTGCAGGATTGGGTTGTAAAGTAGGAAGCTGGGTCACATGTCCACCCAATGTAGGCTTAAACAATTTTTGCCATTATTTATACAATTTCAGACAATTATTGTCACTCACAGTATTTGACCGTATTTATGTCAGACATTAACAACACACAAGATGGAATAGGTAGAGGGCCCAAGTTATCACATGCTGGAGCACTGGGAAGTTCTCCTATACTTCATGATGGTTGTCACTTCTTCTGATTGATCCTTCAGTCCCATTCCTTCAGTTTCTGGTCCAGTTTTCCCCTATTTGGACCTCATGCACTTGGATTTTTATACATTTCCACATTCTGTGTTACTTAACTTTTCTCCAGTCAGCTTTTAGCACATCAAGCCTTGGGGTTTTAGGTAACCTATACATTATGCATATGTAAGCTTCAATTTACACAATTTTTGTTGTTCTTTAGACAATTTGTGTGTTATTTTCTTTCATGTCATCCTGTCCCTGAGTTCTCAGTAAAAAAGGCTTCTAGTCATTACAGGCTTGTGTATTACCACCTCAAAACTTCAAGCACAACATGTTACCCCTTTGTTCTATCAGCAATAACATCATTTTAAGTATCTCAGTAATTCTACGTAAAAAAGAAGAATTGGCAAAACCACATTAATGCCAGCAAAGTTTTGGCAAAGTGTTACTTCATCATAGACAGAAAACCCTCTTCCCTCACTGTAGGCTATCACTATAGTAACAGGATCTCCCTCAGAGAGACAGTAGCTAGGCTGATGGAAGCATTCTTCCATTGACTTAGTTGTGTCTACATTGGGGGTTAGGTTGGCCTAGCTATGGCACTCAGGGTTGTGGAATTTTCAGAGCTCTGAGCACCATAGCTATGTTGACCTAAGGTAGACCAGGCCTTGGAGTGGAGGATTCCTGGTTTGGCAGGAGGACAGTGTTATCCAAACAAACATATCCAGAAGGAAACTGATTGCACTGTGCGGAAACTGAGGCATGACCAGATGACCTAATGCTGGGAAAGCATAAAGCTCTTATAGTTCCCATGCTGTCCCATCCAGTCAATCCAGACAATCACATTTTTCCTCTGTTTATTTAGGATTTCATACTCTGTCCATCACCTTAGTATTTAGCTCCTTTCTTATCAATATTTATATGTCTGATAATTTTTTCCCCTATTGAAGTATTGCAATACAAAATAGACCTAGGAAATCAGACTGAGCTGCAAGAACATGACAGAGAAAGATGAAGTGTAGGCACTTCAAAAAATCCTGCTTTTCTAATTGAACAAAGTTTCTAGTCTCTTTTAGTTCTCCACCTGTTGAACATTACGAATATCAGCCTCCCCTTTTGTCTGAATATAATTAAATTTTGAATGAAGTAAAAGGTTTAAGAATTCTTTGTATCATTTGTGCAGGTCTGGTGAGGGGCTTATAGACCATTGTCTTTTGGGGAACCTATCCTCTTTTTGTGGCAAGATCAGGCCTATCATGTGACTGAATTTTTGTTCTTGTATTTATGATTTTCAGTTGATTAAAGAATAAAACTTGAGGGTATTCTTTGTTTATGAGATAATCCTTTTCTGGGCACAAAACCCCACGACTGAAAGATAAGTTGTCTGCCAGCCCAGGCCAACCACCAAGGGCTAGCTTTTCAGTAGCATTAATATGTCAGAAGTTAGTAGGTGTAAGGCCCCTGCAATGTGGCTGTTTTAGGGCTACTTGAATTGTGGTTGTGTTTCAGTTGTAGCTTTTTTAAATGAAATTTTCCATGGTTGATCTTAGCTGAGGTGTGCCAAAGGGACCAAAACAGAATCTTACAATGAGCAGAGCATGAAGTGTGTGGGTATGTCTCATTGAGCTCTAAGCAGCCAGCCAAATAGGAAGAAAATGGACTCGGTAGTTTTAAAGTCATGAATGTCTTGGTGTTTTTAACTATCAACTTACCTAAAGCTAGACTGGTTGACAGTGTTATGAAGCAACTTCAGCTTTTGATAAATATATAACCTCTGAGGCTGAAGTGATTTCAACTTTGACTGGGCAGCTGGATTTGGGAGGCCTTTGTCAAGGCCTGAGCCAAATATTCAAAAACCCTCAAAGGTGGCTGGGTTATGGAGGCAATGAGGAAAAGTTCATGTGCTTCACTAGCACTTTTTATTCTCTCTTTTTTTAAACTTTCTTTCCTGTGACCAAGGGCCCCTTAATGCCAACAGGCAGAGGGCTCAGGGGGTTCATAGGGGTTTGCAGGGATAACCTGGGTCAGATATATGTATAATAGTACACTGAAGGATGGCATGTAAGGTCTCTACTGAAAGCCAGGGTCAACCAGTGTCTGCTTGACACTCATTGTGAAATGTATGTCTGGATAATTTTTAAGGAGTTCTGTATCTATACAGAAAAAATATGTTCCTAAGGTAACTGACACCTATCTCCCTGTCTGGCCATTTGTGTATTGTGTGCCTCACAATGGATGTCCGTTTCCAGGCTGAATAGGAGAATGTGAAATAAGGATTTCTACAGGAGAGAAAAATCTACCAGATGTAACAAATAGGAGGGGGTGTCCCATTATTGACTAAAGACAAAGGATGGGACTGTTATATCTTGGAGTATAAGGAAATACTGAATCCTTCACCTAGGAAGCAAGTCTGTCATGAAAGGAGGGTCACAGCCAAAACCGGCTATAAAGCACTGCAAGGCTTTGGGGCGGGGGGAGAAGAAGGGGAGAGAGTTACTCTAAAAGACATGATGATTTAATTAACTGACTCTAAGCCTCTAGAATGTGTATTATGATGATTTTACTTTATAGGTAACCATTTGTTTCCAATAATTCTACTTGCTGTCACTTGAATCTGTTTTGTTAAATAAACAGGTATCTGATTTCACTGTAAACGCATCTAACAGTGATGAAATGAAGTGGAACTGGTAAGCTGGGGTGTACTGTTTCTTTAAAGCAGTGGATCTGTGAACACTGAATGTCCTGTGGATTGTAACTGGATACTCCAGGAAGACTGAAAGCTTGAGAGTTGGAGTTTGCCTATCGCTAACCTGTAGAAAGACATCAGGGCCTGTGAGGGGAGTGCCTATGTTGCTTATGGCAGGTGGAAATGAGGAGTTGGCCCCCTGGCAGGCATAGACCAGGCTTCCTCACACTAAGGGCAGGTGGTCGTGAGAGGCCTGATAGCCCTGGGTACCTTCAGGAAGCTTCACACTCCTCCACAAGGACAATCCAGACAAACAATACCAACACCTAACGTTAAAACAGCATTAAGGTTGGAAAACCAAGCCCTCAAAAAGTCAGGTAATGTTTACTTAAGGACGACAGTTCTACATTAGTCTACTCCCCCTTGTGTTCATAATTGAAAATATGAATTTTCTGTGTCACTATAAATTTGTCAAACACCACAAGCAGGCTTTTCTCATGCAATTTTACATAGGCTAAGTTATAGTATAGTTCATATAGTCTTCAAATTTGAATTGATTTTTAAATCTCAATGAAGTCTACAGAAAAACCAGGTTTGAAGAAAGCACCAGTTTGCGTTGTATTTGACAAACAGCTTAAATTCATATAAAGATTAAACCATATTTTAATAAAAAGCACAGTGGAAAGAAATAAGGTTATGCTTAACTCCACACTTCACCTAGGCCATGGGATTTAGTTAACTTTAACACTGAATCAGGTCGAGTTTTTTGTGTGGATTATATTTATTTTACAAGATCCTTTTTACAAATAAAAGTTGGGTAGGCTTTTCTCCCATTTCCACTGAATGTTATTTAAAAGCTAACTTGGCAGAATCTGGGCTCTTATTCCCAATCAGCACTGTTGTTTCTGAAGGGGGAGGAGGAAGAAAAGGAAGAGGAGCTTTTAAAGTAAAAAAAAAATACAACTTAATTCAAATGAAATTACTCTGTGTGTGTATTCCTCAGGAGTAAGAATATGCTAGGTGGGGTAGGCCGAGAGGAGTGTATGGCTGCATGTGGTAGCAGAGAGGCAAGGAAATAAAGCAGCCATATTTCTTTAGGACAGTGGTTCCCAAACTTGTTCCGCAGCTTGTGCAGGGAAAGCCCCCTGGCGGGCCTGACCAGTTTGTTTACCTGCCACGTCCGCAGGTTCGGCCGATCGCGGCTCCCAGTGGCCACGGTTCACTGCTCCAGGCCAATGGGAGCTGCTGGAAGCGGCGCGGGCCGAGGGACGTGCTGGCTGCCACTTCCAAACTGGTCCGGCGCGCCAGGCTTTCCCTGCACAAGTGGCAGAACAAGTTTGGGAACCACTGCTTTAGGACATACAGATGTGAAAATAATTGCTAATAAGAGCTGGGGAGCAAATCCCAGAGACAGTTA
This sequence comes from Emys orbicularis, assembly GCF_028017835.1. Classification (NCBI taxonomy): domain Eukaryota; kingdom Metazoa; phylum Chordata; order Testudines; family Emydidae; genus Emys; species Emys orbicularis. The sequence continues at coordinate 38,663,542 of NC_088685.1, forward strand.
CTATTATATTTGAATAGCACCAACATGCAGGCACTTCACTGATCACAAGCATAAAGACATGGTCCTTCCCCTGAAGTATCTGCAATCTTAATGCAGTTATTGAGAAATGACTGGAGAGGTGTTTGTCATGATGTCTGGAGTGGCTCACAACCATTAGTGTAGCTCAAGGCAGAATGTCAAAAATAGGGCAGACACCCCAAACTAGTGGTATGTTCTACAATTAGATTTCACCAACCCAATAACAAATGTTAACTCTGGGATCACTATAACGGTCTTACAATGGAGACAGACAATACCCTTAGGCTCTCCAATCTATCTCGCCACCCTGGCAAACTGGACATAGTGATACAAGGTCACTTACACCAAAAATCATAAAATGTTCTGGTTGTTCCCAGTCCCAAGAGACCAGTCACTTACCCCAGATCAATTTGTATCTCAGATCTCACACCAAAGACAATGCCTATAGCCAATCCTGTAATAAATTAAAGGTTTATTAATTAGGAAAGAGCCAAGAGAGTTATTTACAGGTTAAAGCAAGCAAATACATATACATGAGTTTCCATCTATGGTTCCTAAAGATGACAGATGTAATAATCTGTCAATTCAAAATGTCTTTCAGGGCAAGGGGTAACCCCTGGGGATCTCTGCCTTAGTTTAGTGTCTCTGGCCCTGTGAGAGTTCAAATACCAAAGATTTAAAATTCTCTTGTGATGTTGTTTTGTCTTTTACCATTAGCTTTCCTGAGATGAACTCCCTTGCACATAGCCGTGCCAAGATGTGATAGGGCCATTCACTCTGTACCATGACATTCCTTAGTGGCCCATTTAATCTTCACAGGCTTCCTGATTGGGCATCGGAGGACGATCCCCATGCCTGGGTTCACAAGTTCAGAGCAAACATTTTCAAAGTTATAAAGCAAAAAACTCAAATTTCCTTATAGCATGGTATACAGACATTACAAGTGAGATTAATGCATGCAGCAACTTACAAGTGTTTAGACGCTATGAAATGCTAAGTATGTTCTTATAAGACTAAGAAGAATTTTGAACAAAACATACAGGTGACCTTGTTTGGTTTCCAGCTATAAGTTTGTCAATGCTTAGCTAATGCCTACAGCTTTGACAAGAGCTGGCTCTTGGTTATCAGCATCACAGTGTTAGGCAAATCAGATTCCCATATCAAGCATAGTGGAGGGACTTCCATATCTGAGAAACAGTTGTGGGCCTATAGCTGTGTGGCATCCATGCACTCAAATGATCAGACCTCTTCAGTCTATTTACTGCATCTGATTTTTTCATTGATTATTAATATATTTTTTTTAAATGGGCCTGAAGTGAAACCAGGAACTGAATTTAGTTGGTGGGAATGAGGGGAGGAAAGAGACCCAATCAAATCCAGATATTATCTGAATGTTGAGGTTATCCCCTGTTATATACATCCTGTTGACACACACTTTTGGATCAGCTACTTCTGCTGTGTATTTCCATTTGATTAGAGGTGGATTAAATTACAAAGTTTATATTATTTTAGAGTTGGAGGAACCAGCAGAAAGACTTTTTTGCTGTCCTAGTAATGTTCTATTAATAGGCTTTGTTCTCTCTTTCTTGGGATGGAGAGCTGAGTCACTGACCTCCTACCACTGATCTCCAATCCCTCAATTCCTGAAAGCAGAAGGGGGTAAACTGCCCATGGCAAGCTATTGATTTGCACTAGTTTTTTGTATCATTATAACAAGGAAAACACCATTTTACCTGTTGATTTCCTACAAAATTAGTTAGCTACATTGTATGCAATTATGAGAGTTGATGGTTTGCATAAGCAGCACTTAGCCTGAAAATTAGGCGTATTGCCATAAAATGTTTAACCAAGAGTAATTATATTAGTTAGTGTCACAGTTAGAGCTGAGCAAAACAATTTCCTAAACATCCCTCCAAAAACTGGAGGCTCTTATTAAACAATAAATGTAAAACAGATGCTGTTCATCCATAGAGCTGGGCAAAATATTTCCCCCAAATTTGTAAAATTATCTGCAGAATATTTTTCATTATTTTCTAAATTCTGTCCATCTGTTTTTAATATTATTCTGTCCTGCAAGTATAGAATCATGATCTTGCAGTTTTTATAGTGTGTGTTGTGGCAGAGCCCCTGTCATGGACCAGAACCTAATTGTGCTACTGTACTGTACAAACAAAACAAAAAAGTGGTCTGTGGCAGGGTAGGTCCACCCCATCGGGGCTGTCAGGGTATAGGGGAATTAAAGTAGAGCTTGGATAGCTTAAGTTGCTTAGTCTCCCAAGTCACCACAGCAGCCCTGGCTCCTAGGCCAGTGTGGTGCAGCAGCCAAAGTCAATAGGACTGCCCTCTTGCAGCAGGGCAGTGGGTCCCAGAGGCCAGGCAGCCACCACCCAGGGGTTGGTGACAGCCAGGATAGGGGGATCCAGGCCCTCCCTGCTTCACCAGGTCCCAGCCTTGGGCTGTGTCTGAAGCACAGGTATCCACCATCAACTCAGCAGGGATCCTCCCAAAACATATTGAGTCAAACCCCAGTTCTACAATCAGATCAATATTTAGTTCCCCTGGGCTACTTCCTACCCATTCTTCCACAACTGGTAAACCCGGGGTTCCATGGTCTCTCCTCCTTCTGAAGTGCTGGTCAGTTGCCACCTCAGCCCAGGTGGCTGCTGTGTCTTTGCCTACAAGCAGTCTTTTCACAGGAGCCTGCAAGACACCTCCACTCCCTTCAGCAATCAGCCCAGACTGAGCTGAACTGCTCCCTTTTATATCCTGGTTCCAGCTGGATCATGCCCAACAGGGACTAAGGGGTGTAGCTTCCTCAGCCCACAGAGTGTGCTTAACCCCTGCTGAACCAGTCCTGTTGGGATCCAGGAAGTGGGCAGGCTTTTAGAGGACCTTCCCCCTGCTGAACCAGTGCTGGGTGGGAACACCCTGGTCACATGGTCTTTGCCCCAAGGGCTTATACTCTGTGTAGGACAAGAGACAACAAGGAAGAGGAACACCGGAAAACAATAAGGCAATATTGATCAACGGGATAGATAGTGGTCTCAGCACACCAGGTGCCTAACAGTTGCCAAGTTTATTGTAGGCATTGTGTCAAAGAAGAGGTTTGAAAAAGAACAATGAAGTGACTTTGTGATGCTCACAGGGAGCTTCTCCCATGTGTAAGGAGCAGCATGGGAGAAAACTCAAAGGTGCTTATATGAAGCGTAACTAGAGCGGGGTGAATAAATGGAAAAATATATTTGATTTGAATTGAATCTGGACTTTTTTTTAATCTTTAGCTAATTGAAAAAGCTGACAAAATGTCTATTTTGGGTCAGTGAAACATTTCATTCAACTCCAAATGTGTTGTTTGTGGGCATTTTCAAAGGGCTAAATTCACAACCCCAGGGGAGAAGGCAGTGGTGGTGCTCCTGTACCCTCTGCCTGGCTGACATTTGGTTCAGTGGTTCAGGGCACTCAACTGGGACCTAGGAGACATACATTTGGTTCCCTGCTCTGAATCAGCAACTGGAACCTAGGTCTGCCCTGTGCTAGGCTGTGAAATCATTTTCACTCTGGCTCAAGAACTATTCAAGTATTTTATTCAAAGTGGCACAGAGATATTGAAAGAACTCCACCCCAGAATATTTTACAGCTTGGTAGTTAGGGCAGTCAGCTGGGAGGGGGGAGTTAGCTGGGTTTAACTCCTTATGCCAGAGCATGGATTCAAATCTGAGTCTCCTGCATTCCTGCTGAATGCCCTGTGCCACTGGGGGGTGCCACCATCTCCCCCATGTGAATGACACCTAAATTCCTTTGTGAATCTACCACCCCACCCCCTCATTTATTTTTTGGCCACAAATATTCAGTGGATTTGTGTCAAATTCCTGAATAGTTTCAGGTCAAACATAAATACACTTTTCAGCAAATAAACTATGTTGCCCAGCATTATGTATAACAAGTGGACAATGAAGGCTGGTATCACTGGCTGATTGGAGGTAGGAGTAAACATCTTAATAGCATACACAGTTCGGCATGTACCAAGTTGTATGTCCTAAAACTTACATCCAGAATTAAAATATACCTTGTATTCTCTGTTTGTCTTATCAACATCCAATAAGTGAATGGGCTATGGACAAAGTTCATGCAAATGAACTAAAAATAAAATCTCAATTGAGCATGAAATCACTTTTTCCCATGGCGCTCAGGATTGATATGCCTCTCACCTTCTCTCCTGCCAACAAAAGAGAATTTTCAGAACATGCCCCCGTCCCACTTCTGAATTTCACAAGGAAGAAATTTCACATCAAAGCTGCTTCTTGTTCTTTCACATGAGGTGATGCAAAGCAATATTCCTGGAGAAAGGAAATTGTCTGAAATGGAATGAAGACATTTCTCCTCGGGAGGAGGGGTGAGCAGGAAAGAGTTCTCTAACTAGGAATAGTCTAACTTTTATAATTATTTTAGTGGATAGAGAAACTGAGCACAGGGAGGTGAAGTGAGTTGCCCAAGGCTAGTCAAAGACCAGTGGCAGAACCAAGGCTGGCATTTAGGCCTCGTGTTTTCAAATCCCATGTGCTTTCCTGTAGATCATACTGCTTTTCTAATAATAAATTACTGCTTTCCATCTAGAAATGTAAAAAAATACATCTGTCTTTAGCTGGCATGGTCACTATTAATTTCTGTAGAGGTTTCCCCCCCGCAAAAATGATACTACTGAGTGGCAGAACAGCTACAGTAATAAGTCAAATGTCAATGAGTTAGCAGACTGAAGAAAATGCTGATCCAGTGTTATGTAAAAATTACCAGCATACCAAGAATGGCCTGTCTCTTGTCTAGAAGATTATACCACTAAAAATGTTTCCTTACAATCCTTTGAGGGCTTTGGTCTTTTACATTCTACCAAGGCACAAAAATCCTAGCTTTTAAATATTAAGTTTATCCTATCTGCTTTGTTTTTTCCTATAAACTAATATTGGATAATTCTGCTCCATCTTACAATAGCTAACAAAGATTTACTGGATTTAAAAGTCTAGACAAAATGGCAAAGTTTTCTTTATTTAATACCTGTTAATCTCAGCTGTTGGAAACTAAAGGAAATGCAGAATAAAACAATAAAATCTAATTATTAGAGCCAAACCCAGATGTTAAGGTATGAAAGTATTTTATTTCAAGCAACCAAAGATTTCAAAATTGAAGGACTGTTTCTTTCACCACCCACCCTCCCCTCTGTAATTGCTAATATATTTGATAATAGCTTATTGTGAAAAGCTCTAATTTGTCTCTTCCTTTTGTAATGAAGGTTTTGGTGTGTTTTTTTCTTAGGTACTGAAAAACATAGCCTGAGCTAAGGACATGTTAAATATTTAAGCCAAAGAGTTATGTGAGTGGAGCTGCATACTTAACTAATTTAGGCTATATATTATCTGAACCTGGTACCTGATTTGCATTCTGAGTAGGTAAGCCCTGATAAACTTCCAACACTACAAATACTCAAAGAAAACCCAGAGGAGGCATGCCTAGCTGCAGTTGATTTATATTTTTTATTTAGGCATCTTGCAGGCATGGGAGGTTCATCATGTCAGGTATAAACATACTGATCATCAGAATAACCATTAGCCTAATATAGCAAAATTAACAAAACTGCAACTTGTATAAAATTTTACTGTTGTTATCTATGTAGCATCATAGGTGTATGTGGTTCTTAATGAGCTAATAATATGAACAGGTTCTAGCCTTTAGGTCTTCGTGTTTGAGGGTCAGGTTGTAGCTGGCTGTACGTGCATGGGCAATGGGCGTGGGGGGAAGAATGCAAAGAACTCTCTCCACCTCCTGAACAAAGGTCAGGTTGCAATCAGAGTGAGGAGTTCAGACAACATGCTAATTTAGCATTGCCCAAGTCCCCGCCCACCCCCAAAAATGGAGGAGGTCTGAGCTGAGCCCTGGCTCTGTGTTTCTTCTCCTCACTCTCCTCTCCTGTCATGTTGTAAACTGATGTAGGAGTTTCTACTCTTGCACACGGTCCCTCAGAGCTTCCAGCTGAATTACACACATTTTTCTGGGGGATTCCTGCCACAGATATCGGTTGTCCAAAACATTTAGTGAATTTGTGTCAATATTGGTGAATTGTTTCATTAAAAAAAATCTTCAGAAATATAGAAACAATTCTTTTTCCCCCCACAAACAATAGCTCAGTTTTTCAGGCTAGACTCACCAGGGGACTTAGGAAAGTAACTCTAACATTTAGGTACTGATCAGGGGGTGGTGCCCCCCATACCTAATAGCCAAGCTTGGAAACAGGGACTTGACTACAGCTTTTTCCCCTCTCCAGTAAGTGACCTAGCCACCAGACTATTAAATATTCTGGGGTAGCTTGCTGTCAGCCTCTCCTATTGCAGCTGTTCTACGTTGTATAAATAGTCACTGGAGCAGTGATTAGCACTCAAGTGCCCCCCAAGGTGATGCCCTAACCACCAAGCTGTAAAGTTATTGTCACTATGTGTCTGGCACAATGAATATTTACATCAAGATGGAAGGTATCCTAAATTAGAGCCTGATACAATGCTCATTGGAGGAAGGGATCTCATGGATTTCACTGTGCTTTGGCTCAGGCCTTTACACTGGAAACTGAAATTCAAACTGCTGTCTATAGAAACAAAAATTAGTTCCTGAGCTGCACATGGATCTGTCTGATGATTCTGTGACCTATAGGGAAGAAAGAAGCGTTTTTCTAGAATGCAAAAACAACATAAAATTACTTTTTATGTATAGCCAGACTGGTGGCTTAGCAGAAGGTGCCATAGTTTAACACATTTACTCCACTTATGTCAGGTAGGTCTCTAAAGCTCGTGTCAATTTTTTCTGAAATAGTCATGACCTGGTGATTGTTGCACATCACTGGGAACTCTTGAGTTAGAACCGAGGCTCTAACACAAACACAGTCTGTGGCCTTGGGCAAGTTACTTAAACTGACACCTAAAGTTTCCCCATCTGTCAAATGGAAATTGTAATACTTATCTACAGTGTTGTGAGGTTGACTGACGTCTATAAAGTGCTTTTCAGATTAAGAGACATATGGATATTTGATATTATTATGATGGTAAATCCCATTGAAAAGATACTGTTCCAGTGTGTAACAGGGTAGCCTGGCCCCTTTAAGGGAGGCTACAGGCTACACAACCTGGCTTGTCTTAGTCCAGAATCAAGAGAATTCTGGGAATTGTTCCTGGAAGGAGCATGTGATTGCAGGCAATAGCAAGACCTGGTGAGAAAGGAGACAGTACTCTAAAAGAATTCCCTTCAGCTTAGTCAGGGAGATAGCCAAGCAGCAGCTGTTGGCTGAGAGACTCATTGTGGGGAAGGTACCAAAGGGAAATGGCAGCAGCTGTTGGAGCTCTCCCAGTAAAAGGAAAACTGGTAGGGTGTTCCTGGCTGAAAAAGGTTAGAAGGAGGAGGTGGCCTATGAAGGGCTGAGGACAAGTCCTGTAGAGGAAAGAACCTTAGGGTAAGCTAAGCCCTGCACTGAGGGCTGAAGACTTTTCTCTGTAGAAAATGGCCTAGGATGGGAAGTGGTGTGGGCCTGAAGGCTAGTGTGTACACCTGCCCTTATTTAGGGGTCTCAAGCAGGGTTTCTGGAGAGGGTTAGGAAACCTTATTCATTCCCTTGCACCAAAGGGGCAGATGAAGGTGTACCCTTGCTAATGACTGCTTAGCTCAGGGAGGTGGAAGGACTTTTTAAAAAAAAAAACTTTGTTGGATGTCATTACTCCAGAGGGGAGGACGCTATGGTTTGTCTGCATGGCTAAACCACATCAAAACAACCAGTCAGCCAGATGGGAAACTGAGGCCTGGCGTGCCCTACCAGCAGGAATCTGCAGCCTAGAGGGCAAACTGAGGCATTCTGAATCCTAATGCTTGAAAGGTAAGCCATCTGTGAAACAACGCTCACCAACTCTCAATTTCCCCCCCGTTATGATTATTCTTTGTGTAAGCCTGCTGCTAGAAAGTAACTTATCTCAAGGAGTTATTTTGTATGATTTTTGAAGTCTTTACATCATTGGCCATATGTAGCTTTCCAGGGGTGTTGTGGTTCAGGCTGAAGAGTGAGGTTAATCAGATCACTAGGTCTGAATACAGCATGGAAACTTTCAATTCTCTTCACTGTGGGAAAATAGATCTTACTGAGAAGTTGAAGGGTGTTTCACTCCCTCCTAAAGCACTGCTGGTCCTTGAATGATAGAATCTACCTATTCCTCCCACCTAGTTGGCCCTTGGGCCCACTCTAGCACCAATGAGCCCAGGGTTCTTTGTGCTCCTTATTTACTTCCCTCGGAGAGCAACTGAAAGGCTGTATCTCCTGCTGCTGGAAGCTAACTCTTCTACTGAACTGTGTGTCTCTAAGCTCAGTATATGTGTCTGAACAGTTTCAGTCATGTGCCAGCTACTCTAGATCTGCACTTGGCTGCCCTGATATGAGGTGAGTTATCTGGCCTGGTAATTTCCTAACCTGGCTCCTTGTCCCCAGGCTGTCTGTGTCTCAGACACCCAGGTTAGGTAGACCTTTTGAAGTTCTATAGGGTCTTTGGCCTCTCTGCGGCCTCCTGATAGGATTCCTATTCGGTACTGCTAGGCAAACACTTCACTTTTTTTTTCCTGGCAGGTGTGTCTGGTCTGTGGAAGCTGCTTCCTGTAAGCTTCCAAAATGGTGAGAAGGGATCTCCATTTGTAACATCCCCCCAGCTCTTCCTGGCAAAAAACTTTGAAATTCTCCATTGTAATAAAGCGCATACACACAAAAAGACCATGCTTTCTGCCAGGTGAACATTTCTGCAGTGAAGACAACTTTTCATATCTGAATCTTTCTCTAGTTTTAGTAGAAAATAGCAAAACATTCAGGATAAAATTACAAAGTGTCTTGATCTTGTGAAAGGGATGAACAAAACATGCCCCACACTCCTGCACCCCTGGATATTTCTTCAGTGTCCACATCTGGCTACCCAGAAAATAGGTAGCAGTCTCTCTTCATGTTCCCTATCACATGCATTGAAAAAATTATAAGCCAGACCACCAAAAATCATGAGACTTAAAAAATAAAAAGAACACCAAAGTTATTTATTATTTGTCTTCTGGATTTTTTTGTTGTTTTTCAGTCTTCTGGGTGCATTTGGTTTTATTTCAAGCTCTTCCCCCACAACCATAAGGACTAGAAAGTACAACTGGTCAGAAAAAGGGAAGAGGGATGTTGCATGGAAAACATTGGTCCCAAACTGAAATATTTCAATTTGGATATGCCACTGTGGTGCCTCAAAAGAAGTGTAGTTCAGATGCTTCATGCTCCCACTTACTACAGGCCAAGCTCCCAGGTCAGACTACATCACCCAAAATATTTGATTTTGTTGAAAGCCCACGTTTCCATCCAGAAAGTGTTGATGAGACATTTCCATCCAGTCTTACTAGAAAACTCTTTTTTGAAAAAGCTGAGATTCTCTCCTTCATTTGTCTCCTGGACCTAAGGCTTAAAGTACACAACAAATATTTGCAAGACTCATAAAAGTTGGCCGCACTGCATCCTGTGTGTAAATTACATCCACTCAGGGTTTGTCTATGTGTGGAAGTTATACTGGTATAAGATAGGACATGAATTTAAAACGCTAGAGTTATACCAGTAATATAGCCATGTGGACACTCTTATTCTGATATGACAACCCCATAGTTGGTAGTACCTCTGATGGGGGAGCAGTCGTACTCCTAGGAGTAGCTCATCCACTTTGGCCCCCACTTGACACCCAGCTCTCACCTGTGGCTCCAAGTAGCTGTCAGCATGCGACAGCGGCCACACTCCGGAGACCATCTCGACTGGCGGGCTAAACCAGGTGAGGGTAGCCGATGAGTATGAGACTCTCGGTGAGTTAGGGCCTGTCTACCCATTGCATGCAAAGGCTGGATCCGGCTGACTGAGGCAACCTGGTTCAACCTGGTTCAATGGTCAGGAAGGCGGTGACAGCAAGCGTTGTGGAACGCTTAAGAGCACGACAAGACACGTAGACATCCTGGTCATCCACTGCGCCCTGCCCTATCTCCAGCCGTCTCGACTTCTGTCCTGCCACTGGATACAGATAGGAACTGGGAAGAGAGAGTGAGGCTGACATCGCGCAACTCTCCCTCACTTTAATCCAATTCACGCGCAAGTCTCGACATCATATCATATTACATCATATCAAGTCCTGTGGCGATGGGCGAGCAACGAAGCAGCAGGTGTGGATACACTGGGAGCTGTAGCCGCGGACCTGCACATAGGCGGCTCAGGCATAATGGTCGTTCCTCACTGACCGAAGCAGCAGTGGAGCTCGGCATCTTCTTGAGCAACTGAGCAGCCCTATTCAGGATTGCACTGCTCACCTCCGTAGAACGAGGAGGGGGCTAGAAAAGGTGCCCTAAACATTGCCTGCTTCACCTTACCCTGGCCAGCATACTGCAGCTGGCGGGGATCCCATAAAAGCGGTCGAACAAAAACAAAAACAAAACTTAGAGTGACACCGATCACTATTGGCACATGGAATGTGCGCACGTTACTGGACAACATCACGGCAGACAGACCAGAGAGAAGAACAGCACTTGTCGCTAGAGAGCTCGCACGCTACAACATTGACATTGCAGCCCTTAGCGAAACTCGCCTTGCTAATGAAGGACAGCTATCCGAGTCAGGCGGTGGCTATACATTCTTCTGGAGTGGCCGCAGCAGTGATGAGCATCGCGAATCTGGAGTTGGCTTCGCCATCAAGAATCATCTTGTTCGGAAACTTGCCAGTTCCCCCAAGGGTATGAATGACCGGCTCATGACAATGCAGCTTCCGCTTCAAAAAGGAAAACAAGCTACTTTGATCAGCGCATATGCTCCTACAATGACCAACCCAGAGGATGTGAAGGATAAATTCTACGAAGAACTAGATACTCTGCTATCGTCAGTGCACCGCACAGACAAGCTGATTCTGCTTGGCGATTTTAACGCAAGAGTCGGATGCGATGCTGCAGCCTGGGAAGGAGTCATCGGGAAAAATGGAGTGGGAAAGTGTAACAGCAATGGTCTGTTACTGCTGAAAAATTGTGCAGCACATGACCTTCTGATCAGCAATACGGTCTTCCGCCTTCCTACCCGTAACAGAACTTCGTGGTTGCATCCCCGTTCCAAGCACTGGCATTTGATCGATTATGTCATCATCAGGAGAAGGGATAGACAAGATGTCAGGGTTACAAAAGCTATGTGTGGCGCTGACTGTTGGACGGATCATAGGCTCATAGTATCCAAAATGAAGCTCCGTATCATGCCAAAGAGACGACCACAAGGCTGTAAGGCTTTCAAAAGGATCAACGTGTCGAAGCTGAAGAACAGCCGCATCACTGAAAATCTAGCGGAAGACCTAGAGAATGAACTTACTGATCTTCATATTGAGGATGACGCTGAGAAAGACTGGGAGCGATTCCGCAACACTGTCCATACAGCTGCATTGAAGGTATTGGGGCCCTCCACATGCAGGCGGCAAGACTGGTTTGATGAAAATGATGCAGAAATCCAGGCCTTACTTGCTGAGCAGCACCACCTGCATCGTGCATATCAAAATGATCCATCCTCAGCGGCAAAGAAGACCGCCTTTATCAACACTCGCAGAACAGTACAGAACCGACTGCACAAAATGCGGGAATTGTGGCTGAGCGCCAAAGCAGATGAAATACAGGCATATGCGGACAGGAACGACTATAAGCAGTTTTATGAAGCCCTTAACACACTCTATGGTCCACAGTCTTCTGGGAGCTTTCCCCTCCTGAACTCTGATGGTACTGTGCTCCTTACAGAGAAGACACAGATTCTCCAGAGATGGGCTGAACACTTTGAAGCAATTCTCAATCGCCCCTCAGTCATCAATGATGAGGCCATTGACAAGATGCCCCAGGTTGCAGTCAATGACTCCATGGATGCTTCACCAGAAGAGGACGAAGTGAAGAAAGCTATCAATCAGCTGTCAAGTGGCAAAGCCCCAGGGTCAGATGCCATACCAGCAGAGGTGTACAAAGTCGGTGGACCCATGCTGCTACGGAAACTCACTGAGCTGTTTCAGTCCTTCTGGAAGCAGGGAACCATTCCACAATAATTTAGAGACGTGTCCATCTTGCACCTCTATAAGAGGAAGGGCAATCGCCAGGTATGCGACAATCACCGTGGAATCTCGCTGCTTTCTACAGCGGGGAAAGTTCTTGCACAGGTTCTGTTGAACCGATTGATCACTCACCTGGAGAAGGGCTTAATGCCAGAATCACAGTGTGGCTTCCGCAAGGGACGTGGGACTATTGACATGATCTTCGCTGTGCATCAGCTACAGGAGAAATGTCAAGAGCAGAATCGTGAACTCTACACAACTTTTGTGGACCTCACGAAAGCATTTGACTCTGTCAGTCGCCAAGGCCTGTGGAGGATCATGTCGAAATTTGGCTGTCCAGACAGATTTATACGAATGGTACGTCAATTTCATCACGGTATGATGGCTCGTGTCCTGGATGATGGTGAAACATCTGAGGCCTTCCCAGTCACCAACGGCGTCAAGCAAGGGTGTGTTTTCGCACCCACTTTGTTCAGCATGATATTCTCTGCCACTTTGACTGATGCCTTTCAACACTGCACTGAAGTATAGAACTGATGGGAAACTATTTAATTTGAGGCGACTGCGTGCCATCACCAAGGTGAAGGAAACTGTACTTCGAGACTTTCTCTTTGCCGATGCTCTGAATGCTAGTACAGAGCCAGAAATGCAAGCCAGTATGGACAAGTTTTCAACTGCATGCAACAACTTCGGTCTCACCATTAACATCAAGAAGACTGAGGTCATGCACCAGCCAGCTCCCCACGCTTCGTACTCAGAACCGTCCATCACTGTAAATGGACAGACTTCAGACAGTGGACCACTTCACATACCTGGGCAGTACCCTTTCCCGAGCAGTGTCAATCGATGATGAAGTAAACTGCAGAATTGCTAAAGGCAGCTCTGCATTTGGCCGATTGCGCTCCAATGTTTGGGAACGTCGAGGGATCAGCCTACCAACGAAGCTGAAGGTCTACCGAGCAGTGGTGCTTCCAACTCTGCTGTACGCCTGCGAGACGTGGACTGTCTATCGGAGTCATGCACGAAGGCTCAATCACTTCCACGTTTACTGTCTGCGAAAGCTTCTAAAAATCAGATGGCAGGACAAAGTGCCCGATACTGATGACCTTACTAGAGCCAGTCTGCCATCAGTTTACACATTGCTGATGAGAGCCCAGACCAGGTGGGCCAGACATGTTGTGAGAATGTCAGATGAACGCATTCCTAAACAGCTCTTCTACGGAGAACTCACTCAGGGAAAGCGTTCCCATGGAGGACAAAAGAAGCGGTTCAAGGACACGCTGAAGACCTCTTTGAAGTCCTTCAAGATCAGCACTGCCACATGGGAAACCTTCGCACTGAACCGTTCAGCATGGCACAGCCTCATTCACACAGGCAGTAATACCTCTGAGGCGAGGCGTATTGCTGAGGCTGAAAAAAAGCGTGAGCTGCGCAAGTCCAGAGCTGCTCGTACACCATCGACAGTGCCATTATATGTCTGCCCGACGTGTGACAGGATGTTCCACGCCCGAATCGGACTGATCAGTCATCTCCGGACGCACAGAGCCCGGTCATCGAAAGAATGAGTTGTTGAGGTCTTCATCGATAACGATGGATGAATATCATTCTGATATCAAAGTGATTTCTCTTCCCCCCCCCCCCCCCCCGAGCTTTGTTTATGAAACTTTGGAATCCTGAAAAAAGCCACTTTTATTCTAGAACAAGGGGGAGATATACCAATATAACTGTAGAGTTTTAAATTCACTATACTATACACAGTAACTATATACTGATGTAATTACATCTGAATGTGCTGGGGCAGACATGCTCCTTGCTGACAAGAAGGGGGTTAATGAGAGCATGGGGGTCAGCACCCAAGTCATGCCAGAGTGCTCTGGAATATGGTTCCAGTGTTCTTCCTGTGAGCTGGAATAGTATTCTGATGCTTCTGCTAACTCTAGCCATGTCCAAGACTCTGAGTGTGGGACAAGTGGGGCCCCAGTGCCTGGTGAGGGGAGCTGGTCCTGAACCAGGCAGCCCCTTTCAGTCTGGTAGGTTCTGGGCCCAAGCAGGGAGCACTTGGCAGTGGGTCAGCATGGAGGGAGCTGAGGATGCTGCAGCTGGCATTGGGCAGAGGAGCATGGGGCCAGACCACCGAGAGCCTCAGGTGGAGCCAAAGCTGGGCGATGTTGGGGGCTGGGTACTACGGCTACTGGGACTGCAGAGTCCCCTTGCTGAGCACAAGTAGAGAGGCAGGGCAGGACAGGCTCAGTTCTGAGTCCCCTTCTGGGCCTCCTCCAGATCCTCCACTGCCACTATCTTCCCTCTGCTCCCCTTTTTTCTCCCCCAGGGACTCCCACTGCCCCAGTATGCAACTCAGCCCCACATTCAGAGCAAGCTTCTGCTGCCTGAGGGGGTAGTCCAGTACTTTTTTTTTTTTTTTAGTACTGGGGCACTGCTGTGAATCCAAGTGGCACTGCCACAGCTGCAGCAGATGTCAGGCATGGTGACAGGACTTAAGAGCAGACCCAGCCCACTTTAGGGTTGGCTAGGAAGGAGAGCAGAGCTGATGTGAGAGAAACCTGATTGTAGCCCAGAGACTGAGGTAGCTTGCTGGGTGGGCAAGCCTCCTGGTGGAAGGGATGACTAGACCCTGGGAGACTTCCTTTTACTCCTCAGAATTGTATTCCTTGTAGGCCCAGGACTGGCGATGTGCAGTCTATAATATATGGTGCAATTTGCAGTCTATAATAACTGAACCCCCATTTTACCTTTGGCCCTGACCCAGGCAACCACTTGAGTATTTACTTTAAAGTTAAGCATGTGAGTAGTCCCTTTTGAAGGTGGTGAATGTTTAAATGCTCCACTGGATCAGGGCCTATATAAAAGCCAGAAATCCAGATGTTCTAATTATCTAGCCATAGTGGTTCAGAAAGTTTCAGATCTTAACATTACCACAACCTGATATACAGAAAAGCTATTTAGAGCAGGGTTCATATTGCTGATTTTCTATCACTTGAAGACCCATATATGGTGAATCAGGCAACTTTTCTTTAAAGGCAGAGGGATACAAAAATAGTACCAGTAAAAAAGCTTTTTTAAAAAAAATTGCAAAATAGTGTTGTGCTAAAATGTAGCACAATGGGGTGGTATGCTATGATGGCTGTATTGGCTCTGGAAATAACTAGATGTTTCTATTCCATTTCTCACACACAGCAAGGCAAAAATTATTGTACATGTTTTTTTGGCAAAAAATGTAGGTGTGGTGACACTGAAATGTTTTGCACATTCATGTTTTGTTTTGTTTTTGTTTGCTGAACTGTTTCAGTAAAAAAAAAAACTTCAAAAATTGAAACATTTTGTTTCAATATTTTTGAAACAAATGTTTTGATGTTGGTTCAAAATGACTTTTTGTTTCACAATTTCCGTTAATTTATTAAAAAACAAAGTTTTAAAATCGGCCAGTTGAAACATTTACATTTTGTCAAAATGGACAGCTGCTCAGTCAGAGTTTCCTCAACAACAACAGTTCAAATTCTGTTAACTTTTACAATTCGGCAGAAGAAGCAGGCAGTGACAGATGCTGGGGGAAGGAGCTTGAGAGATGGGCAGCTGGTGCATAAGGGAGCCGGAGTGGAAGTGTATGGGAGGCAGGCAGTTGATGTGGCAGTGGAGTGAGACATGGATGGGCTGGAAATTTTTGTGTGGGAGTGGAGCTAGGAGTGGGAGGTCAAACAGGTGCTGTGTGAGGGGCTGGCAGTGGGTAGGTGTGTGGGGAGAGAAGTATGAGAAGCCAGCATATAGTGTGTGTGTGAGGGACCATCAGTCTGGAGTGAGGGCTGAACAGAGAAAGCATAGTTGTGCTGAAAGGAGGCATGACCACTACATACCACTATGCCAAACAAGCCAAGAGGAGAGAGGTGGGCAAACCTTCTCTGGCCAGAATGGTTTTGCTGATGTTGTAAAGATGATATGCTAACAGCCAAACAACTGTAAAACTGTTTGGCCATGAACATTACATGCTTTGGGACGGTGAAATGAGAAATCAGGTGCTTGTACTTAATGATTTGTAAATTGTATGTTTTGGGTCATGCTGTAGTGCATGAATTTGAGGCAAGAACTTCAGTCGTTTTCTCTGTGCTTTGCCCCTGAAATCTTCTTCCTTTCTAGGCTGGCCCTTCCTCTTCTCTGCATCTACAGTACAGGAGACTTCAGTGAAGTCCTAGAGGTCTGCAAGCTTGTTTCCTTTATAGGGAAAGGCAGAAGAGAAATGTTAAAGAAAATGTAGAAACCTGTAGATGCAGATTGACCTGTCTCTGGGGTAGAAATTGAACAGTGGACAATGTCTCCCTCCCCCCTCCCCCCAGTAATTTTTGTTTATTTTCAATAAGTACATAGAATGGCCCTTGAAGAAAGAAGGAAGAGCTAGCTGGTATTTACAGGTTGGCAGATATCTCTAAGAGCTGCTGACTTGAAGAATGCCCAAACAGATGAAGAAGGGGATGGAGGAAAAGGCTCAAAGATATATTGAGGAAACAGAGTTCATATAACATTTTTCTTGGCTTTGTGTGTGTGGGCGGGGGGGAGGGGTATTTTCTATTTGGTGGTTTCTTCTTTGTCCTTGTAAGTAATTGTTTTATAACTGCATTACATTGTTTGAATGAAAGAATGTAAAAAGTTTACACCTTTATTTCCAATTTCTTTTCCTAGCAAAGGAAATGAAGACTTAAATAACCATCATAAAAGCTTTATTCAGATTAAACTGAGAGTTGTCATAGGAGCCAAATGGATTAGCTAAAAAAAAATTGAACTTGTCTCAAAGCAGGAGAGAAACAAGGTCCTGGCACTTGGGGTATTTGTATTTTGGGGATGGGGATTATTTTGGATTGAGGTGATCTGGCACTTGAAGTGTGAGGGAAGGGAGAAAGTGCTATGGTCTATCAGCTGGGAGGCAAGGGAGGGAATGCGACAGAGGAGAGAATGTGAGGTGCTTCCTGGTTGGAGGTAGTTTGGTGGCTGTTGTGAGGAGGGGAAGAGTTAGTCATTGGGGAGGGGGAAAGGGGGGGAGTATGAGGAGCCAGCAGTTGGTTTGAGGCATTGGGATGGGGAAGGACTGATTGGTAATGAGGGAAAGAGGAAAATAAGGAGAAACATACAGTTCCAGTTGCCTACATTTTTTTTGCCTACAGGTCTGAGCCAGCATAAAGTTGATGGGATTCAGAACAGAATGAAAATAAATAACTTGCATGGTAGAGTACACCAAACAAGGAGATGTGACTGTATTCCTGAATAAATTACTAGCAGTACCCATGGAAAATATAACTTTAACCTCAGTGTGGCACTTCCATAACATCTCCTCAGATATGGTAATGCCCAGAAACATACTTGCAATTTGGATCTAGCTATGTATTGTCCCTCTGCTCCTGCCCTTTTAAATCTCTGATTGCTCAATTGGCAGAATGGTCTAATGTACCTCTTTGGAATAAAGTTGTTGTTGTTGTTGTATCCATTCCCTGCTTCCTACACCCCTTGCCTCTTTCTATGCCCACCAAGGACTGTTATCCCAGTAAATTCTCCATTCTATATGCATATAGGGATTAATTTCTCTTTTGGAAGAGCAGGATAAGCGTCTGTCTTCATTGTATGATCTCATAGTTCAGCTACATAGAGTTGAAATTTAGTTCTTCAAATGTCTGATATGTGTCAAACAATATAAAACTCTGTTAATATGGCTGTAGATTCTTGTTGTGCAGCTGAATGGGTATTCTTCCACTCTCCCAGATTATCCTACATCCTAATCTGTCATCAGTAGTATGGTAAAAAATTCTGGGCAGCTCTTTCCAAGTAGACGGACCCCAACATGGAAGCTGTCACAGTTGCTGACCCCTCTCTTCCTAGTGGATATAAAATTGAATTCCTCCTTCACCTAATCCAATTTACATAGTCCTTTGTACTCTACTCCCAAGAGAAGCCAGGGAGAAGAGGTAAAATGAATTGAAGGTTAGCAAATACAGGCTCTGCTAGACCTAGAATTAGAGCTGATCAAAATTTTTCACACAAAGCTGTTGTCAAAACAAAAAAGAACACAACCTGCCCTTTGTTCAAACAAAAGTTTTCACTAAAAATTGTCATCCGTATCAAAACTTTTTCATTTACTGAAAATTGCATTTTCTTACTAAAAACTCACTTTCAGAAAACAAAAATTAAGAAGTGACTTTGAAGTAAAAATGTAGTGGAAACAACAACTTCAAAACCAGGGGCGACTCTAGGCACCATCAAAGCAAGCAGGTGCTTGGGGCAGCCCATTTGCAGGGGCGGCAGCCAGCAGGGATCCAGCCTGGGCGCTGAGAACCAACAGGGGGCCTTGGGAGCTGTAGTTCCTTGGTTAGCTCCCTGCCTATAGAGCCAGCCCTGGAGCAGGGAAAGAACTACATTTCCCAGCATTCCCTTGGCCGCTATCAACAGGAAAGGGAGGGGGAGGGAGTGTGGTAGCTGAAACCTCATGTTGCAGCTTGCTGTGAATGGAGAGCTCACTGCTAGAGCGGGGTGGCACTGTGAATGGGGAACAAGTATGCCCAAGGAGTAGAAGGCTTTGGCCCAGATACCTCCTTCACAAGACATCCCCAGACTGGATTAGGGACACTGGTGTGACCCCATTTTGCAGCCCCCAAAGAAAGAATTGGGTGGACTAAATGGACAGTGCCCCTCTCTATCTGAAGCCTAAGCAAGGAAGATATGTGGATCCCACTAGAATTTAAAATGAAAAGTAAGGGAGAGGAGGCTCTACTGGACCTGGGCAGCTTTAGATACAATACCAGGCACGTAGGAGGATTTCCACTTCTGAGCCGTGAAAGCAGAAATTGACTTTTCCTTTCCAGATTTAGCTAATATTCAGAAAGGGAATCTAGCATCTGCCTTCCAGATTTGAACACCTCAACATTTAGGAGTGCTCAAGCTCAATTTGGGCAGCTGTTACTTAATTTCTCCCAAATCAAATATACTGATCCACTGTAACTTGCTGTAGAAAAAGTAGGATAAAATTGAGTAAGAAATGCTTCCCAGTGTTTTTTAGGACCGGAACTGCCATTTTCAACAGCCATTGCCTTTTTTTTTTTTTTTTTTTTTAGTTTTATTTGTTTAAAAGGAAGACAGTGATATTGCATTGGCAAATTCCCCATAGAAACAAAGAGTGGAACAAAAGAATAATAAAGGCACCTCAACTTTTCCTCATTTATGGAGGACAGTCTTATAATATGCATCCAGATATCCTACAATCACACAAGCTGAAAATTGTTCCACTTTACTGCAGTTCTGTAACCATATGGGAACCAATCCTGTGTTCTGTGCACATCCAAAATTCCTGCTGAATGACCCGCCCTGGGAGCAAGTTACCAGTGACCCAGGGCTGGGGTGGAAGGAGGGTGCAGGTGGGGTGGTGGTGGTGGGGGGGAGAGCCCAGGGCTGGGGCGGCAGGGGGTGTGTGGGTGGGGGGGCACTGGTGGGGGGGAAGGGAGGAGCCCAGAGCTGGGGCAGCATGGGGTGTGTGGGGGGGGAGAGCCCAGGACTGGGGTGGCAGGGTGTGCAGGTGGGGGGGGGAGAGCGCCCAGGGCTGGGGCAGCAGGGGGGTGCGGGGGGGGAGCCCAGGGCTGGGGTGGGGGCAGCCAAAAATTTTTTTGCTTGGGGCGGCAAAAAACCTAGAGCCGGCCCTGTTCAAAACATGTCAGTTCCAACAGTGAACACATTCACAGAAAAATCTTACTTTTAAAGCAAATAATTTCAGTACTTCTGCTGATCTCAACTTCCATGATATTTCACAAGATGGTAACTGAGGTACCCGGGACCTAAACCATTTAGATCGTTATGGATTAAAACAAATGTTAAGTTGCACATGGAAAATAGCTAGAACTCAGTGCAGACTCTGGAGCTCAGATGTAATGTACTCCCTGTCAGAAATATAGCTTTAACAAGTGGGCTGCTACATTCTGCACTATGGGCTTGCTCCAAAGTCCATTGTAGTTAATGCAAAGATTCCCATTGGTTTAAATATGCCTTGGCTCGAGCTCTAGCTGAGCTTTTCAAGCAGTATTTGTTTTCTACCTAATTTATTTAATACTTCTCCCCATCCCTCACCAGTAACATAAGAATGTCTGATCTTTCTCTTCAGAAGCTGTACCCAGTTCTGATAAGGAGGAGAAATGAGATTTCTACTTTGAAACTCCACTAACAGTTTTGCTAATTGTGTCGGCATTGGTTGCTCACCCATATATTCAATTTGGTGTCAAAGATGACAGGCTGAGCAATGAAGTAACTAGAATCTATGGAGAAACGGGGGTGGATTTTTCAAGTTCTACAGTGATGGGGTACAGACAGGGACTTCTGATGACTCAGTATCAAGTCAAAAACAACATTCTTTAGCTTCCCTTGAAATTGCTCTAAGTGTCATAATAGAGGATGCTGTCTATTTACAAATGTGAATAAGGGCATATGTTCTTACCAAAGGTGGATAACCATGTGTAATATTTTCAGAAAAGGATGAACAGGTTCATCCAAATAAACTTATTCTCTACTTCTCCTATTCCTCTGGAAGTTTAACCCCACGCCTTCAAGCAAACTGAGAAATGCTGAATGATGTTGGATATTTCTTTGTCCATTTCCAATTACTGCGTACCAATATTTATTTAACTTTGTTGAAATAAGACACACTGCACACAGTGACCTTGCTAAAGATGAGGGATAGCCTGGTAGTGATGAGTAACATCAGAAGGATTTTGATTCATATTCTGACTTGTTAGTATATCTTCTGCTTGGACTTCTTCCAAAGTCAGCTTTCAGGTAGTCTAAATTTCATCCACAAACCAAAGAGAAAAAGATATACTAAAAGAGAACTCATTTAAGAGAGCAACCTTATGCAAAATAGTTACAATTTTCCTTCAGTCCTAAGAAAGGACTTTTCTAATCCGCCCCTCTACCCCCTTGTTTTGTTCTGTTGCTTTGTTTTTAGACCATTTCCTCCCCCCCCCCACTCACTCTAAAACATGCAGTTTTTTCCTATTTAGTGTATTCTTGCATCTGTCCCTTTTCTCTTGTATCATCTGTCTCTTCGTTTCATGCTTCTCCTTTGTGTCAGCCCAACTTTCATCCATTCTCCTTTTCCCCTATACCCACCGACACACATATGCATGCTTTCAGCTTTACCCAGCTGACAGCCACATGCTGTGCACCTGGCTCATGAAGGGAATTTGCCTCCTAGGTTTGTCATGTACAGAGACAAGTGCATTTAATAGCAGCGCATACATTTATGTGATAAAGAAAATTCCCATTTTTAACCATAATAGATCAGTACATAGTATATTCATGGAAAGCAAGTAAATTTGACCTCCATTCACCATTGTAAAGGCAGATGCCATTTTGTTGTACTTCCACAGGAAAAACAAAATGGAACTTGTGATGTTATGCTGATTCTTCTACTATCCATATGATATCTTGGTTTAATGCAGACCATGACCGGTGGCAGTCTGGGACTCTGGGTCTTAACCCACAAAACAAGAAGCCTCTTCTACTGTATGAGACGGGAGAGACAAGTGTTGAGTAAAGCTGAGCATAACTTATGAAATATTTCTTTTGTGAGAATTCAAATACATGACACTCAATCCAGTTCATGTAACAACTCACTCTCGTAGCTTCTGAAACACCAGAATGGAGAAAGGGGTGTCCCCTATTTAACAACCCCCCCCCCCCCACACACACACACTGCTCGTACCATAAAAAGCAGGTGGGCTAATTACAGGAGTAGGAGTCAAAGGGCTGGAAATTCTAGTCTTGACTCTGCTACTGATATTAACGTTTTGCACACTTCATTATAGAAATGCTACTTAGTAGATGGTATATTTATACACCACTTTACAGGTGGTGAAACAAAGTTCACATAGAAAGTCAGTGTCATAACCTGGGTTATTACCCTGGTTTGTTGACTTCTAGTTAGAACTGGTCAAAAAAATGGAAAACCTTTTCATGAAAAATATGTCTCTTTCACTGAATATTTCCAACATTTGAAAATTTTCAATCTTCTATTCTAGTCCTATGTCTAATTACTGAACCTTGACAATAGTGTCTCCTTGGAAAGCCACTAAATTGTTCTGTGCTTCCACTTTCCCATCTGAAAAATGTGGTCAGAGATTCTATTTTTTTATTTTACCGCAAGCAACATCCAAAAACCATACATGGTTTAAGATTTCCCCAGTCACATATGTGTGTGTGAAGTATTATTAGTCTCATTTTACAAATGGAACAACTTTGCAAGATTTATTAGCAAAGATTTCCTAATTTTGAAGAATAAGATAGCTCAGTAAAATCTGATCTCCATACTTGTGATCTTCAAATATATTGTCTGTTCTGTGAAGGCAGCTCCTTAAATGATTTGGCCAGAGTTGGTATTCGTGAACTACTTATATAAGATAAAATACCATAAGGAAACTGACAAACAACTGCAAATAATGAAAAAAATTGAGAATTTCACAAGCAGCATAGATAAAATTTGACAATTACTTGTTACAAATTATTTGCGCATCTATAGGGTTCAGGTTAAATAACAAATTTTGTACCCATAGCTGTTGACAAATTCAGAGCCAATTCTTACAACAAAAGAAGTAAATAAATCAGAACTAAGTTGACTTTTTCTCCAGGGTAGCAAAATTGAGGCTTTCCAAAATATAAAAGATAAAACCTGTTTTGTGGGTGGAGGGGATTGTGAAGGAACTGGGGGGTGGGGGAGGAATGTGGTTTTCAGACTTCTCAAAGGGTATTAAACTAATAGAAAACAAACCACTAAATTAAAAAGCTGTAAAATAAGGTCAGATCCTGTGCTGGTGTAAATTGGCATAGTTCTATTGAAGTTGGTGGTGCTGTGCTGAGAAATACGAGCTGAGGATTTAGCCCATTTTTGACAGTCTCAGTGACAAAACGTATTATAGATATTTGCTTGACAGGACTTGTAGAATTTAGAGTTGCTTTGCTTGATTGATTCTTTGTGCATGTGCCTGCCCCCTCCACCTACCATGCTGAGGGCTGTGTCATTTAGCATGACTCCATTATATTCAATTGAGCAGTGGCTGCGGGAGGCCAGACAGCATATGTCCTTGGGCCATACAAGTGCTATTTAGCTACATGTACCCTGCAAAACCAGAAGCACTCAAGGGACTACAAAAAGAGTCACATTAGTGACAATAGTACTAAATGCCTATGCAGTGTTATGTAAATGCTCATGGTGATGAAGTGTGTGGTATATCTTCTCAGCTGGTTACAATGTTGTGCTGTGTATAGTAGGTTGTTGCTGCTTGCAGTGAATAATTTATAACAAATATTGTTGGCTGCCTGTCCTGATGAAGTGAGTTAAAAATATATAGTGCCTGATGGGCTAATACCATTGTCTTCTCTTACAGATCACTTTACTATTGTCTTCCTCCTAACACCTTTTATGGTGTGATGAAGACGAATGGAAGTGGTTGCTTGAGGTACCTTGAACTAGTCTATCAGTTCCTTAATCTCAGGCCTTGTCTAAACACAAATTGTACTGATTTAACTAAATCCCTGCGGAAACTGGTATGTATGTGAATGCTCTCCTAAACTAATTTGAGTGTGTTATTTAGTGCTGATTTTGTGAAATCAGTTTCTAAACTGATTTAACTAAACTAGCGCATCTTTTTGTTTATTCACAAGGCCTTGAAGATGTTTTTCCTAACTAAAAATATAGATACAGAAAAATGATTTGACAAAAGTCTTTAATTGCCACTATTCACTATAGCACCATAACAATAAATGGTCTGAACAGTCTCTTGTTGGAAGCAGAAAGTTTACTGGTACTTCCATCAGAAGCTCTGGACTGATGATGTAGAGTAGGATTGAGAGAGTGCAGAAACTATTTAAATGTGTGGGGAAAACAGGGACTCTTTAAATGTGTTATAAAATTAATTCTGTTTATCTGTTAATAGACTTTAACTAACACTCTAAAAAAACCCAATAAACAAAAAATCTCCCCAGACTTAACTAACAACAAATGCAAAAGCCTGGCTTTTCCATCCATTCACGGTGTCTCTGGTCCTGACCCAACTTCCCTTGAAGTTGATTAAAAGATTCTTATTTTATTTCAATAGGCATTGGATTGGGCCCTCTCACTAGATTGTAAAGATGGCTGCTTCCTATTTTATTGGTAATGCTGTGTTGTTTTGTTCAAGTTTAGTAAAATGAATTAATTGTAACAGTGTAGTCTGCCTTTTTAAAGGCCAGGAGACTTGGGGCTAGCCCAGCCCTGTTCAGTCAGTCCTACCTGTGCTTTAACTGCATCCCAAACTGAGGGGCAGGAGTGAGGGAATCAGGTGTTAGTATGGCAAACACCTGGGCCTCATAATCAAAAGGGCTTAAGAGAATGCAGTCAGGAGGCAGCTGGGATAAGAACTGCATAGAGCATTTTAGGTTCCTATGGGAAGCCCTGATATAGGGTCTATAAGAAAGGAGGAGTCCCTGAGAGAAACTGCCAGAGTCCCTAGGGAGGGGAACACCTGTCAGGCCTAAGAAGGGCAGAAGCAAGTTGATTGGATGTCTTGTTTGGCTGTTTAAATTTGACTTCTGTTACCCAGAAGGAGAATGAACTAAGCATACCGGGCTGAGTCACCCAGAAGAATACCTCTGTAGCAGCAGATTGGCCAACAAAAGCGGGTGGTATGGTATGGATGAAGTGCCTGCAATACCACATCCTGGCATGATGGGGGGATTCCGGTGGTGAGTGCGCCTCCCCTTTACTATGATTTAGGGAAAGATCTTTTTCAAACATGCAGTGGGCAATTAGGTGCCCAACTCCCCCTGCCTTTCAAACTTCTTCCAACAAACAGTTACATATATGCGTCCTTTTACTCTATACGTAACTTCATGAAGTCAGTGGAACTACTCATGTGCTAAAAGTTAAGCACATCAGATTCACTCTTCCAGGTAAAAAGGTAGAATGATCAGAGTACACTTCATATGGTACTGTCACTTTCATTTTAATTTTCACTCAACAAAAATGTTTTGTTATAAACTTAAATATTTTAATAAACATCCTTACAGAAAAACTACCCCATAGAGCCAGGTGATTTTTTAAAAAATAAATAAAGCAGATACTTAAAAATTTGTTTATGTCTTTTGTTTAGACATAATAGTAAACAAACAAACTACAGGCCAGATCTTCAGCTAGCATAAATTGGTGCAACTTCACTGGAACTACACTGATTTAAATCAGCTGGGGTTCCAGCCCTTTATCTGGACTTTCAATAAGATCACACTGAAAAAACTATCCACTAGCCTGGATTTCATGCTGCACTTTTTTTTAGCCCTGTACTATTCCAGTGTTTGAAACACAGTAAAGGTTAAAGTGGGATTTAGATGAGGAAAAAGGAGCTTTATTCCTCTAGGTACTGAGTTTTCTCTGTTTGAAGAGTAAGGACTGATTTGGTGGTGCTTCTCCCAAAGCACTGTACTGCCAATACGATGGATCAGAGAAGTCAGAGAGCTAGTGGATAGTTGTCTGGGCAGACAGAGTTGCACCTCAGTGCACTCCGGTTCTGTCTAATCCTAGACGTAAACTATGAATACTGCAGACACTATCGCAGCCTGTGGATGGCTTTAAATTACATCCCTAGACATACACAATTTTACCACTTTTTTGCATTTTGTTTTTTAAGACAGGTTTGTTTGTTTTTCTTCCCAGTATTAGGAGCTTTTTCCCCCTTTCTGATCCTTATTTTGCCCTGTTCACTTTTAAAAGATTCAGCAGAGAATAAACAGCTCTGTCATGTAGAGGGTGAAGTTAAATTAGTAGCAAAACCAATGACTTGGTCATCTTCTCTAGGCTTTCTCATATCTGTTAAATGCTGCAACGTCTCCCACAGAAATAGTTTCAATACAAATTTCATTCATGTGCATAAAACTTCTTGTGTCTTGAGTGCATATGTCAGAGGTTTATTTCCCTGCCTTAAATCTTGTACTATGTTTCTCTCACACAGAGCGAGGGCTACCTCTTTACTGAACACCTGTCCTTCTTTGTTCTCTTGGCCTTTTCCTTCTGCAACCTAAAGATCTCCTTTTTCTTTAAAATTCTCAGTTTGTTCGTGTTCCCTCTGTTCCAGACAGTATGTCTTGCCTAGCACAGCGGTTTTCAACCAGGGGGACACGTACCCCTGGGGGTACTCAGAAGTCTTCCAAGGGGGACATCAACTCCTGTAGATATTTGCCTAGTTTTACAACAGGCTACATAAAAAGTACTAGCAAAAAATTTCATACAGACAATGACTTGTTTATGCTGCTCTATATACTGAATATTAATATTCCAATTGATTTATTTTATAATATTGTAAAAATGAGAAAGTAAGCAATTTTTCAGTAATGATGGACTGTGACGCTTTTGTATTTTTATGTCTGATTTTATAAACAAGTAGTTTTTAAAGGAGGTGAAATTTGGGAGTATACAAGACAAATCAGACTCCTGAAAGGAGTACAGTAGTCTGGAAAGGTTGAGAGCCACTAGCCTAACAGATATTTTTGTTTTTTATGAATCTTGACTAAGAAAATTGCTTCTCATTTCACAGTATTTCATAAGAGAACTACAAATAGAGTAGTTTAAAAGGTGGAGCTGAGGATCTCTTCCTGTGTAAATTATTTTCTGATAATTAAGTACCATCATAGTTTGCCTTTAGAATGCACAAGTCTAACTGTACAGGAACAGGTCTTGACTTCCAAGGACTTCCATAATATTTGCTTAATTTCCCCCAGCTACTAGTCCTGCAAACTCAATCGGGGCTCTGAAAGTCAAGCAGCATTTGTTCTGACTCATGCATTATAATCCTTAATCAAATAAAGGATATTATAGGTGCAATTGGGTATACACCTCTTTAAAGCTTAATGTAGAGATTTTGGAATTTGAACTTGGGCTCTTCATCATCCAGCTTGTTGCTCCCAAAGCAGCAGCCAAGGCCTGGTGTTGTCACTTATCTCAAATAGTTCTTTGGGAGCAGGGCATATTGTTGGCAGCACTGCATCAAGCAGTGTTCAAGTGTTTGCCTAGGCTCTCCACAGTCACATCTGGGGTTGTTCCTCAGCTTCTACTAGGTCATTTTGTCACCAGTCTTTGCCATCCCAGATCTCATTCAATTTAGAGTACACCCATGCTTTTGTTCAAGGTCAGTGTCTGGGGGGAGTGTCTGGAGGAACCAGTTTCTCCAAGATCATTGGCATTTCCTGCTATTTTGTTACTTTGTAGTTTTCCACTGCAGTATTTTAGGGAAAGAGATTTTCAGAGGCAAAGCTCTTTCTAGACTTCCATCTCTTGGGTGGTGGAATGTGTGCACACAGTAGCTCATGCACCTGTTTCTGTGTCTCGTTTTTGCTGAAATCACCCCCTCTCACTGATGATGGCGCAATCCCTGCGACGCAGTACAGCAACTGTGGGCCTTGGTTTCAAAATCCCTGCAATGATCCTACAGGATTGATTGAGTTCAGTATCTATTTGTGTGCATGACTCATGGGTGACCAGAATGAGGCACAATACACCACCATTGAGCAGCAAGGTAAGACTGGTTGAACTTGTGTCCTGATCCTGCAACCACTTAGGTACTCTGATAATGTTGAGCATGTGCATAGTCCCATTGACCTTAATGGCAAAGGGGAGTCAGTGGAACTAATCAAATGCTTAAAATTATGTATGTGTTTGCAGGATTGGAGCCTAAATTAATAATTCTTTTAATGCTATACGAGCCAGAAAGAATATACTTCACTCTTCTACAGCTTTATTGGCTCTACAGTGCTAAGACGAGGTTGTCATTAAAGTGTGCAGATAGTACTCTGAATACAGCCAAACTGAAAAGGAACAGCAGCCAGGTACTGTCAGTAAGCCAGTTCTGTTTTCACATGGTAACATTTCTGATCACCACTGTACTTTAGCAATGTCAAACTTAATACAGAACCAAGGATCAGCAATACGATTCTGTCAAACATGCAGGGTATTGGTGGCTCTAACTTCCAAATTTGTAAATGGCTGTAGCTGCTCTCAGAGGAGCCTCCTGTTTATGTTGTGGTACCTTCATGTAGAAATCCCCAGTGTCAGTGATGACAGGTAAACTTCGTTCTTTAACTCTCCAAGTTTGAGAATTATACCAGAACATATTTGTGAAAATTTCATTGTGAATGTTTCCCTTCCAGGTTACTTTATTACCTCTTAAAGAATGCTATTGGCAGGACTGATAGCAAGCAGACTAGAAAGCATTAAAACAAGTCCAGGACATGAAAGTAATGGCTTTGATGGGGGTATCTTATTACTTAGAACACTTGCACAAACAAGTGCTGCAGAAAGAAAAATAAGGAAAGGAAGGGATAAGGGCTGAAGGTGTTTTCTGTACAGGGACATGGACTGGTTGAGAAGGACTCAAAATGTAATACAGTGTTGTCAGTACCTTTTTCAGCAAGACACAATAAATAAACTTATTTTTGGTCCATCTTATTGTTAGTGGCTGCGTGCATGCAGAGAGTGGTGGAGGTGGTGGGATATGATATCTTATTACCAGAAGACAGTGAGAACTGTGACAGCTGAGTTTTAATCTGTCAATAATGTAGAATAATAAAAGGAAAAATAGATATCTCTAATAGGCAGATGGCGAGTTTCTTTCATAGCTAACATCTGGGTGGGGCGAGGGGAGCACGAACATTCCAAAAAACATTAACATCCCAAACTGGCTTCTTCCAGCATCACCTGTAAAGAGGGGAGATGCAAATGTGAGCTGAAAGGCCTATTATGATGGGGGGAGAAGGAAGGACAGGAAACCAGATTGGTTTATAGCAAAGCTGAGGGTTCAAAAAAACATTAACTACTAGTATAAACCAATCTGGTTTCCTGTCCCTGTAAACTTTATAGGACAGTGTGTATAATGCTGCATGATTCAAATTAAAAATGGACATTGCAGAGGTAATGGGGATAACCTGTTCAGTGAGGATGTTTGTGTAAATGCATTTTGAGATGGTTGTCTGATATTCTAATGGCCAGGATAATATCCCAAAGATTAAAATGTACCTGAGCTATGATGATTCCTAACAGGGACCAGCAAGGTGTGATTGTCCCAATCTGGCTAATCAAGGGGTCAAAAAAATGGAAGGTTTAGATAAAAATATAACTAACTTCTGTAGAGTAGAAGATTAGCTATGTTATGCATACCTCCCTTAAGTTTTAACCTGATCTCTCTCACCTTAATAAATTTTGTTTTTAATTAGACCACTTGAGTCCTAGACTGCTTGGGAATTTAACTCGGATTATCCATGAGAGAGAGAGAGAACCCTTCATCCTCTGAGGAAAAGTAGTGAAGGGGTAGCATCTGCAGCTGAACTCTCAAGGGTTCTTCCTCAGATTCATCCTCCCCACATAGCAGCTTAGTCCTCGGGATGTTGGTGTTGTACATAGGCTTGCAGATAGAATCATAGAACTGGAAGGGACCTCGAAAGGTCTATTCCAGTCCTCTGCACTCAAGGCAGGACAAAGTAGTTATCCCTGACAGGAGTTTGTCTAATCTGCTCTTTAAAATTTCTGATGATGGAGATTCCACAACCTCCCTAGCCAGTTTATTCCAGTGTTTAACTACCTTGACAGTTAGGAAGTTTTTCCTAATGTCCCAATGGCAGTTTAGGTTGGACATTAGGAAAAACTTCCTAACTGTCAGAAGTTTTTCCTAATGTCCATTGCTGCAATTTAAGCCCCTTGCTGCTGCTTCTATCCTCAAAGGTTAAGAAGAACAATTTTTCTCCCTCCTCCTTGTAACAACCTTTTATGTACGTGAAAACTCTTATCATGTCCCCCCTCAGCCTTCTCTTCTCCAGACTAAACAAACCCAATTTTTTCAATCTTCTCTCATAGGTCATGTTTTTTAGACCTTTAATCATTTTTGCTGATCTTCTCTGAACTTTCTCCAATTTGTCCACATCTTTCCTGAAATGTGATGCCCAGAACTGGACACAATACTCCAGTTGAGGCCTAATTGGCATGGAGGAGAGCAGAAGAATGACTTCTAATGTCTTGCTTACAACACCCTTGCTAATACATCCCAAAATGATGTAAAAGGGAGTCCTAGAAGTGGATAGTGTTTCTCACCCTGTGCCCTTTCCAAAGAGGTTCTCCAGTTTCCTTTGGTATGCCACATGAGATGGCGGATGAGGACAATTGCTATCTTCTACAACTCCGGGTCAGACAACACTGGAAATGCTTAGGAAAAAAGTAAAAATTAAGCATGTTACTTCATTCTGGAAAACTGTGATTATAAATTACAGTTGAACATCAAAATTCAATTACTTTGGACTATAAATGGCAGAGGGGCAACTCTAATAGATGATGGACTAGTAGCCATTTTCCAGGACTTTTTATATAGCGTGGCGCTAACTATCTGAAAAGTCTAACTGAAGAAATAAGGCTAAAGCCCCAGCAAGTGATGGAGGAAAATTAGAGGTCAAATGAGACTGGAAACACTTAGGAAAAAATCAGAACTAAGTAATGTGTTTGATTTTGGGAAAATGCAATTATTAAGTATGGTTTGACATCAAAATCCAGTTATATTGGACTACAAATGATTGTATCCGTCATCACCCATCATGCTCCAATATATAACCCAACCACTGCAAGCATGGGATTCAGAAGAAACTTGCCCAAGGGTATGGTAGTGCATTATTATTTGCTATGGGTGTTGTACACCTTCCTTTGAAGCATCTTGTAGTTGGACTATGGGTCTGATCTGATATGGCTATTCCAATGTTATACATGTGCTAGGCTCTGTGCAGAGGAAAATGACCTTCACAGCCATTGATAAGCAGAAGCTTCACAGGCCTCACGGACTACACAACTAGGGCCTGCTGCTTGTTTTGAAGAAAGTATTTTCTCCCTAGTTGCAACTGCAAAAGCTGGTTAGGCATTGTTGGCTTAACGGTGAGTGCTTGGAGAATCCTGCCCTATCTGGTAACCCAATGCTGCCTACTTCCTCATGGTGGAGTCTTCCATAGGGTAACTATTCTAGTGAGAATTACATGGGGATGGGGGGGAGGACACACAGCATGCTTTATGCAGTGCTAATGCAGTTCAAACTTCCATAGATAGCTTTTGTTGGATAAAGATGACATTGTAGGCATCACTTTCAAGCACAAGCTCCTTAACAGAACATTCAAATCTTGGGTTTGGATGCTTCAGGTGGCATGTAAGTGTGTGAAACAGATATTTGCCTAATATCTAAGGGTCTGTATAAGCATCCAAATGTCATATTTGGATGTCCTGTTAAGGAACCCATGTTGAAAAATGTGGTCCCCTATTATCTATAAAAGAGATGACGTAAGTATAATGTGACAGTGTGGGTCCACTCCTGCAGACTCCAATCCTGAATAAGGCCTCTAGGTGCTACCACATTCTGAATTTGTATAGTACAGTTTTGAAAATTTAAATGAAGTTTAATATTTTAAAGGTAAAACTGAGGCATTGCAAGAACAAACTAGGTTGCATTTCCAGCAAGAAGGTATCACATTTCTTTTGAAAAAGGATACAACTTTTTGATCCTCATACCTTTCAGTCTGTGTTCCACCCAACCCCCCAGTCATTGCCCACTTCTTCCCATTCACATCATCACACGTTCTTCCATGATGCCCCTTATGGATGGCACACCCTGCGTCAATCTGTCATTTCCCCATCCTCTTCTCCTACGTCCCTTTTGAAAACACACTGCTTCAAGGATATCAAAGTATTTACTACATAATAAATATGAAAAATAAAGTAGAAGTAACAAGACACACTGGTTACCACTGCTCAGTCTCCAACTTCTGTTGAATGCCTTTCCTTAGCCTTAGTTCACGTAGGACCTTATCCTGCAAAGACTTAAGCATATTCATAACTCTATGGATTGTTGTCTTCTTCTGTGTTTGTACAGTGTCTAGCACAATAGGGTCTTGGTCTATGACTGGGGCTCCTAGGCAGGGGTTGCAGAGCATCATTTAAAGCGTGTGTGTGTGTGTGGGGGGGGTGTCATAGATTTGTTCCCACACCTGACCCTCCTCTTCCTCTCCCAGGCATCCTCTGCCCAACCAGCAACCTGACCCTCCTGGCCCATGATGCCCTATACTCACTGTCTCCAAATGTCAGTGAATGGTATTGCAACCTGGTGCAAGAGGTAACAGCACCACTCAGGTCTGGCCCAGCCAAAAAGTGTTCGGGGCATAGCCTGAGTTTCCCCCACCTACCCCTGGCTTCAGAGCCTATGCTCCTTGGTTCTAGCATAATATAAGTAATAAACAATGATCTATGAGTAGTCCTATTTGACTTGGAGACAAGGGGACTCTTCATGTGTGTAGCTATTCATGTACATAATTTTTTGCAGGATTGGTACCTTAGATCCCAGTTCAGCCAGGTACTTAGGCCTGTGCTGAACTTCAAGAACATGAGTAATCCCATTAATGTCTATGTGGCTTGAGGATAACAAAGGCTGCAAGGTACGAGGAGCAAAAAGTTGTTGCATAATACATTGTTCAGATCAAAAGTAAACGTGCTTGTGTCGCTTTGATGCTGTTTGAACTGCTCACTTGCTTGAAGTTAGACACTTATTTAAGCATCTTGATGAATCAGGACCTTAGATTGCAAATCTTTCGTGATCTTACAGTGTGACCCTTTACCCTGTTGCTAAAGTGCCTAGCACATTGCTGGCATTATATTTGGTCATATGATATAAAAATACTAAAATAAATGAATCTGTTTCTACTGACTTTTTTTTAATTAAGGACTGTATAAAACTATTTTAAACTGGAAAAACTCCCTTCACGTTCTAGTAGTGAAAGTTTCCCTTTGTTCCATTATGAGATTCAGAATTCCCATGATGCTTTCTGATTTAGCCAAGAGAGCTTACAATGGGGACTATTGCTTAACCGGGGATATAAACTAATAAGAATTGAGAAGCATTGAATTTAGAGAGAGAAAAGACCTATTGGGTTATGTAGACCACTCCCCTGCCATTATAGGATTGTTTCCTATAGTATAACCTGCAGTGCTTTGTTTGGTCCAGTTATAAATGACTTGAGTAATGTGGCTTTGCTAATCCCATAAGAAATGATATCACAGTCTAATAGAGCACACCATTAGGAATTGTTTCCTGCTATTCAACCTTAATATTCCTTTGCTTAATTTATTCTCATTACTCCTAGCAACACCCTTTAGGATACCCTAAACAATTGCTCTCCCTCCTTGGTGTTTTGAACCATCAAGTACATGAAGAAGGTTATCATGTCCTCCTTTAGTTATTTACTCAAGCTCTGTGTATTTAGCCCTTTTAATCTTTTCCTATAAGCTATTCCCTCCAGTCCCTTAATTGTTTTTATTGCTTTTCACTGAATTGTCTCCAATTTGTTGACACTGCTGTGGGGCTGCTCCTTCTTCTCATTGATGTCAATAGCAAAACTAAAAGCACACATCCCTCAGTAAATAACAAGCAATAATCTTTCTAGTTTTGGATACAGATTGGTGAACCAGTTCAGATAAATACAAACCCTCTCCTATACATTTTCTCATTGTTACAAGCAAAATCTTTCATTGAGATGCTGAAATATGTTTTCACTTCAAGCTTCTGTCTGAATCTAGAATTCAGAGTGCCAAATGATTGGAGAAGAGGTTATCATCATGGTATTTCTGGCCAGGAGCAGTAGTTCTGAAAATTTCATGACAGTCTTTCCTCGTGAGAGTCCCAGACCAATAGTGCATTCTGAAGAAGTTTGTTTAGTCAGATAGATCTTTGCTGAACCTCTGAAGTTTAACATACTTATCCAAAATGAAGTTGCAATATGAAACTTTTGAGGATCTTTCATCCTTAATACATGCACTATTCTAGCCATGGTCTCAACAAAATAAATATGAGTGGCTATCACCAAGCTGGTTTGTGATATGTCTTGAGCGTCTCTCATTTTCAGAAGACTGGTTTTAGAAACTGGCAGTAGGAGCAGAGCAGTAACTATGTGTGAAGCCAAAACTTCTTGGTGGCTTAACATGTGACAGATTTGGGGCTTCTGGAGTAATCTGTTGCCCTGAGCACCTTTGTTTTAAGGCACCTTTGGGGCTTGTCAACAAATGGCCCACCCTTCAGATTCATTTGTGACAATTTATGGTAGATCTGAGCTGACAAGGGTTGGTGCATTCTATCATTGCCTACTAGCCGGCAGGTTGTTGGGTTCCCCCCCAAGATGGTCCAGTACCCTGACCTGTACACATCATATTTCACCAGGAAAATGATGGAGGTCTGGCTAAGACCAGTGCCTACCAGGGAAGAAGTAGTTCCCCACCACTCTACAGATATTGCAAGACCTTTGTCCCAAGCTTAGTTAATTGCCAGCTCAGTTGTGGAGTAACAGGTCCAACAGGCCACCTGCATGTTTGCCTCATTTGGGACTTTCCAAAAGAGCAAGCTTGCCATGGAAGCTGGAGAGTGGGGATGGTACCCCATGCTTGGTGAATTTATGCTGACATCAGACCGTCTGGACTATAACCTTCATTTTTTCCAAACCTGAATGGTAGGGTATGAGCTCAGCTGTTACCTTATGATGGTATCTAAGTGTACTTTCCACTGTGTTGAGGGTGTACCATTTCTCCACATGGATAGGACTCCCCAACCCAGTTCCTACTAATAGCAGTCTTCCCCATGGCAAGTATGGTCCTCACTCTTTCTGCATTGGAGCTGCCTTCATGGGGTTCCGAGACCATGAGCAATGTGCAGATTGCACACAGAATGCCTCTGGGGGTACATTTATCTCCATGAGGTGCCAGATTCTCAAAGACCTGTTCACTCACCTGTCTGACTGCCATCTGTAGTTTCATTTCAAATGATTGCTCTGTTAAATAGGTGGAACATTGGGCATGGTATCCTGTTCTGGGCATGGAAAAACATGTCTAAGAAAAAACTTAGGTTCACAACTAGGATACAACCATGATGCAGTCCACATCCACTGGGAAGGATTCAGGGGTATGCGTGGTACGAGCTCATGCCTCTCATCCATTACTTACACTGTGAGCACTGGGCTTCATTGGTCTCATCTGAACTCCTTCCTCAATGGGCATGGCATAGCACACTGACCCTGCAACTACTGATTGCGTCAGGAAGTGTAGCAACAGAGTTACATTAAGGATTACTAGAAATTTGGTGGAAAAATTGCCCAGAACTTGAACTGGTGAGGGGTCATCTTTGAGATATTGCCATGGACATGCAAAAAGGGTCCTAGCAATATGGGGTGATGGGTGCCAGTTCATTTGCTAGCAGCATCTTGTAGCAGTTAAGGCTTACAAAAGAGTCCGAGAGCCAAATACCATTGGAGGCTGAGGGCACAGCTTCCCCCTTTTCCTGAAGATTTCACTAGAGCCAACCATGAAGGACAGATGAATGCCTGACTGGATGCAAAGATCTAGAACTCTCAGCATGAGATGGGAGAAACAGCGTGAAAGACAACCTATGCTTTGATATCCATACATGATAGGACCTAGTGGATGTCAAGATTTATAGACCAGCAGAAAGGACTAAGGCAAACTCCTTCCCAAGCAGGAAATATATTGCAAGTGCTCCCTCTCCTTGGGCATCTGCTGCTTTTCATTTCATTTGGTATTGATAAATATAGCATCAGCCAAACTAGGGAAATTAATGAAAAATGTTCCTTCCAATGTG
The DNA here is from genome assembly GCF_028017835.1 of Emys orbicularis. NCBI lineage: Eukaryota > Metazoa > Chordata > Testudines > Emydidae > Emys > Emys orbicularis. The sequence goes on from NC_088685.1 coordinate 38,699,402, forward strand.
TCAGTGGTAACAATATTTACTTTCATGAGTATCGGTCATCTTAAGTTTTTGTTTTTTAAAGAGAAAAGACAACTATTTTTTTTTAATTCAAAGGAAATATACTTTGCCATGTAGGGGGATTAATTTCAGATACAAGGGAAGGTACCATGAACTGTTGAACATTTGCCTAATACACCACCTACTGTGTCTAGCAAACACTCAGTTTCTGGGCTGCTGAATGTACCTTCTATATCCTGAAATCCATGTCCAAGTGAGCAGACATTGGAAATGGGCGAAGCTTTCTGTCCAGTGCAAAAGGAGTTAAGGCTAAGTAAGGGCTGAGCAGGAAAGGAATCTAGACAGAACAGCTTTACACAGAGAGCAGTTAATATGTGCAACAAACTGCCAAGGACAGCAGAAAGAGCAACTAGTATAAATAATTTAAACTGAGACTAGGCAAATATTTGGAGGGGGGTATATTGTGGAGGTATAATTGCTAACAGGGAAAAGAAGGTGGACTCCTGAGCTTAGTGGCCCCTTTTTGTTCTAAAATATCCTACAGTCTGCCATATCCCATAATTTTTAGTTTTGATCTGGAGTTTTTAAAGCTTGCATAAGAATTAACTGTACAACACAGTCTGGAATGTGGCTCTGTCGTGCAATTTGGCTTTACGATTCATTCATTTTCCCAGACTTTATTTGTCCAGAGTTGGTCAGGGGTTGGCGTTCTCAGCCCTGCAAAAATCACAGGGCTGAGTGAAAGGAATATAAATGCTCCACTGGAGCCAGACTCGAGCTGGGGCAGTTGCTATCAATATCCTGAAGCTCAGACACATTGACAGGAGGATGGGGGAGGTGTTCTGCGGTGCCGCAGATCCCAGGAATACCTTATTTTGGGAGTAAAGGATTAGATTTATATATAAAATACAGAGAGAGAGAGAGAGATTCAGCAGCACAGTAGTTTCTTGGTTCAGTGAGATACAGCTTCAGGAAACGATGATCAGCAGCTTTGCAGCATGGATATGGAAAAATGTACTTTAAAATAAATCTAGCAAATGAATTGGAAGGTACAATTTACCAAATGTAGCATTGTTCTGTTGTAGGTTAGGGAAGCAGAAGGACATTTTCAGTTGACGTGATTCATTTTTTTTTCAATGCATAATTTATGACAACGAATTTAAAATACAGCTCTTGTTAAAACACTCCTGCGATGGATGGGGAAAGCAGAAATCCTTGCAAACGCACCAAAGGGCACAAATTATCCTGTTAATCTAGCTATGAAACAACTTTGATTTTCATGTCTACTTCCCGTGCCCTATTCTTATCTCTCGTGATATGAATGTGTAGCCCTATAAAACTAATAATCCCGTGTGGTTTGCAGAGTTCTGTGTCACAGCAGTGTCTATGATAATCTTAGGGTGTTATCTTTTATTCCAGGGTGACCACACCCCCCAGAGAACTGTTCTCGCTCACACACACTGTAGCCAGGCTGTAGGAGCTCAGCCTTGCTCTCGTGGAGCCAGGAAAATACAAGCTACCATTTTTTTTTTTACCAGACTGTAATAGCAGATTCCTCCTATTCTTTGCTCCACAGAACATCCGATGCGGTGTCCAATCAGCTGAAAAAGTTGCACAGACGTCATTAGGTGTGTGTGTGTGTGTGTGTCTGCGCACAGCCAGCTGCAGCTGCTTTGCTGAGTGGAACCTCCATTAGAGCAGCTCTATTGATTTCTGATTCACACTGCAGCATCGGGGGTAGAGTGCAGGAAAGAGCACGTCTCAGAAACAGGAATTAACTGAAGGCATCTCTGTCTGTGTATGTGTATAAAAATAATATGCATAGAGCCGAAGCTATAGCTTTGCCACCGCAGTATTTGCCTAGGAGGAGTCTCACCCACACAATAGAGAAGGAATATGAAGAGCAAACTGAAGCCCTCATAAAACAACAAAGCTGGCCAACTTTAAAATATTAGGCGTGTATTTATATTCTTAATGCTGGAAAAATCTGATTGCCCCAGAACAGTGTTTTTATACTCAGCTGAACGGTGATATTTAAAATCTGCAGTTCAATTGTTCTTTCTCAGTACATCCAATTCGCTGCATTGGGGAGTTTTCCTAGAATTGTTGCTCAGGCGGGATTTTCCCTAAATACATTTCATATAGTGTTGCAGACCGATGCTTTTTCATGTGCTGCTAGGCATGCTTTGTGATGTAGATACGATTGCAGGGGAAGAGGTACAGAAATGATTTTTTCCCTAAAGGCTCCCTTTCAGGATATTAGACTGTACCTAGCTGGGGCTTTTTCCTCCCCTCCCTGCGATCTTTTTTCTAGCTAATAGCTGGAAATAATTTATAGCTGCATGTTAATGGGTTGTCTTGGGTTTTTCAGCATATTTGAGGAGAAATTCGCTGCGAAGACAGTGTGTCTTTTCACAATAACTGCATGTCAGTCTGGCAGACTATAACTGTGAGCAATATACAATTAGGGGGGGGGGAGGGGAAAGCCAGCACTGGGGGAGGGAGTTGGGGGAAGGGACGATGGTAATACCTTTAAAAATGAAAGGCAGTAAGCCATTATTAGCAAAAGCTATATTGAGCATGCTTGCCAGACAGGCAGCTCTGCTCAGCTCTAGTTCCGCCCAGACATGTGCCTTGCCATTTTCATTTTAATCAGGCTGCTCAGGATGGCTGCTGATTCATTTTGCGGGGTGGCCCCCTGGGAGCCAAGGTGGAAGCCTGAGGCGAACTGCTATTGCATCAATGCAGCACTCCACATCAGAGACAGGGTGGGGAGAAAGGCTCCAGCAGCAGACCGAGTTCGAAATATCAGCCTCGCTATTAATATATACACATCCCATGTAAAACCCCATCAACCCCCCTCCCCAAATCATCCAATAAAACAATTAGCACGGGGGGGGGGGAATCTCTCCTGATTATTCCTTCCAATTTTGTCTCAGAATTTGCTCGAGCTGCCATTTCTTTTCACAATTCCTTATTTTGTTTTTGTTTAAAATCAACCACCAACGCGGTCCATTTCTCTATTTACCTGGTAACGACTTGGGGGTGGGCTACCTGATTTAGCTGGAGACTTTGATTTGTGGGATTGACAACCTTATTATGCAGTGAGCTTATTATTGATATGATTCTGCTCTCGGTTGCCATGACCACCTTGTGAGAGACATTCAATTTTCTCTCTTCCATCATCATTATCTATGAGGCCATCTGTTGTGGAAAATGAATTCAGCCTCATTTGCATGACTGATAAGCAAATTTTTTTTATCTATTTAACAGAAGGTCATATGCCGGGGATTTGGAGCTGGTGAAAAAAAAGGGGGGGGGGAAGCATATCGAGAGGATGAGTGGGAGTGCGAGCATTAGAGGATGTATGTGGAAGTAAAACAGATCCCTCAGGCCTGCTAGCCTATCGTGCTGCATTTGTCATTCCTGCCAGGGCGACATTTTCCCCCCTAAGCTTCTGCACACTAAGGAGAGTGAGAGAGCTTTTTCCCTGCAGTCTTCTTGAAGCCCCCCTGATTTTTACTCAGTGTTGGTGGGTGTATTTAATTTTTTTTTAATCCCTGGAACGTGGGGTATCTTTTCAGTGTTCAGTGAAGAAAAAAAGCAGCCTTTTCTGGGTCTCTGTGGTATGCTTCTTACTCCTCATCCTTTCAAAGTTGTCGTGAGCCAGGGCTGTTTCTTAACCATGCTGAAATGTCGTTATTGTGGTTAGTTTGTAATAGTTAATGGTGTAGGTGAGGGCTGTGTTTTATTCAGGGAGCTGATTCTAGGAGGGTGGCTATTGGTTTTTGCAGTTGTTCAATAGTTTATACTATCCATTGTTTGCTCTTTTCAAGTTCTTGCAATGTTGCTGTGCAGATGAGATTGTATTGAACTATAGGCTAGTTAGTAAATATACTGAAGTCTGATTTCAGTGCACAAAAATGTGTTGCTGCATTAAGCATGTTGTTTATATAAACTTGCTGCATGTTGTACAGTACTTTTGATACGAAGATCCTGAGACGACAACTTCTGATACCCATAAAATACTTGAGCAATACAGATATTCAAACACAATTAAATAAAAGATGCTAAACTACTATGCTTTTTTACATAAAATATGATTTGAAGGCACAGTGACAGAAAAATAATGGATTTATACTTTTTAAGGTAATATTCACATAAAAGCTGCATTTTAAAGATTACTTTCTTAAATATTTCAAATCTACAATAGTTTGACATGGTATATTATTCCTAACATAGAACCAGCTTTGCAAATAATGTTGATTCATTTAATATACCGTGCTGAAATCTTCATCCTCCCATACTTCAGTTTAAAGATAGTTCAGATAAGTACAACTTGAAGAAAATATTGTATAATGTAGAGCTACAGTCTATATAAACTTGGTGAAAATTATAAATATAATAAACATTGAAAAGTAGCTGAAGATTGTAAAAAGGAATCTGAAGTAATTAAAACTTACTCGTTAAGCAGATTCTCTTCCTGTACTTGTATTTGTGACTAGATAAGATTAAACTCATAGAACAAAAGCAAGTCATTTTTTCTCTATAATGAACACTGTACACAACCTCAGGTAGACAAACTACCACCCAAAGTTTTGTTGCTTTTGTTTTTAACGTTCATTTCCATAGAAGTGTTTGTAAGCTTAGGTTTTGGGGTTTTTTTAAATTACAAATGTTTCACATGGCTGACAATACTGTTGCTTTAAAAGGCAGAAAGTGAATTATGCAGCATCCCCTTTTTTGCTAATAAACATAATTGCATTTCAGTGATTTGCCATTTGCAAAGAAGCTTATTTCTAAATTTAATACTGCATAGTAACTCCTTGTAACACTGAAATGATCCTGGGTGCTGAATTTCAGATGAAAAGAAGTTTCACTCGTATTCAGGTCAGTTACAATATGGCAGATCTCTGACTTGGACACAGAAAGGAAGTTCCACTAAATTATTTAATTAAAATTATACTTATTTTTGTTTTTGTTATAAGAACCAGTTTCCAATAGACCCAGTAGTAGATTATCATCATGATAACATGTGACTGCTAATATTTTAAAAGGTGCTGTTCCCCTCCCCAAAAATGTATCTTGTACCATAGATTCTTAAAGGGAATGACATTTTTTTTTTGTTATCTGCCTTATTTATCATGCATATTCTATTTTGTGGCGGACGTTGGATTACAAAACTAATTTCACACTCAAAGTTGAACACAATGTAGCTCTGATCGTTTGGGTGGATTGTTCGAAATGATGCTAGTTTCCACAGTGGACTTCCACTGAAAGTAACAGAAAAGTAACACGATACTGTGTATTAGCAGACTGTCTTGTAGCATGAACAGGTTGAGGTCTTTATTTTTTCCTCTTGAATTGTTAGGATCTTCCAAAGAGAAATGGGTAAACTTCTGAAAAAGCCTAAGAGACAGCACAGTTGGTTCTCTCTCCCTGACCCCCAAAAGTTAATTATCAAGCTTGGTTGGATTCCTCCTTGCCACCCTGACATTTGACTACTGCTAATTCACTGATTAATCTCATTAATGTGATTATAGTAGGATTTGGAGTTGGCTGCCATTGTTCTGCAGACAGAGCTATTCAGCCTGAGCACTTGCCACCTCATTCAGTTTTGCTGTGATTTTTCAAAGGCTGGTTGAGTGAGCTATTGTGAAAGAGGTTTCTCTGCCTTTCCCTTTCAGCACCAGGAGCTGTCCGCTGCTGATAGCAATTACATTCAGCACTGACTGACTTCCTACTAGTTTACTGGCAATGTGAAAATGACTTACTTTCATCACCTTAATGATTCTGCTCATTGAGGTAAAAGCAAGAGACGCCTTTATACTTTATAATGAGACAATATGAAGATGGCTGGGGTAAAAATATAAAATCTGTGCTCTTTAATGCTTCTTTCTTTTTAAAAGGTGTCCTTGCATGCATTTTGTTTAGTCTGTGAAATCAACATAATACTGTAGTTTAAATAGTACTTCCTTGCATCCATGCAATTTTACTATCAAGATATAATGGCATTACAGGTGTTATTATATTCAGTGATGCCTCTTCAAAGTATTCCACAATGAATTAATGCCACTAGTTTTCCTCCTTTTTACACAAATAAACATATATAGTATCAAGCTTAATTCTTCAACATTATGACTGCCCTCACTGGCACCAGCATCGATGGAAGCTTCCCTGCATTGCAAACCCCAGTTTTCAGGAGTTTGACATTGCTAAGCACTGTTTGACTGAAACTTGGTCTAAAAGATCTCCTGTTGGTGAATACATAATATAAACGACTTAGCCTGTTTTCGGTTGCAATAAAAATAATACAATCGTTTTCTGGTTTGAGATTGCTAAATCAGACTAGGCATGATTTGTTTAAAACAAGACATTTTGCATAGTATTAGTGCATGATCTGCTGCTATGCAGTTTGGTATGTGACTTTTATTATGTAAAAGTTATATTGCTATCATTTAATAACTGGCTACTGCGCATGCGCAGTAACTTCTTTTGTCACATTTTTCTTTCATTCCTATTCTTTATGAACATGGCTCTATATTCAGAATTGAAGCCACACATTAAACTATGTTGTGTCAAGGATTGGTCATTACTTCAAAGAAACTATTGCAAACCATTAAAATAAAAATTCTTTTACGTTAAAAGTGCCTCGCTGAAGAGCAGTTAATCTATTAAATAATGCATGTAAAATATCCAAGTACCTAGTAACACAGTAGATTCCAACGATTCCTCTGCAGCCACTACAGTCCATTGGATGGCTAATGCCTATTTTCAAAATTCTCCAAATACGTCGTCACAGAACCTACTTTAACCTTTTGGGGGTTACTGTAAAGCCGACTTTCACACAGTTGTTAACAGTGTACGTCAATGAAAACCTGCTCTTAAGAAAGAATAAATCTTTTCCTGTCACCTGCCTCCTCTCCTGCCTTCCCTCCTCCAGAAATACTTTTACCCGCAATTGTTTTAGAAGGCTATACCTTTAATAAAGGACATAGGGAGGGTTGTATAGGAACAGGTTCTTACGGTGACAGTCTAATTAAGGCTGCTGGTTGCTTCCCCCCCCCCCCCTTTCTAATAAATACAGGACTTTAATTCCAGCCTAACAGTAGTAAGTTTGTCTCGTGCATGAGTTATGCTTCCGGTAGTTTCCAAGAAACTACCACTAGTGAGAAAGTAAATGAAATGGTAGGTTTTCCAGTATAGGTCAGCTGAAATTAGTTCATTTAACGTAGCCTTCATAAAGAATACAGTGCTCTCTCATTAACGCCGCTTAACATCCCCCCCCCCACTCCCACTCCCACTCCCACTCCCACCCTGAACAGGCACAGGCTGTGGAAGGGGGAGGCATCCCAGACCATTAAGACGATACCCTCACGTCTTAAGAGGACAATTAGGCCAATGAATCACCAGTCTCCCAGGTTATTTTCCACACTAGTCTTTTTTGTTTGTGTGCAAATGCTTCTAATTTATGCAGCTAACTCTAGGCTCCATCCTGCTCCCATGGGGCGATTTTGGTACTGGCTTCCATGGCAGCAGGAGTGGGCCCTTTCTTTGCGTCAGCTCTAAATCTGAACAAGAATGTGAGGTTTTTGCCAGGTGCAAACGTTTTCCAGCCACTGCAAAGTTTGTAAACACCTGTCAGGAGGTATGTGCCTCAGCCTCATGCTAATACCATGTGTACATGGTAAGGTGGCATGTCAACTTGTGACATATGAAAAAGGACAGGTTTTGTGTTGGGCTGGGTTTGTTCCCCTCCCCCCAAGGAAGAGGAAGTTACCGTAAAATGCTGAACCCAAAAGTGACCTCAAACAACAGAAGCATATACAGGCTGTTTTTGGTGACTACCCTTTGGCAGGTGTTTTTACATTTTGATTGTTATTTTTAATGGTGACTTAGTTCGCTTAAAAAACCTAAAGCCACCCTCCTGCTGCTGCATAAAGCAGCAGACATGGTAGCCAGCACTCGCTTTCCGCCATAGAGGTCAGGAGAGGCGTTTCTCCTTGAGAAGCTGTCTCTGCTTCCTCTTTACTTTATGGAACAGCTTTCCCTGTCTCGGCGTCTGCCCCTGCGTGTCACACCTGCATTGCTCGAGCTTTCCGAATGTTTTCCCCATGGGTGCTCCCAGAGTGTTGCCCGTTCTAGACGCCGGCGTCACGAGGAGTCCTGAGAGTGTAGGTAGATGTAATCGGAGATGACAGAGAAGAATTACAGAAAATACAGGTGTGTGTTGGGGAGGGGAGGGGAGAGGAGAGGAGAGACACACAAATCCTTTCTGCTTTATGGGGAAACACTCCATTTCCCACCCTCCCAATTAATGCAACCGAGGGTTTTGCTTTTGCTAGCACGTTCCTCGTCCTGTTTGCTGTGATTTAGCCCCTTTTCTAAAACCCCTCTCCCTTGTCAAAGTTTGTCATCCCTGTGGCTGCGGAGCGGCTGGGATGGCTCAAGATGCTAAGGGTTACTTACACACAGATAGGCTCCCCCCCCTTCAGACTGCAGCGTGATTTCTGGCAATGCTAGATGGGAAGGGAATTGTAACCTCTGTAGCAACCAACATGTCTGGTCTCAACACGTCAGCCAACAGACTCAGGCTTTAGAGGGATTACCTCTGAGGGTTGGGGGGGGGAAAGGTGTTTCTTGCGATTTATCCCTTTGGTGTTCGGTCTCTGCTGCTGAAACAGTGGGCAGCATGGTCCCCCTCTGCAAGTCTGCAGTGGTTTATCAGCAGTGGTGCTGCTTGCAGAGAGGAGAGCATCACTGTAGGCAGCAAACTAACAGGGTGGAGGAACCAGGGGGATTGCAATGAATGCCATGGCAATAAAGAGGGCAACCAAATCAACCTGTGTCCATGTGCGCCTGTTCATACGAAAAATAGCTGCTTGGCAGAAATAGATTTTGAAGGACGGCTTTTGCCTGGTAGCTGCTGACAATTTTACTGAGAGGTGCTCTACTTCTCTCTATATTGTATGGAGGGCAGGGTGCAGCAGGGAAGCCTAGGCTCCCTTGCAGCCAAGCCCCTTTGAGTATTTAAAGTGGGCTGCATTTTCCTTACCGTCGTTTTGTTAATAAATACATTTGGTTTGACTTTGTGTAAAGAGCGCTGCAGTTCTAGCTAGGTCACGAAGTATCAGCCTGGTATGAAAATGGCATGTTTAGGGGACAGATTTAAAGGGAGCCTTTACCCTCCTGATAACCTCATTCGGGAGCCCTGCCCCATATTTCGAGCGTTATACAGAAGTATTATTAAATAAGACTCTCTGTAGTGAAGCTTATTACCGTGTTGGGGGAGGGGAAGAGGGTTGAAAAAGGCTTTGTCAGGACAGTGAGTGTTATAAAGGGGGTGGGGGAGTGTACTAATTTGAGTGTCCCTTTGAGTGAAAAAGACCCTCTCCTTGATAATACAGCTCATTTACTAGTCTGAGGCAGCCAGAGCTACAAAATCAACCTGATTTTGCTGGCAACATTTTTGTGAAAACCACATGCAAATTTAGTCTTTTGTATATGAGATATTGTTTACATTTGATCTGTTTGTCAAATGAAAGTTTCCTTGCCCAAGTTTATATCAGTGGTAGAAGCTTGGTAATCTTTCCAGCTGGAAATAGTTTATTTCCTTTGTTTTAAAAGAGAGAATATGGTGCTAGCTGGTAAAATAAATGAGGCTTCAGAAATTTGAGTTAACTCTATACACACTGGAAGGTAGTTTTAGTGGCCAGCAAATAACTTATATTTATTTTTAATTATTCATTTTAAAAACAATAAACATTTAAAAGTGTACAGGTTTTCTGAATGTTCTAAGATTTCTTTTACCCAAGCTCCATTTTGCCATAGGATCAGTGCTAGAGGAGGTATTTTTAGATGTATCACCTACTCCGTATCTGTTAACAGTCTGACTGGTATTTTCTGTTCCCATCTATTACATTAAATACAGCACTGCACATGATACACATTCTGTTCCAGAGATTTAGGGGCCTGTGGGTACAATGCAGGAAGCATTATAGTAGACAGCCCCAATCTTGTCTGACTATTGCAAGCCTAATAAACAGGAGAGTTAAAAAAATATTGGTTTTAAGCCAAAACTATAGCTGAAAAAATATCTTGCTTAGAGATGAAGTCCCCCTCACGCAAACATTAGGATTTGGGAAAATGGATATGTTTTGTATTGCTTAAAGGATGCAGACTGAGAGAGGGTAAGTCAGCAATATGCTACTGATGTTATTCTGCTGCAGTAATGTGGTCTCTAAGGGAACTTGTTCTTGATGCATACTACACAGCCTAGGTTTTCTGTAGCCCATCGCCTGTCTGTCTGCTGCTTTTAAATGGAGGTTACAGCTGATCCATCAGCCACAGTGCTGCACGCATGCTCATCTTTTTTGCATCGTTTAGTGGTGTCAATTTATTAATTTCTGTCTTCTACTTCAGGCCCGTTGGTTTCCTGTCTAAAAGCATTATTACTTTTGTCCATGTGGCAAAATAATTAGCATACAGATGAGAAGTGATCCTGTCTCTGAGCCTCGGTAGCAAGAGAAGACGTGCAGTGAAAAGTTGATTGGATGAATGGAGAACAAATGGTGGGCGTTCAAAAGCATTAGAAGAGTTTTGTTGTCGTGGAGCAGGTTTGTCAATTTTCTGGGTGAATCTCTTAAGATGGAAGGCAGGGTGGCTGGTGCTGAAATGATTGCCTGACAGACTGTGGCCTAGTTTAAGGTGCAGAATTGGACTGCAATGCATAGATAATTCATTTGGACTACTTTGTTTTGCAATTCTTCAGCTTTCCCTTTGATATTCCCTCAAGGTAAATATGCTCTTTTCTCACTGTTATTGTTCTCAGGTCACTTTGCTCTTGTTCAGAAAGTGAAGGAAAGTTCAACTCTCTGGACAGTAACAAAAGAATAGCCAGTTTGCTGTACTTTTTTGCTAAACTGCTCAACATATTTTCATATGCAAAGATCTGGAGATTATCTGAACTGTTCAGGGCAAGATCATGCTCTCTCTGAAGTCAGTGGGGAGTTTTGCCATTTATTTCAATGGGAGCAGGATCGAGCCCTTAGTGATTATTGTTTTCTGAAATTAGCATTTGCAAATTTCCATTATTAAATATATTTAATATTTGCTAGTACAATGTCCGTCCAGTAACAATAGTAAATGCTAGAAGTAATTAATTCTAACTGGTATGTATTTTCCTGGTTGGAATAAGATTGTAGTTTATTTACCAGCCAACTCACTAATGATTCTAAAACCCAAACTTAAGTTATAGATCTGCATATTGCTAGTGGGAGGAAAAAAAACATGATTTCTGTGTTGCTGAGAGAGGTTCTTTACTGAAGAGCAGGCTGAAAACAAAAACAAGAAAATAAATAAAAACAGCTTTTTAATTACTCAAAATTCTGCCAGAGAATACTGAACACTGAACATGAATAGAATCCTAGTTTTCTAATAGACCATCCATTGACATATATTTCTTACATAATTCTAATGTTGTATATACTACAACATGGAGTGTTTTAAAAATTGGCTGAATTTGCTTCCCTCTCTGTATAGTCATTTAGGAATAGTTTTATCCTATTTTAATGGTTCTTAATCTCCTTAAAAATGGAGATTTTCATTTTAACTGACCTAATTTTTTAACTGCTGTTAATGTTAGGTAGAAATGACTATCCTTGAATTGTCTTTATATAGCTTTCTGACTATTGCAGATCAGTTAAAGAATGATTGGCTTTCATTTTAGAGGCTTGTATTTTTAGGAGTCATCTTTAACTATTTTGCTTTGGAGAACAACAGTGAATATTTTCAAAGGGAATATAGCTTTTTATCTTTTTGGCATTTCATACTTGTGTAGTAGTTTATTTTCATAAAATACCAAACAAGCAGAAGAAGTCTTCACCATGCCAAAAACTCCAAACAAAAAATGTTGGAATAAACTATTCTCTCTTAACAAGCAGTGTGTAGTTGCTTTTGATCATTTCATAGTGTTTGTTCAAGTTTTGCATGCTTAGCTTAAACTTGGTTGTTAGGGTGAAGACAAGTAGTGTGTGTATATATAGTTGTATATATTTTAAACAAATAAGCTTACATTGAATTGCAGAATAAAATTATAAACATTAGAAAAACAAAGTAAGGTAAAACTACATACAGTGAAATGGAATCTAACTGGAAAAAAATCATGTTTGTCTCTAATGCTGCCTTTTTTTATTATATTCATTTATCAACTGAAACAAAGAAAAGAAATAAGTTACAACTGGCAGATCCAAAATTCAATACATTTTAAGCTAATTTAAAAGTGTGAATTGATTTTATGATTAATTTACACCGTAAACTTTCTGGAGGATGAAATATTAAATTATTTGCATTTCAATCTATCAGCATGAACTGGCAACACAAGGAGAATAGTTTGGTTTAGTATTTTCATCTGCAGTGGTTTCTTTGTCTTAGACTGTACTACTCAGGCATATTCCTGCATTTTTAAAGGGGCCCAAATTGTATCACAATAGTTTTTAGTTCATAGGATGACTTTCTTCTTCTCTGCAGTACTGCATCTTTTATGAATTGTAGAATCAAACTACTGTATGGATATAAAGACAAATAAAAGAGGAAGAGAGACTTAAAATATATTTATTGGTTTATTATTTCTCTGGATTTATAGGTGACTAGTTTTTTTCCCCCTTTTGCTTTCATTTCATTTTAATGGTAAAGAGCTGAGTATATAAAAAGGAACTATTTTAATCAAATGCAAATATTATTAGCAAAAATATCTTAAATATTGATTCAGGTGTTGAAACTTTGCTACATGAATGGTGGAAAAGTATTCTTCTGAATACTGTTTTGTTTCTGTGTAGCAATCTTGCTATAAACTAAGGCAGTGAAAATACAGAATTGTTATAGTTCCATCAGCATTTCCATAAGTAATCTGCATGTAAATTATTTTTTAAAATACATAATATATGCACATTTTAAAAATGAAGGTTTCCTATGTCAGAACCTATTTCCTGATGAACTCTGAGTACTGTAGTTGTCTCACTGGTGGCAGAACAGTTTTTCAAAATTTTTGTACCACTGAACATTATTGTGGAAATGTTGCATGTAATTTTAATTGATTTGAACTAGATTAATGTTTGCATCACATAGGTCAACTTTGAATGCAATTGTGAAGCTCTTGATAGTATAATGCAAGAAAACTTCAAGGCTATAAATTACTTGCTGACTCCTCCGCCCCTTCCTCATCCCTCCTCCCCCCAGAAGTGATGAGAAGGCCTAATGATACTAATAAAGGTGGTTTAAATACCTATAGAAGTGCATCCAGATTTTCATGCAGTGAATCAGCATTCAGCCCATGTGTTGCACTGTTCTCTAAATAAAGCATGCTTTAGGTCAATAAGTCATGAGCAAAGCAAATATATTTAGTATGCTGAGAAAGATTTTCCCTATAGAATTTCTACAACATCTTGCTTTGATGAGAACCATCATGACCATCTTACTCGGAGTGAGAGCAGCAGATTTTAATGACAAAGAATTTAAGGGGGGGAGGGAAACCTTAAATGGGCTCAGACAGTGGTTATGAAAGCAGTAAGCATAGTTATAAGTTTGGGTTTTAAGTCTGAACAGACCTCAGATCAGATTTGTTGTAGAGATACATTTACACTGAAGCTGAAAACACAGAGCACAGTCACCACGTAACAGTCCTAGCCAACCTGGTTGTGGAAGTAATCAAGGCTGCAGGGCACCCCATAGAGAGCCATCAAATCAAGTCTGCTATGAAGCTGTCTGGTAGATTGTGAACATTCAGAAATCAATGTTGCATCTGCCAGTAGACTCTTTGGTTCACTGAAACTCCCACCTGTCTAATGCATCTGGGCAATAGGTTTCTGAAACCAGTTTCCTTCTGGATAAATTTAATACATCTTGAGGGTCAGGCATAAGGAAATTGATTATGAGTTTGCCTGGTGCAGAGATATAAACATCTGTAAGATCACAGATTTTTCAACCTACCCTGCGTTGGGGGGGCTATTATTTTGTGAATTATTTGAAGCCTACATTTCTCATACTTCATGCCAGCATGGCATTTTTTAATTAGGAAGTTGATTAAAAAGGGCATGGTATACTATGGATGCATGTTCATTTGGCAACACTCCAGCTGTTTCGGAGTCTGGGTCTATGGAAAGTGTTGCTCATCACCAGTTGCAGTGGTGGGGAGAATCAGGGTAAGGCTGTGGACTTTTTTAAAAATTACTTGCTAGGTAGGGTCTGAGAAGGCTGTTCTTTTGTTCTCACTCAAATTAAATCAAAAGAAAGACACACATTGACTTCAATGAATTTTGGATCAGGCCCTTGTGTATATATAGTAAGACTTTGGGCCAAATGCATCTGTGTGGTATTACACCAATGATGAATTTAGCCCTTTACATTTAAGACCTAACAATATACTATAGCCTCCTGTGTGTTGTGGCTAATTAGGCTTTTTAAGGGCAGAATGTATAGGCAAATACTATAGATACAGTAATTCAGATGATCCTTCAGACTGATCAATGAATGGCCTATGTTTTCATTGGTCTCTGCTACAGGAATAGTTATACAAATCATCACACATTTCACAAAGACTGGGAGAATGGGGATATTTACTTGAAAGAGGGCCAGTTTTTATCTAATCTGTGAATGGCTTGCTTTATTTTTCCAAGGGAAATTCCCTCTTCTCCCATTCTCTCTCATCAGGACAGGAGTATATTACCAAGGGAATAAAATTTTATGCCTAATTTTAGTGTTCTTCTGCCTAATGTGGTGTGAATAAGTGCTATGTTACAGCATTTAACCCTGTCCATCTTTGTCACTTCATGAACATTTGCTCAGTCCAAAAAAAAAAAAAAAAAAAAAAAAAAAAACAGAAACAAACCCCCCACAATGAAATAAGAAAAGACATCTCAGATTTGTTATTTGGATAAACTATGGAGAGCGATCTCTTTCACTCACAGCAAATGCTCTGGGATTCCTTTGTGCTGCAGCAGAGACTCACGCTTAAGGATCAGGGAATACCTTTTAAAGGGTTTCCCCTGCCCCCTTGTGCTGCTGACTGCCATTGGCTCATCCCTTTAATTCTTATCTCCTTCCCCAGAATGATTAGCTAAATCAAATGTCTTAATTTTCTGAATTTAAGAGTAGCTTATGCCAGTTTAGCTGCTAAGTAGGGAGTGCCAGAAGACAGTTTCAGGGATGCTGAATTATTCCTCCATTGTCTCAAGGAGTAAGAGGCCCAAGTTTGGATGTGAAGCTGTACGTGCTGCAAGGCTGGGAACAATACTGATGCCAGGGAATAAGTACAGCTATAGAGAGCGATCATGATATTGAAACTGCTTTGGGGAGAACTTGTGTAGATTTCACAAGGAATGTAATTAAGTAAAATACCTTAAAAATATTTTAGAAACCGTATTGATGAGCACAGACAAGGTATGTTGTATGAGTATTTTTAGAACTCTTGACATGTTTGTGGAAGCTATTGGATATTATGGTGTCCAGTGTAAAATTTTTGGTGTGCTTTGGTTATACAGCATATACTGATTGACAGAAGACCTCTTGACTATGTGTGTGCAGACAGAAAGGCCTGTCTCATTGCTACTCATCTATGACCTTTGTGTGTGACATAAGCAGCATTGCCACCTTGTAGTCTAGTAGGCCAGTAGAATCTGTTTGTGCTGTCCATTTGAAAGTAGAAAAATATAAACAAGACAAATGCAGAAGCTTCCACGTATATCAGAGCATTTATATTATTATGTTACCATAGAGCCAAATCCAACTCAATTTACTTTGAAATCTGGAATTATCAAATCAATTGTAGCTGTATATTCTGTCCAACCCTGCCAGTGACTAAAACTGACCTAGTGTTTCAATTAGTACTTAAACATACATGTAATGGTTACTTGCCTTTTTGAATATCAAGAAGATCAGTAGTAACTGATCCAAGAGGAGTTTGCCAGACATGAACCTTAGAATAAGGAGACACTTCTATCTACATAGCCATCTTAACAGAATTAAGGTCCCAATCCAGCTCCTATTAAAATCAATACAAGTTTTGTCATTGACATTAGTGGTAGCAAAAGCACAATCCTCCATTGTTTAAACTTATTACATTAAAAATGTGTACAATAGAATTCAGTTTCTGAAACATGATTACTTTATCTATGGTTTATCAATTGCATTGTTAAGAATCAGGTGCCTTCACCGGTTTGTCAGTTTGTCCAAAAATATGAATTCTAACATTGAATTTGAAGTTTCATTACTGAATATGTTTTTTCTGATAAATCATTATCATGGTTTTAGTAAGTTAAAAAACAATCTTTCCCCGTGAGATCTCAACACCCACAATGCTAGCCAAGAAATGTTCTCCTGTCCTCTCCAGAGGCACGGTATTGCACCTGTTTACAAATAGACTGAACCACTAATGATCAAAACAGTGGTCTATTGAAAGGGTTAGTGTACTTGTATCAATAAATCAGCTTTTAATACCAGCAAGTAACTTTTTGTCCTTATTAAACATTTAATAAGTGATAGCTATTGAAGACTTCATGATAATTTCCTGATCATGGTTAGGACCTTATCTTGCTGACTAATTAACCAGTACTACCAATCTCTCTCTCTCCCAGGGCCTCATAGTGCTCTTAAACTGTGTACAGACAATCCACTGACCTAATTAGAGCTTCAGTATGCAAATCAAGAGTGTTGGACTGCTCTTAGTAAATAAACAGTCATATGATATATTTTGCATGTGCATCATCAGAGACATGTATGTAGCAATGCATACCTCATTGCAGATTTGAGAGGTGATCCCACAGTTATGTCACAGAATGCATATATGACATAATATTAATAATCACAAATATCTGCTGGATATGTGGAGAGAATTCTTACTGTTTCAGAGAATTAGACGGCCGTTTATAGACAGTAAAAAAGACTATCCTTCATAACAGAGTAAGGCCCTGATTCTGAAAACATTTATGCATGTGAGTAGTCCCATTGAATTTAATAGGACTACTGACTTTTATAGTTAAGCATGTCTGTAAGTGTTTGCAGGATTGGGGCCTAAGTGCTTAAGCCAGAGACCTTGCTACACCTTCTACCACCTCCAAGTCACTCGTGGGTTCCACAAAAATGAATTTCAGGTCGCTTGGGCTGGGATTAGACAGGTGCCAATGGTATCAGTGACTTCAAATTTTTAAATTCTTATTAGCTCTATTTTTGTTCTTGCAATTGGGTTTTGAATAATCCCACTTCAGCAGAGAATGAAGGAGGAGGGACAGTGGGTCTTTGACGGTCTTCAACAGTATAAATATTTTTTTTCCAGAATGACAACCATCAATGTGATGGCTTGGATGCAATGACTGTGGACTTTGCTTGAGGTTTAGATACCTGCAAGCGTTCTTGGTTTGCCCCTGCTCTTCACTGTATTACAGACACAGAAAATAGTCTTGGATGCATCAGACTGCTTTAAAACAAGTTGCACATATCAGCAAGTGATCCTGTCTTTTGGGCTGCTTTTCCATTACAAATGGCTTTGCAGATGGGCTATCAGCACACTTCTTTTGGTTTGATCCTGATTTTCTTCCTTTCTGTCCCTTTTTTAGGCCATGGTATCTTATTTCAGCGTGTCCTTTTTGATGCAGAACCCAGGATATATTCTGGAAATTGATGGTGGCACTGGAAGAGGTCTGCAAGTGCTGCTATCAAGAGAATTTCTAACACATGCTGCTAGCTATTCTTGTTCTTTTAACAGTTTCTTCAGCCAGCAGGGAAAGGCGGGGAGGAATGGAGATATGGACAGGCTGCCCTTGGTGGTGTTAAATAGCATGACTTGATTTCTCAGATTGGTGACAAGCACTAACACTTTTCTTCTGGATGTGTTTTCTGATTGGCAGTACCACATGGGCACTGGCCTTAGAAACAAAATAGTATCAGAGGTGTTCGCGTAAGTCTTCTTACTAAGGTTTGCCTGATGAACCAAGAAAACCTGCTGAGCAGAGTGGTGTTTGAGACCATTCACTTCTGCTTTATGATTTCTCCCATTTGCTTAGTTTTCTTTGAGTCTGAAGTCCTGAGTCTTCCTTAAAAGGTACGTTGTATAGTCATCTGCACTAGTGGAAAGTGGGTGTGGAATGATATTAAACCAGAAAGGCAGCACTTTATACCCACTTTGACCTCATGTAACTGGACTAGGTGGAGGGCAACTGAATATCTGCCTGTTAGTGCTTCTTTATCTTTTTCTTTTCTTAACAGACCAGTAACTGTCTGGGGCATGCGATTTTGCTGAAGTCTAGATCACAAGCACTAGATAAAACATAAATAATATAATGCTTTGTATTTCTCTTGTCTTTCATCTGAAGATTTCAAAGTGCTGCATGAATATGTATTCATTAACTAAGACTCACAATATACCTTTGGGGTAGTTTATATTGTTTCTACCCTTTTTCACATGGGTGAGAACTACAGCACAGCGAGGTTAAGGGACTTGCCCAAGACAGGGTTCTACGCCAGCTGCAATTGGCTTACTTAACTCACCTTTCCCTACTCTGTTTTCTTAGTAGCTTTTTTTACTTTGAGATAATTTGATTATTAAAGCACATTATGATAGAGGGAAATGGAACATTCCTACCTAATATGCCTTAATAACATGACAAAACCAAACATTTGCTCTGGTGTAAGGATTTGAGACTATTACAAATGCTGATGGAATCAATAGTGTAGTTGCCTAGACAACACAGGTAATGCAATATTTTGGGTGGGGTAGTTTATTTAGCTATTACGTCATTCAATGATGCATGCTTTGGGGCAGAAACTGTGTCTTTATATGTGTTTATACAGTACCTAGCATAAGTGGCCCTGGTTAGGGTGTTATTCCAATGAAACCAACACAAAGACCTAAGCCTACAACACAACTTTTTTTTTTTTTTTGGATGATCAGCTACCAAAGATCAATTTCAGAAAAAGAGAATAAGTAGGAAAATACATATTTCTTATTTACCATGTGATAGCAGTATGGGACTTTGGCATTGATAAGAGAGTAGCTTTGGATATTGCAGTGAAATGAAATCAATGTCCAATGTTCCATGACAATATAGATACACTATGGCTTTTTAGTACAGAAGCAGTAGCACTTTTTCATTAAACTCATCTAATGGACCCAGACTCAAAATCCCACGCATCTATTGTTATTAAGCTTCCTAATAACAGTCCCACCCCAAACAAACACATCTATATTTTTGTGGCAAAATACATTATCAGAAGATAATACTAGTCCATTCTCGTGTGTCACTAAGGCCTGGTCTACACCTAAAGCTTAGGTTGATCTAACTACGGTGCTCGGGATGTGAAAAATTCACACCCCAGAGACATAGTTAAACCAATTTAAGCCCTGGCGTAGACATTGCTAGTTCAATGGATGGCTTCTTCCATTGACCTAGCTACCACCTCTTGAGGGGGTGGATTTATTACAAGGATGGAAAACCCCTTCTGTCACTGAAGTAAGTGTGTACACTGCAGTGCTGCAGCTGTGCTGCTGAGGCGCTTGTAGTATAGATATAACCTGAGAGCTCTCATAGCCAGCAGTATAATTGATTGTAGGGGACTTAAGAGAAACAAATTAGTCACTATTTCTTCTTTTGTTTTTGTGCAGCAATGAAGATTTTGCAGTCAGTGCATCTTGTGACATTGCACTGAAATTATGTTTGCGATGTTACTATTATCAATTTGAGCATCTTCATGTGCTCAGCTCTGTACAAACAGAAGGATCCTGCAAAGGGACTCATCCATATTGACACTGATACCCACACATAGTCCCATTGCAATGATGGAAGCTCTGTGCAGGTGTAAAGTCAGCATGGGCAGATTACTTTGTAAGATCTGACCTATATTAGACAGACAACACAGTGCAGACACATCAGGCACTGGAATACTAGGTGATATTCAAAACTCATAGTGGTGCAGATATCGCCTTTTAAAAACTTGAGGTTGCAGAACTCCAGGGAATAAAATAATTTGAAGAGGAATTAATTGAAAAGAAGGTGGTATTTTGTTCCACAAAGAGTAAGAAGGGAAATATAAAAAGATAAAAATTGTGATCGGAAGGGTTGTGCCCCTTCACACAACCAGAACAAATGTTTCAGTAGACGTTTCCTGTACCAGGGTCTAGAATTAAAATGTCAGAATTCCTGCACTTTCCCAATAAAGCCTCAAGCACCACCTAGAGTGGCTCTTCAACGAAGTTAGGGAACCATTAAATATGAATGATCCAACTGGACTGGTTTCCAACATGGGTTGGCTCACCATTGGCAACAGGGCCAAACTGTGTTAGAGCTGAGTTAAAACCTGACTTGCGTCTACTGATGGGCATGTTGGACTTGTCTAAGATGGTTGGACAAAACATGTCAAAACCAAAACTGATTTTTAAAGCAGGTTCCCTAACTCTGTATAAGGCCTAGGACCAGATCCTCAGCTGGAATAAACTGACATAGTTCCATGGACTTCAATTTGTCCTAGTATGGGTAGTTTTCTAGTATGTCTTCAAAATATCCCTAAAGGACAAAAATTCTTAGGTAAAACACAGCTCAGGTCCCTCTAGATAAAGTGTTCTGTTTTTTACCATGCCCCCTTTCTCTTTTTCCTAAAAATCATCTGGGGAGGAAAGATTAATCTTTTCTATGGTATCTCACATCTACTGCACTGAAAATAATATTGTAGGAATCAATCCTGCACTGGCAGGGAGATATTCTGGTTGGCTTCGTTTGTCTCCTCCATCTTAAACTCCTTTCATGGAATCACAGAAGTTAAAGTATAATGAGGCAGTATGAAAAACAGTGTGAATCCAAGAGAGGGATGGGATAAAATGAGCAAAAAACCCCAAACAAACCTCAAACCCAGTTCTATCTGGTTTGTTTGTATTAAGGGGAATGCAAGTTTGTTATAAGTCAACCTGCTTCCCCTGCTCTACAACAGGCTTAATTCCAGTGCCTCACTATCAAAACACCATGTCCTACTTCTTACCACTTTCCTTTGTATTGCTATTGGTTGACGCTGAGAATTCACAGAATCAAGTTGTAGGGACTATACAAAGCTGCCTAATACAAAAAGAAAATGTAAAGAGTATGGTGCTGCTTGATTTGCTGTGTAATGTGTACAGGTAGGTTCATTGCACTGTAGAGAGACACAATACTTGACTTAGTCACAGCTAAAGAAGATTAAGGGCCAAATTCCTCTCCCTGTAACACCAATGTAAACCCAGAGTGTCCCCACTGATATCAGTGGGGTTTCTCTGGATGTACACTGGTGTTACTGAGAGAAGAATTTCACTCTAAATGTGGCTTATCAACTCTTGTGGAACAATATTGTACTCTGGCAGAAGGCTGGGTATGAAGGTAAAATAGAGATATATGATATTATATCTCAAGACCAAATAAAAGGGAAAAAAACAGGTTTGGGGTTTTATTTAAGAGATTTTATGTTTTGGAAACTAAAAAGTTGGAACCTCCTTAAAAAGACAAAGCCTCTTTCACACAATCCCAAAAGCAGCCCTTCAAACAACTTTTCAATTTTAAAGTACTCTTACATTAAACTTCATTTAGTAGTTTATCGACTTTCTTTGCACACTTAAAGTTTTTAAAATTATTTTTCACCTAACACCCTATGGCATCTGTCTTGCATTCTGAGTCAAAATGAAATTGTTCTTGGCAATGTTGGGAAGAAATAAATAAATTCCTTCCCCCTACTAGTATTCTAAGGCTACATCTTCACTGACAAAAAGGGGTGTGGTGTTAGCTATCTTACTGTAAAAACATAATATAATATATGGAGATATACCTATCTCATAGAACTGGAAGGGACCCCGAAAAGTAATCGAGTCCAGCCCCCTGCCTTCACTAGCAGGACCAAGTACTGATTTTGCCCCAGATCCCTAAGTGGCCCCCTCAAGGATTGAACTCACAACCCTGGTTTAGCAGGCCAATGCTCAAACCACTGGAAACAAGGCATTTTAGGGTAAATTAAAAACCTGTGGCACCAAGTCTCAGAGCCGAGGTCAATTGATTTGGGGTGATGGGGCTCAAGCTGCGGGGCTAAAAATTGGAGTGTAGACATTAGGGCTGGGGCTGGGGCCTGGGCTCTGAGATCCTTCCCCCATCATGGGGTTTCAGAGCCTGGGCTCCAGCCGGAGCCTGGACATCTGCACTGCAATTTTTTGCCCTGGAATCCAAGCCAGCTGACCTGAGCAAGTCATGGTCAGGGTCTTTTATTGCAATGTAGACATAACCTTAGTTTTACCGCAAGGTCAACCACAGGGAGGGGGTATAGTGCTGAGTTTGCCTAGTTACCTCATGGTAAACATTACAAGCGCCTTGTCTCCATGTAGGATTTTACAGTAAGATAACTGTCATGCATTAGTTATCTTGCTGTTTAAAAAAAAAAAAAAAAAGAAAAGAAAAAACCCCAACTCCTCACCTAGTGAAGGCAAAGTTGTTGTGTCAGTGAAGACAAAGCCTGAGCTGGTTTAGAGTAGCCGGGTCCAATCACCTCTCATCCTTGTTTTACACCCTGGTGTAACTCTCTGCTGAAATCAATGGCCTTAATCATGATTCGCACCGAAGCCCATAAGAGGAGAAGCAGGCCCATTGTCCATAATGTCAGTTACAGCAGCTTTAAGTGCTGGTAGGTGAGGTACAAGTAATGTCATGTGCTTTGTACACAAGTGGGCAGGTTTATCTGTGTTTGGAATTACTGAATATGAGTTCTTCCAAAACCAGTTCAGCCTGTTATACAGCATTTTTTTATATTCTGGGCCCTGTATACTCTGCAACACATTGGACTTGGTATCTGTGGTAATACTCTTTTGATTTCTGCTGTACATGAGCGCTATACTCCATGGCAAAATTCTACAGCAGCATTGGTTGATTATAGAATCATTCCAGAGTATATGTTTACAAAAATAAATAAATATATTCATTGAAATAAAAGTGTAGGAATATGCCACTGGACCTTTATAGGCTGCAAAAAGCTACTATTATATGATCATTCTTGGGATATGAAGTGCAAATGTTGGCTTTTTGCACCCCATACATCAGATTTGAGCACAGGCAGGAGAAAACACCACTGGAAGGAACGTGGTTATTTGGTTGTCCATATGGACTAGTAAAAATAATTTGAAATAAAAAAAATCTTAATAATCAGGAAAATTTCTGGAGGGGATGGGATGATTTTTAAAAGGAAAATGGGGACGCGCATGCAGGAAGGGAAAAATCTGTCCCTTATCATGGCTTAATCTCCTAGAAATGTGAATATTCTTAAAAACCAAGGAAAGTTTTGGAGAAATAAAATATTGTTACAAGGCTACAAAATATTGTTCAAGCCAAACTAAATACAAAATTTATAGAACAGAGACACCTTCATTCAAAATTTAAAGGCAGGCTTGGCAAAATTTGATTTTTATTATTTTATAATTTGGACAGATAACATTGATTATTTTTAAGCTTTTTTATCTTTATTGATTTTAAATTTTCATAGTTGTGGGAAATTATGGAAGGGGTAAGTCAATAACTATTTAATGACAGTAGTTGAGATTCAAAAAGTTAAAGCTTTATAACTGTTAAAACACAAATTGGCAACTTTGCATGTAAAAATACACAAAGTAAATATCCTTAAATCAATAAATTCTCAAGCAGCATTTTTCTTTGCTTATCTGTAAATTTTATTATTGATAGAAATACTTTTTTTTTTTGGTCAGTTTGTGTGTTCAGTGAAATTGCTGTTTACCAACATTTACCAATAAAAATTGAAACCTTCCAAGTCTAGTTAAAGGTAATAGCTAAGGTCCCAACCAGTAAAGCCTAAAGCACATGCATAGCTTTTACCCTGTTAGTGGTCCCATTGAAATCAACTTTCAAATTAATTCCTTCCTCAAAGCTCATTTGAAGTCATTGGAACTTACTTATTATTTAAGATTTATACTGTGGAAGAGCTTAGAGACATCAGCTAAGTCAGAGCCCCATTGAGCTCGGTCTTGTGCAAATATATATAGCAAATGACAGTCTATGTCCCAAAAAGTTTGCAGTATAAAAGACAAGATATGATGAGATAAACAGGTGGATGGAGGTGAGTGTGGGGGGGGCGGGAGGGGGGAGGACAGGGTAACAAAAATAATAGGACACGTTAGCATATGCTCAGTTCTTAGCCAATCTATAGCTCACTACTTGCTGGGTGAACTATGAATGTGTTTAAAGTTATGCATATACTTAAGTGCTCTACTGGACTTGGTCTTGTATGCATTTAAAATAAAAAAGAGGCTCAGTTTCTGGGACAGTAACTCTGCAGTGATATGCTTCCAGCAGGGTTCCACTCTGACTGCAGCAGTAGGCTGTGAGAAGGGGGATTCTGTGTCTGGTGTTTACAGTTTTGTCAGATCCCAATTGTCGGGTGACCAGATGTCCTGATATTACGTGCTTTGTCTTATATACTCAACTATTCCCCTCACTTCCTAAAATAAGTGTCCCAATTTTTCACACTTGCTATCTGGTCACCCTACCCCATTGTGTATTTTTAATCGAAACAACTTATGGTAGTAAGTCTACACCCATTAGAGAGTATTTGCGGGACTGGGCCCTTATTCTTTAGATTAGTGGGGAAGAAAAGTAAGCAGTAGAATTGGTGGAGAGACATGGAACACAATGGCAGTTGAAATTGTTGCAAATCTGAAAGCAACAAGGATTTCTGCAACAGAAGGAGAATTTCTGTGGCAGCTGAAACAAATGGTAAATCATGTGGCAGATTCTGTAGCTGCACATTTGCAGCAAACAAAGGTGCCTGTTTACATTGGTGCTCTAGCAGTATACTAGAGACAAAGACTTCCTTGGAGGAGCTTGTTGTGTTCACACTACAGAATCCCGTATAAAACTTGTGCTGGAATCAAACTGTATGAGCCAATCAGAGTGCAGTAATGCTGTATATGTTAACAGTGCATAACTGTAGTGTTTTTTCCAGTTATGCAATTCTCTGCATATTGATTGGTTCTGAGAGTCTGATTTGAATTATCACAGTACAGCTATTGCTCAATAACCATGCAGCAGATGGGAATCTGTACTCTGATAGTGCAGGCAGCCCAGAGTACAGGAACCTGCATTTACATTACAAATACTTCAAAATTTCTGTACCATGAATCGGCAAATCTCTGTATTTTATTGGCTACTATAAATCCTCTGTTGTGATTGGCTCCTTTAATCAGAATTCTTAACCAGTGTGCCAGCCAGAAACCCCCACATCTGCATCTCATTCCCTCCAGCTGAAGCCGAAAACCACAAAATGCATGTGTCACAGAAGGAAAAATAAACCCAAAGAAAATGTCTGTCAAACCATTGAAAAGGTGGAAAATTAACCCTTCCACTCCTCTTTGAATCAACGTCACTCCTTACCGACTAGCAAGGCTATTACTTCTGTTTGTTTACACTGGGAAGGACACAACTTGGAACATAACATAAATAAAATCTTTCTTTCTTTCTTTTTCTTTCCACTTATAAAAATGTACACGTGCTGTAGTGTTCAGTCTGAGAGAAGAGCCATGCTGATCTCTGGGGAGGGAAGGGGGTAGACTGCAGGAAGATGAGGCAGGATTTATTTAGGGTGAGGGTGAAGAGGAAGAGCTCTTTCTGTGGTTTTGCAGGCCACATTGTTGGGTTTTTTCTTCCCTTTCCTTTTATTATTTGAATATTTAATAAAAATCCATATCACAACAATAGCATAAGTGTTGCTTCCTGTGTAAGTATGCAGTAACCATGACCAGGGCAAATAAGCTCTGGAGGAAATTCTGGTCCCAGGGGAGTTTTGTCATTGATTCCAATAGGGGCAGCATTTCACCCTCTGAGTCTAAAGTTCTCAGGGTTTTTCAGACCAGTTTAGTTATTACCTTCTGAAAAGGAAACACTCTTATGTGCTTGTTATGTTGTAAATACTTCTGTGAATTTTCATGTTCAGGTGAGGATGTGGTTTTATGGTGAAAACAAATAAACATGGGGTTAAGACCGCTGGGCTGTATTTCTAGATCTGACACCATCTGATTCAGATGAATCAGCCTGTCCAGAGACCCTATCTTTGGCCTGATTCAAAAGTCCATTAAAGTCAATGGGTAGACTCCTATTGACTTCAATGGACTTTAGGAACCTGAGGTGTAGAGCACCTGGTTCAATCTATAAAAGTTATAAGGATAATGCTTAGCACAGAGAGTGTTGTGTGGCTTAATTAAGTTTCTTCTAAGTGCTTTGAGATCTTTGATGATAGACAAGAGTCACAGCTATTAATAATAATAAATACCTTGAGTGTAAGCTCTTGTGTTCTGATATAACACAAAATAGTGGATTTCCCCCCCTTGTTTTCCTCTCTTTCCTCCCCTCTATCTCTCTTTGACTATATCCCCTTCTCCCTGGTGTGGTGGCTAAGAGAGGCATTCATTTGCCAAATGAATTTCCTCCTCTATGCTGCTTGAAAAACATTTTGGGCCTGACCTAAAGCCCACTGAAGTCCTTGGAGAGACTCCCATTGACTTCAAAGAATTTCAGCTCTGATCCTCTGTTTAGCTATCCTTGGGAAATGTTTGCCATTATCAATTATCCACATATTTTACTTAAGCTGTTTTTGCTTTTTCAGTAACTTCTTTTGCCCATGTGCGATGGCGTTTCTTTTATATAGCAGTGACATTTAACCCCCCGCCCGTAAGTTACGGTATGTAATACAAGCAAAAGTAATACTGTAAAGTTAAATCTATTCTGTCCTGTTTCTACCCTGCAGAAAGTCATAAGGTTTATTGAGATGGCATGGGTGTAACTAAGGGCAGAATTCAGTCCTTAGAGCTTATATGATTGCTACCATATCAGCACTTTCTGTGGAATGGGAGCCAGACTGATCAGCAGAATCAGGGTGTTCGCTCTCTGAACAGCGCATTATGCTTCAACAGCCTGGGGTTGGGGAGTATTTCAGAACAGCGGTTAGGTCACACTACAACAGGGAAAGGATGATCCCTGCACTCCAGCCCGCACAAGGAGAGTTTAGGCTTCTGCTTCAGACAATGCTCTTCAATGTTTCCACTGTTAGGAGCATAGGTGTTGCAGTGACATGTGCATGAGGACAAGGGGCACTGGAAACGTAAGAGAAAGGGCTGCAAAAGAGAAACCATGTTCTTAACATGAGCTTTAGACAGGCAGCATTTTGTAAGGGCCCCTTTTTAAAGAAACTACCCTTGCCTTGCTCTTGCACAATACTGGGGTTAACAGTCGTAGAAGGAACAAATGCTTGTCTCTTTTTATAATGAATTCATCTTTCATTTACCAATGGACATTTTAGAAGTCAGAATTTCTTTAGAGATTAAAAATCAAATCCTTCCACTGTGTGAAATGTATGTATAAATCATGGCTTGCTGTACTCAGATATTCACTGCTGCTCAGTTTTATTTTGAAGGCAGGTACATTTTAGTGGTCATAATTTTGGGAATGATTAGTAGCAGCTAGATTCAGGGGGGAGGGATAGCTCAGTGGTTTGAGCATTGGCCTACTAAACCCAGGATTGTGAGCTCAATCCTTGAGAGGGCCACTTAGGGAGCTGGGGCAAAATCAGTACTTGGTCCTGCTAGTGAAGGCAGGGGGCTGGACTCAATGACCTTTCAAGGTACCTTCCAGTTCTAGGAGATAGGATATCTCCATATATTATTATTATGTTACAGGTGGAAGCTGTGCAAACTTCCTCACAAACACCACTAGTGCACCTCCCTGCCACGCCAGACTCCTGCTCTGTAGGCCACGCCTGAGCAGAGACTGACAGTGGTTTTGTGATGTAGGTAAAGCCAAGGACTTAGAGCAAGGTCTCCACACTCATTTACATTTTTCTGATAAACTGGATCTGGCCCAAGTCTCTAGAGATGAAACACTAATGTATTAAATCACCTAGACTCTGAGCAAGACTGCAGTGCATGCCATCATGCCTATACAGAGCTTTGAAGAAATAACCAGATCATACAGGGTTTTCTGCACACACATGCTCGCTACTAAAATTTGATAGAGAAAGGGGCAGTTTCAGGAGAAAACAAAGGGCTGGATTCTGCAAAGTGAATCACTTTATACAGAAGAATAATCCCACTAGGACCACTTGTGTGTAAAGTTTCAATTGAAAGGGCTAAATCTTGTTCAGACCCTACTCCCAATGAGGGGAGCTTTCCTCAGGTTTGTCAGACTGGTATGCTAGGCTATGCAGTCCTGACTTCTGGAGCCTCTGAATGTAGTTGCTCATCTTTCTATCAGGCCTCCAAGAATCCTGGTTCCTGTGCATGTCCCACACAAGCACAGCAAAGGCTGTCATAGCCCTGGCAACAGTAGTTCCAACAGAGTAACCTGATGGGAGAGATGGTAAATTCATTCAGAGTAATCCCTGTATTACAGGTGCAGGTGAGGGGGGGATGGAAGATTAACATAAGGGCTAGCACTATCCCCAATTGCTCTTGAAGGGTCTTTCAGCTCATTGGACTCCCATCCTTATTGACTGAGAGAGAGCTCCATTTCTGAGCTGTGCTGGTGTGGGTCATTGAAGGTATGAAATCAGACTCCACCAGTGTAAGGAGCGGATATTGTGGCTGTTGCCCACAGAGACAACTTTCCTCTTCAGAATTTGATTTCCATGAGCACAGAGCCAAGTCAGGTGCAGAGCTCCAGCCAGGAGCTGGTCTGGCACAGTGTACTTTTCTTAAAGACCACTAATTTGAGTCCCTGGAGCTGTCTGCCTCCCTAGAGATGAGTAAAAGATGTGTTAGTCAATATAAACAGACACTAACTACTGGAATGTTCATATATCAACATTCAGTGACAGGTCTGATCTTCATTATTTAACATCCCACACAAGTTTGCTTCAAAAATAGAAGCTCCCTCTTCTCCCCACTTTCCAACATTTCAGATGAAAAATGGTCATTGATGTGCTAAAGGAGTTGTGAACTCAAACACTGGGTTACAAGGGCCACTCTTTCCCTTTGTCTCTTTCTACTCAACATTGTTAATGTTAGGTTTGAAAGGATTAGATTTTTATTAGTAAATGTTGGTAAATATTGATTTCACCATGCACACACACAAATCGATGGAAAAATAGTTCCATTGATAATAGTACAAATTTACTGATAGGCAAAGTAAGAAAAAAATGCTGTTTGAGAACTTATTAGAGTTTGATTTGAGGAAATTTACTTTGTATATTGTGTTTTAATGGTTATAAAGCTTAAACTTTTTGAATCTCAACATCTACTGTCATTATATAATTATCTGACCTCCCCCCTGTAATTTTCTGTAACTGTGAAAATTTAAATTGATAAAAATCTAACAGTTTAAAATCCATAATTTTGTGCAATTGTGAAAATGTAAATCAATAAATATCTAAAAATTCTTAAAAATACACTGATATTTTCTGTCAAAATTATAACAAAAAGAAAATAAATTGAGTTCTGCCAAACTTAGTTAATGTCAACACAATACTGTCAGGTTGGTTGAAAATACATTACTTAGTTCATTAATATCTTGTCTTTAACGTGCAAGGCTCTTGTTAACAGAGTTATGTTTTCAGTTTGAAATAACACATTGTGTTCTGCAGCTATGAAAAAATTCACTGATTTATTTCCCAATTTTGTGTGTACATTCTATAAGCCAGAAATTTTGGTCTATGTAGAATGGAGGTAAAATGTTTATGACACAAACATAGAGTATTACAAAGATTATTGTTTAGTTAGATTAATCTTGATAATAAAATAATTATTTATAAAGAAGAAACAATTGTCATTAGAGCTGATTGGAAAATGGATATTTTTTCACAAACAGTTTAGATTTTTCAGCAAAAGATTAACCCCTCCCCCCCCCCATTTTTTTGGCTGGAAACTTAAAATTTTCATTTGTAAATGCCACCATGGTGCCTCATGGCAGTTGTAGTTCGAGTACCTCATGCCCTTATTCTCCTGGGCTACCAGGTCAGACTACCTCTCCAATGAGATCATCACTATAATTGCCAATTTTTTCTTTCTGAATACCTGTGTATAAAATGAGTTTTCTGTCTGAAAGTATGACACTCCTTTTTTCTTCTCCCAAAAGTTCAACGCAAAGCCAATGTTCTTAGCTGTTTTATGAGTCCCACAAAATGTGATTCCATCTGACAGGATGATTTTGCTGTCAATTAGAATATTCTCTCACAGTTCAGAGATTCCTTCCACCCCAGCTCCCTCCTCCCCAAAAACACATTATGTTGCATATAATGAAAATATTTGTAAACATCCTTTCCTTCCCCCCCCCCCAAAAATTATTGGCACTTATTTATGTCTTTGTAATTTTACAGTGTAGTATCCTTAGTGTATTCTCATAAGAACATAAGAGCTTTTCCAACTGGAATGATACAAACATACAAACATGCAAGTCTAGATAATACTTAGCCCTACCGTGAGTGCAGGGGACTGGAGTAGATGACCTCTCAAGGTCCCTTCCAGTCCTATGATTCTGTGACTCTAAGTGTGAGGGGAAGATCCCTCTTAATGATCTGGATGGGTATAATTGGCAGGACATTACTTAGGGACTGATCCTGCATTCCTTGCCCACCTGATACTTTTGGTTCACATGAAATGCAGGAAAGGGCCTTTAATTAGTTTTTTTGCCATGATATCACAAATTGACACATACATAAAAGGCCAAATTCTGCCCTGCTGATTTTGACAAGGTTGCATGGGTGTAACCAATGGAAGAATCTGTCGTTTATGTGATGTTTTTCATAGTAGCATATTTCTATGGTGAGGTAGACAAGTTTATGAGCAAAATAATGGCTAATCCTAAATTGACTGAAGATCCATATTGAGTATTTGCAGTGAGAAAATGTTGACATAAATTCTGGTGGTGGTGGTTACTGGTGGCAGCAGTTCACTGGGGTGGTCACCTCACAGTATAGCTGCAGGCTCCAGGAGAGTGGAGGGAGACTCAGATTACTTGAAAGACTGCAGAGTGCACAGAAGGATGGCATCTGCAGAGCTACAGGTGACCCAGAGAGCTCACCATGGATCTTGCAAGACATACTTAGGGTGGGGAAGGACATTCGAATCTGTTCCAAGAGGCAGAGGGGGAAAGAACATCCCCCTCCCCACTTCATATCTCCTTATAAGGGGCCCTGATTCAACCTGGCCAGCCATGGAGGGGGGAGGGGAAGGAAAAGGGGCCTTTAGAGCTTAGATAGCAGCCAATAGAAGACCTGACTAAAGGTCAGCCAGTTAATGGTAGTCTGGGCAGATATTGCTAGATCTCTCCCCTGGTAGCCCCGTGAAGAGAGTAATGGCCAAATATGCCAAGATACAGGCTGCAGCATGCTGGGGCAACACTGAATTAACCTAAGTCATTTTGAATGACAAATATACAATTAAACCAACTATTTGAAAATAGGTTCTTTTACATTTAATTTTGAAGACATATGTTCAGGGTTTCACCTGCAAGGGCTGATGTGCTAACAAACACCCATGTTCCATACGCAGAACATTTTCCTGCTGACTACTGAACTCCGCTCTTGACAAGTAAGAAAAAGAGGAAATCTCTAAGTATTCTTTAAAAATTAAAAGGTAAATGCAGTTGTAATTTTAAAATGTATACATATATTCCCTTATTGATTTGGAATCTAAATTTTTAAAATTTATTTATTAAAGTTTTTCAATTCACCTTATTTTAACGCATGAAATAAATATAATTCAAACATACCATTTCCTAATTGGGACTGATAAAAGTGAAGCAAACCTTGATCTTACAAAGACTAAGCACATGCTTAACTTCAACCATGTTAGTAGCTTCAATGAATTCAAGTTAAGTCTGTATGTAAGTCTTTGCAGATTGAGGCCTCACTGACTGCACAGTGATACACTGAAACTGACCATCCACAAAATTCTGTCAAATGCACAAAATAAACTGAAAATAGAGAGAGAATTTTTTTTGTCAGTTTCTGAAAGTTACATAATTTTATGTGCTACCTGTAATGTAGTGAGCATATTTTCCAACAGAAATGTAATTTTCAAGCTGCTGGTGTCCATATAATGTGCAAAATGTTTATACTCTTATTAAGAAACTGAACAGCTAAGATTTAGTAGGTGATGCTTTCCCCCCCGCCCCCCCCCCCCCAGCTTTATGCTACTAACCTAGTTCAATGCTATTTGCTTCTCTTTCACCAAGGGCTGTTTGATGCAATCTGAGGTGTTCCAGAGGGCTTGTTTACAAGTTACACCTTGACTTTGCTGTATGTGTTCATGACCTAACCCTTTTTTAGCCATAAACCTAGCTTGTTACTTTTATACACACACTCACAAGTAAGATTGGAACTGCTGCTGCTAAATTGTATGTAAATGTTGCTTCAAATTGAAAGCATTTACCATTCATACCTTGAGAATTAGTGAAGCTGTGCATTCTAGATCTAGTGTTTTCAGCAATTTCAATCCCAGCAGGATGAACAGTCTGGATGATCTGTTTCTGCTGACTTCTGTCCCCTGCTGCTCTCCTTGTTTTAACATTGTCTGACACCCACATCCCACTCCCTCCTTTCCCTTTTTCTAAATGTAATTGTATCAGGGCCACATCAGTACCAGAAAGAAAAATAATCACTACCTTATTCCATACCACGAAAGTGTCAATAAATCTGCATTAATCATGAACCTTACAGCCAATCATAGTAAACAATGCAGATGATTTCAGCTCCAATCAGGAATAAATTCCTATGCCAAATTGCAGACTGCTCATACCAGGAATAATATCCCCCTGCTGCCCAGAGGACTATAATTCTCTTACTAAAACCTATAAGGTGCCATAATTTTCTTTTTATAAGGACTCCCCCCTTTGTGTACATGTTATATATCACCCCCCCTTACCATTATCTGAGCACCTCACTATCTTTAGTGTATTTATTCTCACAAAACCCCTTTGAGGAAGTGAAGTGCTATTATCCTCATTTTACAGACAGAAACTGAGGGGCAGAGAGACAGTGGGTATGTCTACACTGCAGTTAGACACCCACAGCTGCCCTGTCCCAGTTGACTTGGGCATGCGGGGCTCAGCCTTGGGCTGCAGCCTGAGCTCTGGGACCCTCCCACCTCTCTGGGTCCTAGAGTCCAGGCCCACCCAAAGCCCAGAAGTCTACCCTGCAATGAAACAGCCCTGCAGCCCAAGCCTTGTGAGCCCAAGTCAGCTGGTGTGGGGCAGCTGTGGATTTTTAATTACAGTGTAGACCTACCCTAAGTCGCTTGTCCAAGATCACACAGGAAGCATGTGGTAGCGTAAGGAACTGAATCCACATCTCTCCAGACCCAGACTAGCATTCTATCCTCTTGGACATTATTTCTCTCTATATTATCTAGACACTGTGATTATTTCCTGCACCTCTGAAATTCTAATAACTAGATCTGTCTGCAGAGAGCAGCCCTTTTAAAAACATAAGAACCAGCCATGCTTCCTCAGACCAATGGTATCTTGTCTTCCAACAGTGGCCAATGCCAGGTGTTTCAGAGGAAATGAATAGAACAGGCAATCATCGAGTGATCCATCCCCTTTTATTACTTCCTTTTATTTGTTTTAAACCTGCTGCGTATTAATTTCATTGGGTGACCTCCTGGTTCTTCTGTTACATGAAGGAGTAAACAACACTTCCGTATTCATTTTCTCCACAGTGTTCATGATTTTATAGCCATATCCACCATATCCCCCCTCAGTTGTCTCTTTTCCAAGCTGAACCGTCCCAGTCTTTTTACTCTCTCTTCATATGGAAGCTGTTCCATACTCCAATCATTTTTGTTGCTCTTCTCTGTACCTTTTCCAATTCTAATATACCTTCTTTTGAGATGACATGACCAGAACTGCATGCAGTGTTTAAGGTGTGGGCATACCATGGATTTATATAGTGGCATAATGATATTTTCTGTCTTATTATTTATCCCTTTCCTAATGGTTCCTAACATTCTGTTCCCTTTTTTGACTACTGTTGCACATTGAGTGGATGTTTTCAGAGAAATATCCACAATGACTCCAGGATCTTTTTCCTGAGTGGTAACAGCTAATTTAGATCCTACCATTTTGTATGTATATTTGGGATTATGTTTTCCAATGTGCATTGCTTTGAATTTTGTTCCCAGAGTTGCTGACACTTGTTACTGAGTGAATCTCACACACTGTGCTCTCACAGAGACTGTTTTTTATGGCTTTTTATTATATGTTTGCTTAACAATCTCACTGTCATTCTGAAAACTTCATATACAGAGAACACAAATACTTTTATTCCAAAGCAACTGTTATTTTAGATGAAAGAGAACAACAAAGAAGAACAAAAGTAAATATCCATGGGAAAGCAGAATTTTACAGACTGACATGGTCCAGGCCTTTGAAAAAACATGGGATGATAAAGGAAGAGATGACTTGGGCAAAACAGGAAAGGAGATTGGAATGGAAGGCAGGTTTACACAGGAATAAATAATGAGGGCAGCAAGGAAAGCTATATATATCAAACAATTTATCTGGCAACTTTTGTCCTCTCTCTCTCTCATTCTTTGTAAATTATATGAAAACAGCTTAGGTTTTTTTGGTCATATTTTAGTTATTCAGAATTATCTAACAAATATATCATGACAAGATTTTAGCTTATGGGTTGCTTGTCAACTCTGTTTATGGCATATATTTATTATTACCATCGTGATTGGTCACCTTAGTCATCTGGTATTGGTTCTCTTCCCTGCTCCACTCAGGATGGAGAATCAATATCATGTGACTTATGTGACCACTCAGACTCCACAAATAACAAATAGTTGAACTGTTTGTGAACAATCCACAGGCTAGAAATTGTTGTTCCAAATTATTCAGAGAATATGTTCATAGAAGTCAGGGTCAGTTTGCAAGCAGAGAAAAGGGCTTCCTTCATTAGAAAATTTATTTGCAGTGAATAATTTAACTAACTAATCAATGGAAATTCACTTTGGCAGATGGTTGGATTGGTGCTCCATCCCTCTCCTCCACTCTAGGAATTGGTTTCCAGAGTGTAGGCTCCTCTGGGCTGGCATTGTAATGCAAAGGTGTTTACATTGCCTTGCTTTTGATGTTGCAGATGAGGATGGGGTTCAGGTTTGCCAAATTTTGTAGCTATGATCTGAAACATATCCCAGACCTGAGCTTCTTTAATTTCTTCCCTTCCAGACTTAATGGTCTGTCTGTAATAATAAGCCTTACTTTCAAACATGTAACAATTTTAGGTGATTGTCCATCTAATCTATATATAAAGGGCCCACATTAGCATAGCACTGTATTCTCAGTTTCTTTCTAATTTTAGTAAAACTATATTAAGCAAGATTGAAATTATTTTTCAACCTAGGAAAGTACAGATTCATGTCCTATCAAACATGTTTTTCTCTATGAAAGAAATGTAAATTACATGTTAAAAATTCCATTAAACTAGCATTGTCCTTTGCAATTTCTAGCATGCCAGGATTACCTGCCAAGAGTTTATTTCGTGAAGGAGACCAGAATCTAATTAATTTAATCTTCCTGACCCAGGCAAACAGATGCTATTGTAGGAGCATTGCAGAGGCTGATGTGGTTGGTGTAACTTTGCTACTGTATAAAAGACACAGCAAGGAAAAATATTTCTGAAGATAATATTAAAGTGCCATAAAAATGAAGTACTCTATAGAGACTATCAGCATTAGTATAAGCCAGGTTGTCTTCTGGTATAAAAAAGGGGAACAAGTCCTTAAAGGAATACTGTTCCTCTCTGTTATGTAGTAGAGAATCATGGCTGTCTGGAGCAATTATCCCAAGTGGTCTGAATTCTAGTGGGAGATAAATGGTTGTGACCTGAGTCATTCTTCCTAAGCCAAAGGCAAGGATGCATAATGGGGTCAATGTCAAGAGTCTCACAGTTAAGCTTGTAACAGATACAGCTAAAGTTACTAGCAATACTGTTAAAAATGTGTACTTATTTAAAATATCTTAAATTACTGAAAATTGTACATTTCCCCCCCTTTTGAAGTAGTGGGTGAGCTGTATGTCTTGAGTAGAGGTAACAATAAATATTTTTTGTTATAAACTGAATAATTTTAGCATCATATGATGTTTATAACATGGATTATAGCCAATAGGAAACACAATATGGATTTTCAGTGAGGAAGTTCAAGTATGCATTCTGTATGGTGTACAGATTACTTTACACCTTGGCATTGCTTTTGAGTCGAGAGAAAGACAGAGAGAAAGAAATTTGGCTATTGAAATTTTGTGGCAGCAACAAGACAGGGAGGACGTATATAACAAGGGAGAAATAGTGACAACTGCAAATGAGGCATGTTTCTATTTCCACCTCGCAGCCATTACATTTACAATTATTGCACTCAACTTTTTTTTTTTTAAGGTAAAAATTTGAAGGGCTGGAGAATTTGGATGATTGGAAACTGGATGGCAGCTTTTCACCTTTAGATTCTGGTTCAAATTAGGGATTGGTGAAGCAGCTCTGATAAAACAAGAACCAATACAAGTGTTTGTCCAAAACACAATCTTTCTTGAGATTAGGTTAATTTAAAAATATAAAATTAATTTCCTCTGCATGCCTTGGTTGCATTTGAAATCAGAAATGATCTGACAAAATACGAGAGAGACAGACTACAGATTGTATGATATTTCTGGACCAACTAGAAGAAGAAAGGAATGGTTATCTTTTGAGGAAAGGTCTCATCAGATTTCTTGCATAATTCAAGAGGTTTGGATATTTCACCCTATGGAAAATGCTTATTAAATTGAATAAAGGAAGAGACCAATGTGATTTTATGAAAATTGCTCTAAAAACCTACAGAAAATACTCTAGCAGTCTATTGATTTGATAGAGAATTGTGTGTTTCTGCTCCTTTTTTTTAAACGGCAGAAATTTATTTTGAAATTTATTTAATAGAAGTGTTCCCCTTCTATGGAATGCTGTAGACAGCTATTAAATTCTACACTGCTTTTTCATAAGGGTAGATAGTTTGGCTACAAATTCAAATATTCAGGTGCTTACGCAAACTAAAAAAGTTTGCAGATTTGGTGCAAAGTTTTACCATGCCTAGATCAAATCCAGTCTAGGTATCTGTGTCAGAGTGACTGGAAGTTACCATTTGCCAATTGTTTGGGGTCTTATGTGAAATGAATTGATGGTGTCTGTACAATTTCTACTAGATAGGAAGCTATATCACAAAATCCACCACCTCAATTAGCATTAATTAGCACCCTTGTTGGTAGTTTCAGTAGAGAGGCCAAGGATTGAAAAGGCACGAAGAATGGATTTCCCTCTCAGTCATAGAGGTGACATGAACACACATAAAGTACAGAGGTTTAACAGAATGTGTACTGAATATTGAGTTAACAATGCTCTCAATCCAGTACCTTTCATGAGAATGAGATTCACTTTATGAAAACAAAATGAATGAAAAGGTGATAACAGGATAGTTAAAAACCTACAGTAATGGTTAGACAAATGGGAGGTATGTTAAACCTAACATGAGAAAAATATGTTGAGTTCTTCCTGAAGGCACAAAGGGACAGAAAACAACACGAATTCAAGAATGCTTAATTCAACATTTAGAAAAGGAATACAAAAATGTAAGATTAAATTGGACGAATAAACTACTGAATACACATATGCACAGCTATCGAGCCAATTTTTTTTTTAAAGAGGTTATTATGTTGTAAGTTTGTATACAAATACAGCAGCTACATGTGTAAATACTGGTTTGTATACTCAGTTAATTTTCTGGGCCCTGAATCAGCCCAGGGTTTCGGTGGGATGTAAGCATGTGTTTCAGTGCTTTGCTGAACTGGGGGCCCTAATGTGTGCAAACTGGCCCTGACATTTTGATCTTTGGCCTGCCCTTTATTAAAAGTTTGATCCTATTTGGTCCAGTGTAGCAGTAGCAGATGACAAAGTATGTGCTACTGGGTAGTCACAAACCTGGAGGATACTGAAAAAAATGCAGCTGAAATCCAGCTATGCTATGTTATCATGCAGCAAAGAAGCTGGTATGTTCTTCTGCATTAAAAATGGCTTTTAAAAGCACAGTTACAAAGTGTCCACTAGTTTATGGTGTTTCCGTTTTTTGTGTGGCACAGCAGAGATACCTCGGGCCTGGTTTTCAGAAGTGCTGAGCACCCATAGCTCCCATTAACTTTGGTTGCTTTTTTGTTGTTGTTTTGTTTTAATAAGAACAGCTCCAAAATATCCTAATTTCAAAAAAATCAAATTATTGTACAGGTTCTAGGGGGAAGGAGTAGAGAAACACTTCAGTGTAAGTGGCTACTTTATCAACCTGTAGATTTTAGGGTGCAGCCAACTCCTCTTAATGTCTGTGGGGTGCTAACTTAAAAAATAAACAAAATATTTTAAATATAATTATTTTTCCTGAGTATAAAGTTAAGTAATAGGAGGAAGGATACTGTAGTTAACAAGCCCCATCTGATATATTTATGCT
Source organism: Emys orbicularis (assembly GCF_028017835.1). NCBI lineage: Eukaryota > Metazoa > Chordata > Testudines > Emydidae > Emys > Emys orbicularis. The sequence continues at coordinate 38,737,905 of NC_088685.1, forward strand.
GGATACCTATCCAGTAGGAATACTTATTGCCTATTCAAATTCACACTTCATCAGAGAGGTTTATTTCTTTCATTTAGTTAAAATGCATTCATTCAATATTCTGGGTGCATGACCAATAGCAGTAAAACTCCACTACAAATCAGATGATGTCCAGATTCTGTCCAGTTCTCCCCCCTCCTGCCCCCTCCCTGAAATTCAGAGGTCTCTCAGCCTCTCCCATTCACTCATCCTTCACATGGTCAACAAATCTGGGCTTTCCTAACCAAGGGGAAAGGCAACTTTAAATTAAGAACCCATTCTCACTGACAGTGTCCTGCCTTCAGCTCCCTTATGTCTTAAACCAATGAGGCTATTAGTCTGAGCACTTCAATTATTAGGGAATCACGTGTCTCTGAGGTCACTAGAAACCCATATTTTTGAAGTGTTATGCCAGAGATCACCTTGCCTGCACAGGTGGCTGTCAGCAGAAGGGCACTTGAGGTGGTTCTGGCATCAAATGGTGACCCAGGAAGACCCCCAATTCCCTCACAGCCACAAATCGTTATTAAGGAAGTGTAGGATTCAAGTGCTGTAAAGACTGGCGCTGCATGGGCTGCATTGGGGACCACAAATAACAGGTAAAAATGTTCCTGTGGCTGTGACAAACGAGAATATAAGAACGGCCATACTGGGTCAGACCAAAGGTCCATCAACCCCAGTATCCTGTCCTCTGACAGTGGCCAATGGCAGGTGCCTCAAAGGGAATGAACATACAGGTTATCATCAAGTGATCCATGCCCTGCCACCCAATCCCAGCTTCTGGCAAACAGAGGCTAGGGACACCATTTCTGCCCATCCTGGCTAATAGCCATTGATGGACCTATCTTCCATGAATCTATCTAGCTCCCTTTTGAACCCCATTATAGTATTGGCCTTCACAACACCCTCTGGCAAAGACTTCCAGAGGTTGACAGTGCATTGCGTGAAAAAAATATTTTCTTGTGTTTGTTTTAAACCTGCTACCTATTAATTTCATTTGGTGGCCCCTTGTTCTTGTATTATGAGAAGGAGTAAATAACACTTCCTTATTTACTTTCTCTATACCACTCATGATTTTATAGACCTCTATAATATCCCCCCTTAGGAACCAGTTTACATTTAAAAGCTGTCTCCACAATGAGAAGGGCTGGTCACTTACATTGATTCCTAAAAGTGTCCAAGAGGAATATACACTGACTCCAAGCTGACTCCAGGAACCCCAGATCAGGGCATGGCTTCTATGGCTCGCTCTGAAGCGGCATATACATTTTGGCTAAGTCTAACTGATTAAAAGCATCATTATTAATTCAGCTGAATATATGAGCATTGTCTAGATATCCAGACTGCTATGGCCAGACTGCTCTCTTGTTCCAGGAAGCAAGACCATCTCACTTGTCCTCTATCACCTTCATTGGCTTATCCAACTAATCTATCTCCAAATACAGTTTAGATTGTCTCCTTTTCCCAAGCTCTCTGTACCTGCTCTTCTGTACATCTCTGACCTTCTGTCCACCTACTTTCCTGACAATTTGCTCAGCATCTTCATCCTCAGTCTCTTCTCTGTCCTCTTCTTGTGGCTTTCCACAACTCACTTGTGCTACCCCCCTCTGTCCAGAACTGTCTTCTTGCTTTCTCCCTTTCAGCCGCTGAGTCACTTCCTCTTCCAATCTCGACTTTCTATTCATTACTTCAGCCTATGGCTGATTGTAAATGTTGCTCATTTAACCCTTTCCTCATTACCACAGCCCTCCATCCCCCCTCTATGTATTGTGTGTGCCAGAATGCTTTACATTTCATCTTTCCTTCCCTCTACTCTATTTCTATGTGTTTCCTACCCTTTTGGAGCTTCACAGGGTTGCTGAGGCCAATAATGTTCTCTCTCTCCATTCTACTTTTCTTTTAAAGGGTTTACCTTTGGTACTTTGTATGAAGGACCCTGTATAAAAGCATTTTTTTTTTAATTGAGCAGGGCTCTAAGTAAAAATATATCCCAAATATCACTCAAAGCACATTTTGGGGGAAATGAATACTGACTCATTTAAATGGGAATCATATCTGAATAAGAAACAAAATAGAAAGTGGGAATGCAGTTTTCACCGCAAAAAGACTAGCTTTCTTCCTAGCTAGAAAAAAAAAAAAACTACCCGAGGTCATGAACACAAAGCTCTTTGTGGACCTCACAGTCCAAAGTTTCTGCAAAGCATCCTGCAGACCCTGCAGCTGTCTAGAGTAGAGCTTATTCTAATAGCTAGGCAATCAAAGGGACATACACCAACCACAGCAGTCTTTATTGAAACACATTTTCAGGGCAGCACAAATATGAATTAAGTGAATTGTGATTGAAACTTGCCTTTTTGGCTCATGGGAGTTAGAGTTCACAGGTCAGACATAAGCCCTACCTCAGAAGATTTCCCCCACCCCCCATTTTTAAATAATGTAACATTATTAGCATGGGCTGAGAAGGTGGTAAAGGCTGTGAGGCACCAGCAAACTGCTTTGGTTGGGAACTTGGCTGCAGGGGAAAACAGGAGTTGGTGGCATTCTGTAGACAAGAGAAAGGACTTGGAAATGGCACAAGGACCATATAGAAATTTTGCGGAGGAGAAGGCCCAGGCCCAGGCTTGTTGAACTTCAAAGGCTTCACAGGCCCAGGTCTTGCAAACATTAGCCAGTCTTTGAAAGAATGGAACCACTTGAATAGGTAAATATTACTCTGAACTGTGTCTGTGCTGTGCTCAGTGCAGCTCAAGAGGGCTGTATGCAAAAGTGGCTTTAAGCTAAGTTGTATTTCCCTATCCAAGAGATGATCTGGTCCCTGAAGTAATTGCGAGCAACCCCAGGGCTGCTCTAGTTTATAATTTAGAAGAAAGTAATTAAAATGGGAAAAACAAATAATGGAGTGTCCACTATGTGTTGTGGTAGTAATATTTTCATACTCATTGCTTTGTCCGAAAGCAGCCTGGTACCTTTTCTTACCAAGGTCTGCATTTTCTTTATAGCATCCATCTCCCTGCCTTTTGCAACTTAAAAAAAGAAAATAATCCATCATTTCAATAGGTGCAATATTTCAATAGAGAGCGAGAACATTTTCTAGCCTCCCGCCAGATCTTTAGCTGGTGTAAATCAGCTTAGCTCCATCGACTTCAGTATACTGCAATTGAATTGTGCCAATTGACACCAGCAGAGGGCCTGGCCCTGAAGCCCATATGTTTTTTATAGCCTCTGTTCAACAGAAGGGGAAACTTCTGTTGGCCAGAACAGACATCACTAGAAGGTGCTATGACAAGTGAATGCAGGGGAGTTTAGGTGACATAAAAGGAAGTCAGTCATCCAACATAAAGTCATAAGCCAGACACTTATGTATTACAAATGTTTCATATTAAGGAAAGTCTCTAGATATTTGCTATTGGCTAAGTACAATATAATTGCCTCTCCATGTCCCCCAATAAACAAATAGCATATGGGTATTACTATTACTTTTTTTTATTTACTTATTATGATTGAAATAACATAATATATAGCTCTGGATTTTGCATTCTCTACATGTCCAAAACTCCCAATGAAATCAATGTAAGTTTTGAGTGCCCAAGGGATAAAAGATCAGACCCAAAATAGTTTTGGAGCAGAAAGAGTAATAATGTTCCCTAGACACGAGTAGCATGGTCTCTTCTAGTTTTGAAATACTTGAAGCTTATAGCAGCACTAAGCTGATTTTTAGTAATTCATGGGTCAGGATACCATCTTAACAATATTAGCTGGAAATACATTTAACTCCACATATATAATATGTTTCATTGTCATTTCTGTTGTATTATGATTCCTATCTTGAAAGTAATGGCTATTTTTCGTAAAGCTGAATTTCAATTTGTACATATTGGAGATCTAGCTGCTAGGAGATTTATAAATATTGGATAAGCACATAGCATTTTATTAGAATAAAATGGCATTTAATGGGGCAACGGATCTTTGAAAAATGATCAGGCCTGTTTTAACAAAGATTCCCTTTCAGACACATAACAATATATTTAATCTGCAGTACATGTACGAGAGAATATATTGTATGCAGTATACAGAGTAAAGGGAAAGATAAAGGAATGCAAAAGAGCTAGTAAAAGACAAATCAGGGAAAATTTAGAGGCATGCAATTGACTAGAGAGAATAAAAATGTTGTCAAAAACACTGAAGGGTCTAATTGACAGTTGGGGTACGAGTGAACCCTCTGTCTTTTAACAGGGGTTGTGTTTGTAACTGGTTCTAAAAATTGTCCTGCTGTATCTCTTAAAATCTCAGTCTGGAGAGCTTTGCACTTCCTCTCAGAGAGTAATCCTCCCCTTCTCCCCACCCCGAAGAGCAGCACCTTTTATCTAGAACAACAGACCAACCACAAAACTGGCTGCCTGACAGAGGCTACAAATCATGCCATAGTGCAGACAGGGTTCATGTGTTAATATGCTGATCTGCTCTGTCAGGTACCAGCTTAGAATTGAATCTTGCCAAAAGCACAGGTGAAATATATTTCTTGGGCTGAGCAATACCCTGAGTGGATAGAAGTTCATAGCATAAATCCAATAAGCAAGGTCTTGATGCGAGTTGGAAAGATGACTCAAGAGTGAATTTAGGGACTATGGAGAAAAGCAGAGAAAAAAGAAATCACTGCTTTTGCTCACAAAGGATGCGGTGTGAACGTCATGTAGTCTGGGAGTTGCGTAAGACTGTTTGCTTTTCATCCACCCACATGGAATTTTGCCTGTGGGTGCACATTAAGAATAAGGCTCTGTGCAGTATTCAGCATTCTACCTCTCAGAATTAAATGTAACACAACCTCTGCACCAGGCCATTCTAAAGACAATATCTACCTGACCTGAATAATAGGATATGGTCTAAAAACTAAGAGGTTTGCCTGTTTCATCCTTCAGTCTCTATGGAAAGAAATGCTTTTATAGGTGTGTGCTTGTATGTGAAGACTACACAGGTATGAGGGCGGGGGGGGGGACAAATGGAATCATGGTGTAGCTGGGTTCCTTATAGGTTCAGATGAGCATTTGAATACTGAGCCTTTTGTGGTTTGCCTATCACTAGATTTATCTGTACTTTGATTAGGCTGGCTTATAGAGGCTTGCTTCCTGAGTGCATTCACATGGAATCTGGCTGTCTTACTGCTTGTGTTTGCATACTTTGCATTTTATTCCCTTTGTAATCATAGTGTACAAGCCATAATGCTGTGGGCGTACTGTAGGGTCCTGGAAGGAAACAGGCTGGCTTATCTGCTGCCACATCATAACAATAGCAGCAATAATAACTCTTATGCCCTTAGCCTCAAATTTGCATCCCTTGCTTTGGATGCCCTAAATTCCAGTTTCAAGTCACACACATCCTTGACCAGTTCCCCTTGTGGGAGTCTGAGGCAGGAGAGAAAGAGAATAGCAATAGCAGGACCAATGGGAGAAGATCAATGGTGATCCAGCAAAGAATTGGCCTGCTTAATCTGCCTCTGCCCACCAACTGCCCTACGTGCCCCTAGCAGCAGTGTGGTGAGAGGAACACATGGACAGCTGGGCAGCCAGAGCTCTGGTAATCCAGAGCTCACTCACAGTGCCACAGTACGGTGCCATGCTGAAAGAGAGCCTCCCCAAACAACAAGAGCTTGCTGTACTCTGCAGAAAGATGTAGCTGCTTCTTTGTCTCCTTTGTGCCTGCCAGGGCCTCAGCTTGGCTCAGTCTTGGACCATGGTACGGGGGAATCTTTGCTGGACACAGGACTCACTCCAGATCCTTGATATGAAACAGAATGCATATATACCTGGCCACTTCTGTGTCTGCAAGACTTGTGCCTGTTTGTTGCTTCTTTTTTCTTTCTCGTGTCGCCGCAAGTGAAGGTTTCCAAAGACAGCTACCATTCATAGATTCCAAGACCAGAAGGGACCATTGTGATAATCTAGTCTGAATTATTGTGTAACACGGGCCAAAATAATTCCTAGAACATATCTTTTAGAAAAAAATCCAATCTTGATTTTAAAATTGCCGTGATGGAGAATCCTTGCTGACCCTTTACAGTTATATGTATACTCACTATTTACAGACTTACTGCATAATAAATATGGGTGGCTATGCTACACTTATAGGTGAAAAAACAGCTGTATGCTCATTGCATCAGAATAAAAAGTAATTAAACCAAGAAAGTGCAGTCGGTGTGGGTAGTGGCTAAACTGATAAAGCCTCTATATCTGACTGCAGTCCGTTGAGGGGAGTAGCTCCTCCCCCTTTGGGTCTGTGGGCAGCCAATCAACCCCACTACGTCTCTGGGGGTCGCCTGACATGGGGAATCAGTGGGGCAATGGGAGACGTGAGGTTAGGCCTGTGATCCGGGCCGAAAAACAAACACAGTTATGGAATCCCAGTCCCTGGTCGGGGCGGGGCAGCAAAGAGTCTCTGGCTCAGGCCTCAGGTTGAGCAGCAAACAGTCGGACCTTGTAGCTCTGGCAGAGGGCTGACAAGCGCAGGCTCCTTGCCTAAGAGAGGGGGAGACTGCCACCCACGGATTGGGTGACAGGGTGACAGGAGGGGACACAGGCCCACCCACTCCACTGTGTCCCGGCCCAGGGCCCTAGCAGTGGCATAGCGGTCTGCCACTGGGTCAGTGGGGATCCTGACTGCAACACACTGACTTGCGTACTGTCAGCGTTGCAGCCAGACAGGGGTCAGCTACCCCTAGGCTACTTCCCAACTCCCCCTCAAAGTGTACCTGGCTCTGTAGAAGGTCATCCTGGTCGTCGGGGAAGAAGGCCTCCGTCAGCACTTGCAGCTCCTCCGTGCTCAGGTCTGTAAATGGCCCTGGTGGTCCTGGCCAGTCCTCGGCTCCTTTGGGGTTTGCAGCAGCCTCCCAGCTCGGGCTCACAGGAGGCATCTGGCTCCTCTAGTGGCTGCCTCCCAACTGAGTTCTCCAGCCCACCTTTTATACTTCTGGTCTCACCCACTGACTTCCGGCGGGAGGGTTGAGTGTGACGTGGCTCCACCCACCGGTGTTCAATGAGGAGCTCCTCCCCCTTTGGTCTGGGGGTGGCCAATCCGCCCCACTACACTGACTCTTTGGGATTTACAATTTATATCTAATTATAGCATACATTTTGAATAGATAAGTAGAACCAGGGGCTCATACCACAGTATACCAACAGGAAGATTTATTCTGCATGAAAGGGGCTCCATTCTGAACTGACATCCATGCGTGCCTAGCCCCTGAAAATGGAAAAGCCTCTGCATTTGAGATGCTGGCTACAGTCTGCACTCAAAAAGGTAGCATCCTGGGAATACTTTTGTGCTCTCAAAGGCACATTAGAACAATGATACCAGCCTAATATGCCGGTAATAGAAGATGCCAGGAAAAGGGTGTAATGTCCCCAAATTGGGAGATTTCAGCCCTTTACATCAATTATTCACATGCTCCTGTTGCAACCAAATAGAGCTGTGCCACATTTCATGAGTGAAAGTTGTCTTATATATTTGCTGGAATAAACAATGCACAGGAGCCTCCTCAGAGGCATAGACAATAGGGAGATCTTTGCCGATTTGTGACTTTGTACATCTTTCAGCTAATTCAGAGAGCTAAACATAAAATCTAGCTTTCAGGGACATTGTGTGGATTTGTGACACTTTCTGGATGATTGAGGATCCATTGGCTCGATCATATAGCATTTGTATATATAGATATAGCTTTTTCACATGTGACAGATGTAATATGAATAATATTCTTCATGCAGTAAATCATCCAAGGGTAATTCAGTACTGATTATTGATATAAACTAAAATTATTCCTTTTTTCTTCCTCATTTATTCCTCTTTTGTGAGATCAAAACTGAATGGATATCAACATGTAAGAGAGGAGTGATATGTGTTATGTTATGTGGGAAAAGTCTTGTTGAAAAGAAAGACATGGTACTTTCACAATGAGGTAATATCTTTTATTACACCAACTTCTATTGGTGAGAGAGAGCAGCTTTTGAGCCACATAGAGCTTGAAAGCTTGTCTCTCTCACCAACAGAAGTTGGTCCAGTAAAAGATATTACCTCCCTTACTTTGTCTGTCTGATATCCTGGGATTGACATGGCTACAACTATACTGCATACTTTCAGGATGATCCACTGAGGCATGCCACAGCCAAAATAATCAGTTTGTGATATAACATCCGTGTCACTGAGAGTCGATACACGTGCTGCCACCCTATATGCAAAGTGCTGAAATACATTTTGATTTTGATGCGATTGCTACAGTCACAAATAAGTTAGAAGAAATGATGGCAAATATTCTGTGTTGTATTTTCTGTTCAAACAGATGTTGGCCGAGCAATTTGGAGCCTGCAGTTTCAGCCACAGGTTTTGCATTTGTAACATAACACTAACCCCAGTATTACAGTCTTTGTGTGTAATGTCTTGCTAAAGGAGTAGGAAGCCTGTCCTGAATTGGTCAGACAGAACGTGGTACATGTTTTTTTTTTTTTAAAAAAAAAAAGCCAGATTCTGAAATTATTGGTGCCACTGCAAGACACCCAAATGGCTCACAAATTATAAAAAAAAACCTGGTGGTTATCATGTATTGCATCCATATGTGATAGCACAGCCTTCCTGGGAGACCACAAAGCTGAGGAATGACACCTCTATATGTTGCTCCTGGCTCTCATTGTACAGGGGGAAAGAGAAGTGTAGCCAGGTAAGGGGCATGTTAGACCTCCTGCCATGATCCAAACACACACACCTGTCAGATGTGTGGAAGAGTCAAGTAACTTATTCTGGCTCTGAGCTGAAATATTGTGGGCTATGTTTGGCTCCATAATGGCCAGCCTTGCTAGTTGATGGAAATAAGAGGCATGTGAAAGCACTTCCACCAGTGCTTTTCAGTGAAAGACCTGCACCTCTTGGGAGTGGGAGATGGAAAGGGAGACCAGAGGGCTTGTTCCGCTTGAAAACCCCCATTTTCTATCTATATCAGATCAGTTGACAAGGTGGGCAGACAAATTTCCTCCCACCCCGAGTGCATTTCAAATTGCATGACGTTAGCGTCTTACCAGCCAGAATGCAGGCCTGCTTTTTCAAAGGATTTCACTATGATCTGACAGATATTTGTATTAAAACATATATAAGAGGGGGTTTGGTCCCAAGAGAATAAGCAGACAAGATCTAAGCTACATATTACGTTTTGCAGAAGCCCACATATGAAGTCACCACACATACAACTAAGATTGAGTAGTGCATAACGTTAATTCTGTTGCCCTCGACACTGACAGAAACACTACATTCCTAGTTATTCCTTTCTTTTTTTTCCTTAAAAAAATATTGCTAGTAATTGAGCCCAACAGGTTGATACTGATCTCACATCTACTGATGGATATAAACTGAGGTAAATCCAAGAGAATTCAAGTGAAGTCAATGCAGTTATTCCGGATTTACATCAGCATAAGTGAGATCAAGATCTAGTCCTGAGTAAAATTTTCAGTTATTTTTAAAAAATTAAATCAGTGTTTAAAAACAAACAATAGTTGAGGAGGAAAACCAAATTTCTTTTTGAAAATGATCAGAAGCAGAAAGGTCCAGGATGTGGAATCTGTAGTAATACAGAAGAACATTGAATATCTGAAAGAGGGTCATGTCCCTTGGGGGTTTGGATAGTCAAGCATCCCCTAATCAAAGAGCAAATAGGTGAAAGACGCTGAAGTCCTTGTGCCCAAAATGAAGAGGAGCTCGGCTCCTGCGGTATCTTCATGAACAACTTACAGACAGAGAATTATTCGCAGAACATTTTCTTCAGATAATAACAACTAATCAGTCCTAGAAAAACATTATCTTCTTGCACAGATCTTGTGAACAAGAAAATCTGAAATTTGTTGACTTTATGATTAATTTTTTAAATGATCTGCCAAGCTCTCTGTGGCTGAGAAAATCCTGGAGAAACTGGGAGAGGAAGGGGCACCTTCATTCCTACTCTCTAATCTCTTTGTGATGTTTCTCCCCATACACCTTTGCTACTGAGGAAACTTGGGATGGTGTCCATATTCAGGGGAGCGGATCTTGAAGTCTGGAGAATGGAAGGGCAGAATTCTTAGTCTATTGGCTGGATCTCCCTGTTAGCCTAAGATTTGGGGCCTTGTATTGCAGTCTATTTTTTGTATTTGTATTTGTTGTTAAATTTTGAAAAGAACATATTTGCTTCTCACTCTGACAGGGTGCTCATGCCAGCAACCCAAGTAGTGAACTAGAATGGAAGAGTACAGGTTCCATAATTGTTCATTAACACATCATCTTAAGCATGGTTGTCAAATTCATTCTGTGGTGAGAGCCCAATTACCCATTCAGTCAGAGTCCATGGGCTGGGAGTGAAAAGTTGCTCAGCTAGCAAAGTGAAATGTGGAATTTAAAGACAAAGACTTTTTTTTTAAAAGTTAATGCATCTGTAACCTCCTGCCGCCTTTTGTAAATTTCAGAGGAAGGTGTGAGCTGCAGGAAAGGGTTCTGAGGGCCAGATCCAGCCCATGGGTCATATGTTTGACACCCCGATCTCAAGTAGTGTTGCTTGTTGGGCAGTGACAGAAAGCACATGGCTAGACAGAACCAAAGCGCTTACAGTGTAAAAAGAAAATAATTATGCATTCCAGACAAATAAAGCACTGGCTACCAAAAGATGGATTTTATCACCAAGTGGTACAGCTTTCCTCTTCTTCCCTTCAACGTTGCTTCTAAATTTAAACAAATATATTTGAGTACTGAACTGACACTGATCAGCTTCATGGAATAAGTGAGTTTTGAAGCTATGTGTAAACAAAAGTTGATTACAGTTTTTGATTCCTAATGCACTTTGGGCCAAATTCTACCCTGGTTAAAACTCTGTTTAACCCCACTGACTTGCATGAGGTTGCCCAAAGTGCAAGTGAGAGCAGAATATGTCTCAAACTTTTTTAGTACCCTATCCCTGCTTTTGCAATATCAGTGAACAACAAATTCAACCCCACTGAAAGCAGTGAAGCCAAATCAGTGTTCTTGTTTCTGTCTTCTGTGAATTGGTCTCTTCTATGGGTTTATAAACCTGGACAAACCTTTTCTTGATCCAAAGCATAATGGGAGAACTGAATTAGGGTAATGGAGAGCAGCAGAACTTTGATTATCATTTGGAAATTTTATATATAAAATATGGAAACAGAGGGAATTGTAAAGGGTAGAACAAATCAGGGAGGCAGAGCAGAGATAAACCTAAAGGAGGCAGGCTTGTTTGGTCTAGAGGGCTTTGTTGTCCAATAATTCCTTTATTCCTTATGAAGGAAAGCCAGGTTTATCCAGACTTGTTATACCATTCATAGCTAGCTGAATTCAGTTCCAACTATTGACCTTTCAGTGACATTAAAGATCTAACATTAAAGACCAGATTCACTAAAACACTGATACTGATTCTCTGATGCCACTCATGCTGATTCACCAAGACACACCATTCATGCTGAAAATAGAATATAGAATCTGCCCCAGAAAAAAAAATCACTGATTTCTTTCCTATTCTCTATTTCAATTCCATATGTAGAGGGCTTGCAGGTTTGAAAGTTTAAATCATGTGGGATCAAGCAAAGTCTAAGGTATGAATTCTTAATTCTGACTTCCACACTCTAGCCAAGCAGCATTGATCAGATTAATAGCAGATGTGGGTCTGACTCCCCCAGGTACCAAGTTGGGAATGTGCCCTCTGTGTAGCTATTTCAAAATATGTTTCACTTTCCCCCTATTAAAAGAGTTATTTCAGCCATTTCACTAAATCGTGGTATTTCAGAAGGAATGAGATATACCATATAGCTCCCACATGCCAAGGCATACACATTTGCACACAGTAACAGACTAACAAGTGTAAAATCATCTAGGTGTCTCTTTTACACATTATTTACATGTGTAAATCCCATTATCATTATTACATAGTACCTGTGGTATATGAGGTGTATTAGAAGCAGTCAAATAGGTACATCCTTCTGTTGTGAAATTTACTTTTTTACTGAAATATGGAGATTTAGCTGCTTCATTATGGCAGTACTTGCTCATTACTCCAGCTATATGGTTTATTTCTAAGCTATTGCATTCATAGAATATTTCTGGACTAATGAGTAAAATCTTATACAACTTCCACATAATACAGTTATCATGACACAGTGGGGCTAATGCATTTCCTCATGCTTAAATTTGGAAGAATCAAAAAGAAAATGGCAGCATGGCACCATATTGGGACTCGGGAAGCTTGTGCTGTCTTAAAGCTCTTACTGGCTGCCTGACCTCAGACAAGGGACATAACTGTTCTGTAGTTCGCTATCCTTCACTGTAAGATGGGGCTAATAATACTTCATATGAGTACTAAAACACAGGGTTAATTATGGTTATCTGCTTTTGTTAAGCACTTTGGATGAGAAGCGCTGTATTCTTGTAATTATTTACTGTTCAGAAGTATTTGCTCTGACAAGTATTCCCCTTCTTTGGGAGAAAGGGCTTTTTTCTCAATTGTGTGTGCAGTGTATTGAGGGTGAAGCCATACAGCTACAATATATAACTACACTTGTCACAGTTACAACAGCATTTAGTAGTGAACTAGATCCTAAGTCACTACCAAATACAAACTGGGATGAGCTTCATTTAAGCTCCCTGAGCACAGAATTCAACAGAAAAGTCTGTCTCTGTTTCAGGCAAGGCTGGGCTGCTGTCAAGTGTGTGAAAGCTCTTTTTAAGCTGAGAATGAATATGTGGATGGCCAGTTGCAAACGTGTAAATCGTTACTCTAGAGAAAATTTTTGTTCTTAGCTGAACCAAACACACCCACCCACGTACAAAAATTAAAAGGAAAAATTAAAGTCCTTTGAGGACTGAAATGAAAGTGGCTGCTTTTGAAAAACGCTTCTAAAGGATGAAAAGGAGAGATGTGATAATTATTTATTTTTTTAATTGTCTTGTCAGCGTTTTGCTGCCAAATGACATACAAGCCCAGAGAGAGAGAGAGAGCGAATGAGTGAGTGCACATGCATGCATCCATATATACATACATGCGCACACACACAGTTAGGAGGGGGAAGGAAAAGTGTCTTTCTAGAATGGCTGCCTCAGTCTGCCATGAATCTGACAATCTCTTTTATAGTTTAGTCAATATCAAGATTTCTTATCTATAAGAAAGGAATAAACCCTCAACATGGAGACGCCAGAGAGTCAATATGTTAATATTCCTCCTGGGCTAGAATAACTGTAGTGGCTGAGCAGACACCACATTCCAAATGAAGTGAAATCCTTCATAGATTAATGAAATAATTAGGATGGACTAAAATATTGAAAAAGCTCATGACTAGAATGAGAAATTCAGGTTCAAAAATGTAAGTAGCGACAAGACCTAGTTTGTCAAAGAAGCACGTCTTTAGCCTTTAGTTCCTCAAAATAATGTATTTGTGGGTAATTGCACCAACAGTGCAGAACTATGTGATAAAATTTGTTTCTCAAGCGACTTTTCAATTGATCACATAGATATCACAAATGTACATACATGGGGTACGTGTGTGTGTTTCATGGTAGTCACCCTCAAAAATCTTTTCAGTTGTCTCTGTAACTAAACAGTATTACCAGAGTATTCACTGTGTTCCCTAGATAAAGTGTAAAGAATATTTCAAATATTACAGTAATGCTGTATAACCACAGGTAAAATTTGAACTCTTTAATGGTGACCACTGTGTGCATACACCTCTACCCCGATATAACGCTGTCCTCGGGAGCCAAAAAATCTTACCGTGTTATAGGTGAAACCACGTTATATCGAACTTGCTTTGATCCGCCGGAGCATGCAGCCCCGCCCCTCCGGAGTGCTGCTTTACCGCATTATATCCGAATTCGTGTTATATCGGGTTGCTTTATATCGGGGTAGAGGTGTATATGCACATATTTCCCCATGATTTTTAGAAAAAGATTGATATATTTTTACAGTGTAATATTGGTGCAAGCTTAATAACAATTAAAACTCACCTGTTTATATTAAAGCTTGCAGGCCCAGCTGCTCCTCTAGAGGCACTGTGCCCTTGAGTTATGAGAGTTCTTCCTATATCAGGATCCTAAAGTCTTAAGGGGTTATCTGTGCTGCAGATGTCTCACTTCTTTGGTCTTTAGCTTAATGAGTCTCTCTGGACTGAGTTTCCCCATGTCTCTGCCTGCCTCCTGAAGAGTGGAACTCCCAAAACAACACCTGCTGCAGTCTCTTGGTCCAGGCTTCCTCCCTCAACCCTTTCTTACTCTTCCACCCTCATCCAAGTAGGACCATGTAAGAAGTCTCCCAACTCAGGGCTTTTCTTTTCTGGGCTTGATTCCAGAAGCTTCCCCTCCTCCCTGCAGGGTCTATGTCACAGTTCTACCGCCTTCTGCTTATAGAAGTTGGTTTCCTACTAATTCCACTCCCAAAACAATCCATCTGGGTGAAAGGAAAGGGCTTAGCTCTGACCAAAGCTGCAGGGCTCAAGGCCCTAGTGGAAAGATAGAAATGGATCTTTCAGGGTCCTTTGGAAAATATTAATTGTTACATAAATCCAGTAAAGATATGCTGTACCTAAACAGAAGTTATGGGCTTGGCAGAGGAATCACTGGGTTAGGTTCTATGGCCTGTGTTAGGCAGGAGGTCAGTCTAGATGATCATAATGGTTCCTTCTGGCCTTAATATCTATAAGTCTCCAACAACAGGAAGTGGTGAAACAGCATCAGAGGAATTAACCTACTTGGTAGGAACAAGGGGTCTTTCTCTAGCAGCTGAATACATAACCATGAAATAAAAGTAAAACACTAAAGTTGTAAATGCAAAGGAGAGAGAGGAGTTGTTTATGGTGATCCAAAGGAGTATAACTAAGGGCTTGTGTGCACTGCCCCGCAGTTCAGACCACAGGGTGGGAATAGCAGTGCGCAACCAAAAGTTCTGCACTGTAACTGCTCTGTGTGGATGCTGTTGGCATGAACTAAAAGGTTCCTAGTTTGTGTTGACGTAGTCCTCTTTAAACAGGATTACACTAATGTGAACTAGGAACCTTTAGTTTGTGCCTGTAGCGTCCACACGGAGGAGTAATAGCACAGCACTTTGGTGCATGCTGCTATTCCCACCTCCATGATCCAAACTGCAAAGCAGTGGAAACATAGTCTTTGTAATAGCATAAAGTTAAGGAAAAATTAGGAGCAGGAAATATTTCTCAACAGACCTAGTAGAATTAAACTGAGGAATAGTCTTCTGAAGGAAAAGGTGGAATTACTAACAGATAGGTTATTTAAAATTGGGCTGGTGAAATGATGGGGAAATATAGGATACAGCTTTGCTCTGGCAGTGGGCTGGAGCTGTTCATCTAATAAATCTTTTTCATCTCTAGTTTATATGATGGTATTGGTGGAAAAGTCTGAGATGTGAAAAGTATATAAAAAATTGAAAAGACTTTCATGAAAATCTATATCCACAATATTTTGGGGTTAACATATGTCACAACATATGATTGGCAGAGTATATGTCCAACAGCCTCCCATTCCCATCAACATTAATCGTGATTGTCAAGGATTTTCAGGTATTACCAAATTTTCATCCCTTGAGTTTTACTTTGAATTTTGGATTTGAATGAACCCAAAAGCTTAAAGTGAGAGTTCTGAGTTTCACCTGCTTTTATTTAGAAACAACGTACAATTGCAAATTTCACAATTTAAATGGAAAACCTTTTGCTGGCCCAGGTTAGCTCAAAACTGGACCCAGGTTTGCTTGAAGCATCATGAACATTAGCAGACATTTCAATGAACATGGTCTGAGTTCCAACTTTGTAATGAAACCCAAAGCCAAGGGAGTGTTGTATGGTTTCAAGTTGCCTTCAAAATTATGCACAATTGTGCTTGTGGACCAGTCTAAAGAAACTCTTAGAAATTTTGGCACAAAATTGCATCACTAGAATTCCCTCCTTCAACAAGAGAGTGTTAATTAAAATTAGCTTTAAACTGCATATTAAAAACTGTTGTATGTTTCTTTAAGATGGTAATTTTCTGTATGACCCAGTTAATAACATTGATATTGTGCACTCAAGCTCCCCTTTAAAAAACATAACCTATCCATGACCACAGCCGTTAGTTGATCAAATTCCTGGGCTGGAATTATTTTCCTATCTGACCAGAGGTGGAAGAGTAAGATATCAGTATTGTGGGAGGTAAAGGGCACTAATTCAGTTGGAGATGGGATACTTCCTTGGCTATGAAGCCCAGAATGCCTGCAGAGCTTCAGAGATCCAGCAGTCATGGAGATAATTTATTCATAGACTTGGTGGATAGAATGAAGGAAAATACAACACAAGGTGACTTTTTGTAAATTCATATTTTCTTCTGATCTGCACAATTTTCCTGTAGAAATACATTTTATATTATTGGTTTCTTTGAATGGGCGTGAGTTGTTTACAGGAAATAGGCCTACGTGTTTGGAAGCCTCCCAACCATTTCTCCGGACTTCAGTCAGGAATCAAGCCCTGTGACTTGCCAGCTTCCTCCAAGTTAGCTGAGCTCATATTGGAAGATATGTGTTGGCTTAGCTATATGGTACTTTAACTTTGACTTTTGAGATGTTCAAACATTTATTTTCCTTTTAACGTTATCTCATAATTTCCTGACTTTATGGTGTTTGTTTGTTCTAACCTCTGTTCTTCCTTTTAAGTTGGAAATGGGTTCTCAGTCTTCACTTCAACTTAACTAGTTTTGATATGAGTATTTGTGTATGTGTTGCCTCTGGTTAAGTGAATGATGCTCTACTTGGTTAGCTCACCAATGCAAGTAGTAAGGTGATTAAAATATAAGGACTGGATTAAAACAGTGAGGTAGATGGATCTTGTAACTCTTTGGGACAATTCTCCTCTTAGAAGGGAGACTGTGTGTGTGTGTGTGTGTGTGTGTGTGTGTGTGTGTGTGTGTGAGAGAGAGAGAGAGAGAGTTAGAAATGCTGAGAACCAAACCTCTCTGTATATGTCTACACTGCAATTAGACACCCACAGCTGTCCCATGCCAGCTGATTTAGGCTTGTGGGGCGTGGATTACAGGGCTGTTTAATTGTGGTGTAGACATTCTGGGCTGGGCTGCAGCCTGAGCTCTGGGTCCCTCCCACCTCGCAGGGTCCTAGAGCCTGGGCTCCCGGCTGAGCCTGGGCGTCTACATTGCAATTAAACAGCCGCGCAGCCCAAGCCCCGGGAGCCCAAGTCAGCTGGCATAGGCCAGCTGCGGGTTTTTATTTGGTTTCTTCTTATGAGTTTGAGTTTGTCTTCTTATGAGTAACTGTGGTTAATGTACCCAGTCAGGAGCTAAGAGAGATTCCCAATTCCTGAAGCAAACAGATATGCAGTTTGCTGAAAACCATGGTACCTGGGACACGGTTACAGATTTGTGCCAGAAAACACAGGCCTTTGCTCAGTCAGCTAAAGAAGTAGGTCCATTTATGCAGCAAGTAGTAAAATGGGCCCATTCCTAATCAGAAGGGGAGCACGTAAGAAGATTTAACATATTCCATATAATAGAGAACACATACGTCCAATAAGCCCTGGTCTGTGCTACAAACTTATGTCGGTATAACTCTGTCACGCAGGGGTATGGAAAATCCACACCCCTGAGTGATGGAGTTATACCGACCTAACCCCGCCATGTAGACAGTGCTATGTCGACAGGAGGGCTTCTCCCTTCAACATAGCTACTGCCTCTCGAGGAGGTGGAGTACCTATGCCGATGGGAGAAGCTCTTCTGTCGACATAGGTAGTGTCTTTGCTATGCACTACAGAGGTGAAGCTGTGCCCTTACTGTGCTGTAAGTGTAGACAAGCCCTAAGTTAGTATATTATATATGCCTGTTAATTTCTGCTTATGTCTATGGGTTTTTGGTGTTGCTTTCATATACGTATATACAGCATTCACAGCTATATGTATTGTAAACTCAGTTACTGTGTAAGTACATAGACGGATAGTAGCCAATTTGGCAAGGTACACAGCAATGCGTGCCCATATTTTCAAGAGCAGGACTGAGACCCAAGCCTGTCGAATAACCAAATATACACATCCAAACTGAAATATATTTGAGGAATGTCTGTGTACTGTAAACACAATAAATATTTATGACACTTCATAGATACTTGAAGTTGAAAGCAGAGAAGAGAAATTTTAAGTACTTAAAGTAGCCCTGAATTTTTTTTCATATTCACGCCATCTCTTTAATTTTCATCACTCTGCAGACTTGTAGGCCAACGTTGTGTACTTCAGTTTGTCTGTTAAAACCATTCTTCAAATAATTAAAATTCCAGATTTCTGACCCGTGGTTTTCAGTACATCAAAGAAAAATGTTTGCTAGCATTGAGACAGTTCACTACATTCTTTAGTGCATGTTGGCATAATGAATTAAGAAGTGCTTATAGATGGTGATCTATACTGACTAATATATATTTAGTTAGGGCAAAATTCTACCTCCTTTCTCATTTTGAGCTGGATTCCAATACTCTTAACCTGGTTGAGTTGCTCCTTACTACTAGGTGTTATTAACTGCGTATAAGGTATCAGAATCTGGCCCTTGATAGTACCTTACTCAGTGAATAGTTCCACTGACTTCACTGGGATGAGGTATTATTCAATGTCTCTTTTTCTTTTTCTTTGGCTGAAAAATGCAGATTTGGGTCAACCAGAATGTTTCATGAATTCATGTCAAATTCACTGAATTGTTTCAATTTAAAAACATCACCACCACCACAACAAAAAGAAATTATGATTTTGCAAATTTTAAACAACTTTTTACTCCAATTTTATTTTTAGAACAGTAAATAAATAAATAAACCCTCTCAAACAAAAGGAAACATTTCCTTTGGGGATTGAATAAACCATTTTGGTTGACCCCAAACAAACTTTCTTTTTTTTACTTTTTGGCTCACTAAGTAATTTGAAAAATGTTCATGTTGGGCTGACCTGAAATGATTTTTTTCCCCCCATTTTGTTTTCAGAATGGCCGGCAACCTGAAAGATTGGTTATTCACACAGCTCTACTGTTAACCCATCCCCCTGCCTGTGACCCAGGATATGGGAGTCCACACAGTGCAGTAAGGGAGCCCTTTATATGTGTGCCTGTACCGGGGGGTCACCACTGTGCCCCCCCAAAACCCCTCTTTTGCTGTAGGTGCCTGAAGCTAAATCAGCCCTTTAATTTTTGTATTTTGCTTTCATGAATCCGGGAGAAAACCCTGTCTGCAAACCTAAAACAAAACAAAGGCCAAAGACCTGCCATCCTTCCTCATTCGAAAATCACATTGAAACCACTGAGCATTTTGTCTGAGTAAGATTGCAGGATCAGGCACAAGAAAAGACAAACATTTAGCATTTATCTGGTGCATTTAATCTTCAAAAGACTTTGCAAACATTAACTAATTAATTCTCACAACACCTGTTAGGAGCTAGATAAATATTATATAATATATGTACATGCACAAAAGATGTAGTATCGATGTATTCTGAATTTCTCTTAGTAATCCAGACTTACGATAATACCTTTGTGTATCATTTTCTCCCTTTGCTAATGTTACCCTGCATGCAGTATCTTTGATAGATTCTGGCGTTCAGATTCTGGTGGTCGTTTATTTATTTATACATATATATTTGTTCTCCCAATGCCTCCTTTTTAATTGCACTCCCCTTCCCCCTGCCGAGAACTATTGCTGACAGCAATAGCAGTTGGCGATGCTGGGCAGTGCTATTATAGCAGGATTCCCTACTGTGTAACTCTGGGTTTCGACCATTATCTAGGAACCTGGTATGCTGACTCTGTTGAAACAGACAGATATTTACAGATATTTAATACCCTCCCTAGCTCTACAGAGGCAACTGTAGCTGGCAAAGGGGGTTATGATCGCTAGGGCAAAGCTCACTAAGCAGGTCTAGAATCTGAGAAGCTAGGCTTTTGTTTTATCGTTAAAGTGGCCTTGCATACAGATTTTCAGAATGGATATTACAATACAACATGGTTTATCTTTGTGTCATTTTTTTATTTTATAAGGGAACATTTGAAGGAGGCTGTGAGCTGGTGTGCTAATGTGACTGTGCCCTCTCTGTCAGATGGAGTCCACTTGGTCTGGCCTGGTGGTCAGTCAGGTCCTCTGGCCAGAGTCCCTGTGGTAGTCCCGTTCTGGGCTATAAAGAGTATTAGTCTCAGTCCTGCGGGGGTAGGTGTTTCCTCTTGTACTTGGCAGAGTCAGCTGGTCCTGGTCCTCACGGGGTCTAGAAACCCCTTTGGTTCTTAAGTCTCTGAGGGAGCAGTATGGGAACCAAGGGCCACCCACTCCACTGGGTTCCAGCTCAGGACTGTTAAACCAGGCAGGCAGAATCAAGCCTCCATGCCTGCTGTGCCCTGAGCTCCTTCCTACCTCTCTTGGTGCTGTGGGATTCTCCAGCCTGTAGATCCAGTCATCCCTTCTTTGGGTTTTTTTCCCTTGTGCAGCCTCTTACTGGCTTGTGGGCAGGACTTTCCTTCTCCAGCTTGCTTGGCCCTTTGCTTCTCAGCTCTTTTACCTCTCCCAGCTGCTATGAGGCGGCCAGTCAAGCACTGGCTGGTGGTTCCTGCATTAACTTCTTGGTTGCTAGGCCACCATGAGGGTCTGTACCCCCCATGGCAGATGGATTTAAGGAGGGGTTGACTCAAGGAGAGGAGGGGACAGGAGAAGTTACAGTAACATGCAGCAGCACAAGTTAAAAGGCAACTCCTAACTGAGAAATAGGATTTAGACCTTTTAGATATAATATGCATAAGCAAGAAAAAATGTGCTGTGTGAAGAACATAAAGTTGTTTATGGACATCATGGGCTATGTGTTCAGCTCTGGCAATTACTCTTGGTCTAATGCTTTTGTGCAAGCAAGAGTTATGTTACTAAGGACAAACAAACGTGGTAGAATCTTCAGCACATGTTTGCATACGCTAAGTACAGATGCAAATATAAGCACATGTGTTTCTGCAAATGTACAAGGTAGAGGCTAGGTTTCAAATGTATCCCCAAGTATTTATCGCTTAATGAGAGAGTAGATTCAAAGTAGTTAGGCATGAAAATGATCTAATGGATCATTGAGGTTTTTTTTCCTGGAAGGCAAATCTCCATCTTCTGGTTGTGCTACCTCTTGAGCTCATACATGTATATCTAACTATAATGAAATCTCAGTAGCTTATCTTGAGTTTTTGGCGTTTATTAACCATTCAGCACAAGGGTTTGCTAAATAAAGGGAGATACTAGAAGAGACTAACTTAAACAGATGGTTTTTGTGTCCGTGTTGGGGTGTTTTTTTTCTGTGTGCATCAAAGTGAGCTTCCCATTTCACAACTGAAATTTTTTTTCAACAGAGAGAGAGAGAGACAGGAAAAGAAACTTTTTGATTTCTGTAAAGGTTCTAATCTGTCACTACTGGTACATCCCTTGTGATACTCCATGATAGTAAATATACCACATCTCCTTCATCATGTCGCTTCAGTGCCCTAGTCTTTCAACTGCATCATTCTCTTTAAAGCAGTGGTACCCAAACTTTTCCTGTCATGCTGCCCCTTGCCAGTAATGGAATCTGTCTGTGCCCTCCCAACCCCATTACTGCACTGTTGGCTCAGCAGAGGAGCTTAGGCTGAAGGCAGTGCTGGGGGCTGAACTGGGGGTGAGTGAGGAGCTGGCCTGGGGGCGGAGAGGGAATGAGGGCAGAGCTGGGCTGGGGAGCAAGGGGCGGAGTGGAGAACTGGCTGGGGCTGGAGCTAGGCGGTGGAGTGGAGCTGGGGCCGGAGCTGGGCTGGGGGCGGAGCAGGGGGTGGAATGGAGCTGTGGCTGGGGGCAGAGCAGACCTGGGTGATGCTTGCTCCTCGCCCCCTTGCGTGGGCCTCACCCATGCGCCCCCCAGAATGTCCTCTGTGGCCCTTTAGGGGGGCACACCCCACAGTTTGGGGACCACTGCTCTAACCCTAATAGTGAGAGCACGTATATCTTGGAATAGCTACACTGAAGATATAGGTTGGCACATCACACCTACCAATCACATTTTCCCCTTATTCCTGTGCATTTGTCTATGCTGCCCCGGCCTGTTGTCACTTCACTTGGTTCCATTATTTCAAGTTCAAAGCTTGCCTCCTTTAAATTAGCCTGTCTACTACTCTTTACAGATTACAGAACTTTTTTGTTCCTATAAACTTGTCAGTGGCATCTATAAAACGTGTTTTGTCCCCTTTTTTAAATATTTTTTTTTGTAAATCAAAGAAAATATATATGAATAAAAATGAAATAAAAATAATTGCCTTAAGAAATAAGGAAGTACAGATGTCCCTCACAAGCAGTGTAAAATGCGATTTAAGAAATCTTGAAGTGGTGTCTCTAAATGATTTAATCTATAATATAGAAAACAACTTTAAGCCACCAAGTTAGAAATAGTTATACAACTACCAGAGTATACTATCAGGGGAGAAGAACGGAAATGTCTTGAGAATTAATAAATCCTGTCAATTTTCTTGAAAACGTTGTTTCCAAATGTTAGTGCCTATGAAAGGTCCTAGATGGGCAGCACCACAGATGTAAATTCTCTGTGTATCTACAGAATGGATACTGCAAGAAGAAAGGCTAGGTAAGATTTTCCACACTGCCCTTTGGATACAAATCCACTGTGACCTGGGAGGTCTGTCCACAGGGCTAGGTTGCTAGTGAATGCATTGACTGTTTGCAAATAAAGATTTTAAAAAGTGACTCAGCATGAGTCAGTAAATTCAATGACAATAACAATAGCAAAATAATTTAGCAAAATATTTCCCACACCATGTGATATCTTACAGTGGTCTAGATCAGAAGTGGGCAAACTATGGCCCGCGGGCCACATCCGGCCCGTGGGACTGTCCTGCCCGGCCCCCGAAGTCCTGGCCCAGGAGGCTACCCCTGGCCCCTCTCCTGCTGCCTCAGCTCGCTCCGCCGCAATGCTCTGGGCAGCGGGGCTGTGAGCTCCTGGGGCAGCGCAGCTGCAAAGCCCGGCCTGACCCAGTCTCTGTGCTGCGTGGTGGCAGCGGTGGCATGGCCCGGCTCCAGCCAGACGGCGCGGCTGTAGCGCCACTAGCCACCGGTGCTGCAGGCAGCACGGTAAGGGGGCAGGGAGCAGGGAGGGTTGGATAGAGGGCAGGGGAGTTCAGGGTGGTGGTCAGGGGGTGGGGGTGTGGGTAGGGGGCAGGGATCCCGGGGAGGGGCATCAGGAAGGAGTGGGGTTGGATGGGGCGGCAGGGGGAAGTCGGGCAGGTGTTCCGGGGGCAGTCAGGGGACAGGGAGAAGGGGTGGTTGGATGGGGCAGGGGTCCCGGGGGGGCCATCAGGAATGAGAGGAGGGGTTGGATGGGGTGGTGGGAGTCCCGGGGGGGCTGTCAGGGGACGGGAGCGGGGGTATGTGGATGGGGCAGGGGCCCGGGGGGGGGGGGGGCTGTCAGGGAACAGGGGGGGTTGGATGGGGCAGGAGTCCTGGGGGGAGGAGATAGGAGGTGGGGGCCGGGCCATGACCTTCTCCCCTAACCGGCCCTCAGGACAAAAACTTTGCCCACCCCTGGTCTAGATCAACCCTAGACCTTGTGAGTGTTCACCAGGGGAGGGAAAGGAGCAACGATCTCTCTTGCAAGTGCCAAGGTAATAACCTCAGTTCTCTCACTCAGGAGAGCACAGGGACTTCTCTATCATCACTATCAAGGGTACAAGGCACCCCAAAGAAGGGAGGTGGGCTGAGAAAGAAGCAGTGCCATGTCCTTTCCTTCACTCACCCTCAGCGGGGGCAGCTTTCAAAAGGATGGTGCTGATCATGCACTCCTCCTGCAAGCTAGAGGACCCTGAGAGGGATTTTTGCCTGCTGATGCAAAATCTCTCATGGCATTCCTCCACTGCTTATTGGTTTCAGTGCAGGGTATAGTACAAAGCACAAAATGTGGTCTAATATATAACATGGATTTTATGGCAGCAAACACTGGGATATGAACACTTATTACCTTAAGCACGAGTTGCACTGATCTAAAATTGGTTAGAAATATTAATTTCCTGTCTGGAATATATATGAGTATTTTCAACGCATACATTGGATGTAGAGGACACAATTTAGGCCTACTGTAAACAGGAAAGTCATCCCATGAAGTCAATGGGAATTGTGGCCCCTTCTGTTGGGTCAGAATTTGGTTGGCTGTGTCTGAAATTTTTGTCAGCTAAAAAGCTAGAGTTTCAATATAAAATGGGAGCACTGTTGTTGGCTTGTCTGTGGAAGCCAGTGCAAATTAGTGCCATTTGTGATGGATGTTTTTAGTGATGTGTGCACAGCACTTTGCTGGGAACCAGACTGAGACTACCAAATCATTTTCCTTTCAGTAGGCCATTGAACAGTCATCAGATGCTAACAACATTTGATCGTTAGCGACCTGGTCTATGTTTGAATCAGTGACCTGGAGGAGATAGGCCTATTATCAATCCCCTGGGATGATCGTTCTCTGCAATTATAGTAAATTTTCAATTGTGATACATTGAGAAAATTCATTGTTGCATGGCCATCAAACTCATACTTCCACTTACATAATGGCATATAATGATAGTGTCCTGGGTGTAATATGAAGCATCTACAAAGTTATACTAGCTGCCAAGAGTTCTTTTCTTAACACTTCTACTTCACTGGCTTCTATGTACACAGCAATATACCCACCAATATCCTCTGCTAGATAGAATGAGACCTGCTCAAAAGTTACCAATTTTGTAACTGTCTCACCCTCTAGTGGCTTGTCTGAAAACAGGATGTGAACCATACTTAAAGAGAGCTGTTTTTGGAGTAGAAAAGTTCGGATTTTCGTTCCTTGTGTGTTAAGCTGGCAGCTGTGGTGTCTGTATGTCACATTGGTGCCTCACTGATCTGAGCTCCTGTGAACCCCAGACGCTCTTCACTGCCCTTGATGGAGTGGGGAGGAATATGTAGTATGCTGTCCATTGGGCCAGTGTGCCAATTTCTACAACATATTATCTGTCCTGCTCAAAAGTTTATACATTTAAGCGTTGGAAAGGATCAGGTCTACTATTATTGAGCCCAGCAGAGATTCTCCTGGACAGGCCTGAGTTTCTGAATTAGGGCCATTCATTTTATTCCCCTGCAGCAAGTACAGTTATGATTAAGTGGCAACTGTAGTGTCAATATAAAATTGTTCCCATGGTTGCTAGACACAGTCTTGTATTTCTTTACTTCAGTCAAGCTGTGTTTTTTTGTCACACTGGTAAAAAGATGTTCTGCTTAATAAGAGGCACCACAGGTCTTACAAAGTAGCTGGGGACCTCAGACTAGCAACATGCAGGCAAAGGTAAGAAATCACATGTGCACTAAGCACTGACCCTTCAGCATCCCAGTCTCACTTTGGCATGCCCATGAAAATGTGCTAGAGTTTTTTTGCACCTACAATGAATTGCAGGAGTAACATTTAATAACTAACTGATGGTAGGTAAAAATCAGGTAGCTAATATGCATGTAACTACTGACCTTTGCAGGTAGAGGCCCATTTTGTGCAGCAGTACTTTTTGCTTGAAACAGAGAGGCTCTGCTGCAGCTTGTCTTAAAATATGTCCCTAGTGGCATAGGCAAAATTAGGGGTGGTATGATATGATAATTACATGACTTTTATCCCATTGTGCACTCGTGCATCTATTAGTGAGGTATTGTTTTCCTTTCAGTGTTCTTAGAGTTGATTAGGTGAACACATCTAATAAGTCAGACCTCACATTTAAAGAGCATTGCCAAATTTTGTGGAGACTTCCCCCAGATTTTGGTCCTCCACCCAGAACCAAAGATCAGCAGATTCTCATAAGAACACCCAAATGTCACAATGCCACTTTCCTAGAAAATGCGGTCGGTGAATAGATTTTTACACTCCCCTTCTACACTTTTGATCAATCAAGGCCATGTTTATCCTTTTTCTTTTCCTGCAATTAGCTCTAGAGATATTTAAGCAAGTAAGCAGCTAAGCCTCTGAGTTCAGAAAAGGGATAAAGATCCTGCAAGATTTAAAAATTAGGAACTGTATTCATATCAAGATCCTTACAAGTATTTCCATGCCCTCTGTTTTCACCCTGTCTCTCTCCCCTCCCCCTGCCCTTCCCACATCTCCTCCCCAGATAACACTGGGACAGTCTTTTGCACTAATCAGATAAGCAGACAGGAGTTTCAAGTTTTCTGAAGGGAATTGTTCATAAAAGCCAGGTTTTTGCTCTACTTCTATTGGGATTTACTGTCAGGAAGCAGTGGGGAAATGCTCATTAAAATGAAAAACTAGTTGTAGTAATTTAAAGCATATGCAAGAATTGCTGTGTGTTGCAGAAGATAATGATGTTTGAAATATTAGCGTTAAAGCACTCGAGTCCTCGCTATACTGTTGTCTCCCAAGTGTTGAGCTATGGTTGGAAAGAGGGTCTTAGGTATATGTAGCAGACACAAAAGAAATTATGTTCCTTTTAATTTGTTTTACATAGAGATCTATCTTCTGAGAGCATTTTGGATATATCTAGCACAGATTAGGCTATGAAATGATTTACCATGTGTTTTGCTAATGCAGATCTTAACAGCTGTGAATAAAATGTGAATTTTCAAAATCTGTAAATGGAACTGGGAAAAAAGCAGGGGAGGAAATGTGTCTCCTCCCAGAAAGAAATCCTGTTTAGAATATGGGAACTGGTCTCTGGTTTAGGAAAATTAGGACACTAAAGGTGAGACAGCTGGCTTGTTACTAATAATAGTTGTGTTGTAACCAGAGCTTCCTTGATTCATTCAGGAATTTTCAGAAGCTGTGATGACATACTGTATCTATTTGCATCACAAATTCAATTGCAATATTCATACAAATAAAGCGATTACTTTGTCTCTGAAGAACTTGATTTGTCTTCCTGTCTGCATGCAGCAAAAAGCATTCACAGCTTAGCTTTCGGGATGCTGCACTGGTAGATCATGTATTTTAATTGGCCATAAAGGAAGCACTCATTATGGAAAATGTGGAAGTGACTAGAATGGTTGTGGGCACAACATTTCCTTTTGGAAACAAGTTATTTGAGATTGGAGCTCCATTAGAAACGTTGTCCTTTAAGAGGTGACTGTAGCAGTAGGGTGTGTGGGGTGATTTTGACTGACAGGATTCACTCACCCCAGTTAATCAAACTATATCAGCCAGGCGAAGAGGAAGAGAAGAAGGGCAAAGGAGCAAGTCACTGGTGTGGGTCACTGGCTCTGGGAAACAGAGCTACAATGGCAGCTTTGGTCCAGAGGTGACACAAGATAAGTGGCAAGTTCAGGAGGTGGGGGATCTTGCAGGAGAAAGGGAGGTCTGCAGCAGCAAAGTCAGACACCTTAGAGAAAAAAGAGGGGGCCTGAAGTAGACAAATGTTCCTGAAGGGGGGGGGGAGAGAGACATACACACAGGCTCTGAAGGAGAGACAGACAGTTCATTGAAAAGGGAGACACAGAGGGCAAGGGCCTGAAGGAGAAAGAAAGGGGGTGGGAGGACAGCAGTAGAGAGGAAAGGGTGTGTGTGCTTGTAACTGAGCAAGAAGACAGAAGGTTCATCAGAACCAAAAGGAATGAAATAGAGCCAGAGACGTTTTATTTGACAATGCCACAGATTTAAATTCATTTATTAATGTTGCGGGGAGGCGAGTTCCCACATTCTACAATTCTCCTTAAGCAGCATTTTAGGAGCTCTCACATATTTGCAAAACCTCAGGATCATTTTTTTAAAAATGGCCATAGAATGTTTATCAGCACGGATTCCCACACTCTATGTTATCCTAGTACCTGATGCGGT
Source organism: Emys orbicularis (assembly GCF_028017835.1). NCBI lineage: Eukaryota > Metazoa > Chordata > Testudines > Emydidae > Emys > Emys orbicularis. The sequence continues at coordinate 38,765,768 of NC_088685.1, forward strand.
TAAGTTCAATAAGATCTTGTAGCTCTGGAGTCTGGTTGTATCCACTATAATGTTTTGTAACTTGTATTTTTTTTTATTTTATTCATGTGAATGCTTATATTTTCAACATGCTGTACGCTAGCTCAATCTTATTACTGTAACCTCTGTTCTCCTTCCCCCACCCCCTTTTTGTTGTAGTATTATCCTCTTTACCACATAGGAACAGATGCTCCAAAGAGTTTAGCATCCATGGCCATTTCATTTCAGCCCCTAAATGAAATGGTCATTGAGGCCTGTGTTCTTTTGAACCTTTGGCTCATCGTGTCTACATTAGATTGTAAGAGTTTAGAGGCCAGGATCTTGTTGTGACGTTCCCCTCTGGTGTTGTCTGGACCGGTGATCTGCTAGGTCATTCCAATCCTTGACTCTGGGAGCCAGCCTTGCCCTGCTCTGCTGTGAGAACCACCACTCCTGGGATGTTCACACACAGCCTCTGGCATGTAAGCTGCTCCTTGGATTGTGCAACTGAATGACACTAGCCAATCTCCCCAATCCCAGACACAACCCTAGGAACCTCTGTTTTGCCGTGTCCAGTTATGCCCGCTGGATGCTGCAAGCTTATATGAGTTCATCAATTTAACAAAGAAATTGATATGTACCAGGCTTGTTATCCCAAGGGGAGTCTCTGACCCACTTCAAACCAAACACACGGCTTCAGGTAGTTTATTATTTATTAACTACAAAAGATAGATTTTAAGTGATTATAAGCCAAAGCATAACAAGTCGGATTTGGTCAAATTAAATAAAAGCAAAACGAATTCTAAGCTGTGTGACTGCTTGGTGACTTACTTTGTTCTGTCTGTTATTACTTGAAACCACTTACATCCTACTTTTTATACTTAATTAAAATCACTTTTGTTTATTAATAAACTCAGAGTAAGTGATTAATACCTGGGGGAACAAACAGCTGTACATATCTCTCTATCAGTGTTATAGAGGGCGGACAATTTATGAATGTACCCTGTATAAGCTTTATACAGAGTAAAATGGATCTATTGGGGTTTGGATCCCATTGGGAACTGGGTGTCTGCGTGCTGGAGACAGGTAACCTGCTGAGCTGTTTTCAGTTAAGTCTGCAGCTTTGGGGGCGTGGACCAGACCTGGGGTCTGTGTTGCAGCATGCTAGCGTGTCTGGCTCAACAAGACAGGGTTCTGGAATTCCCAAGCTGGCAGGGAAAATGGGCTCAGAGGTAATTTCAACACATCAGGTGACAGTCCCAAGGGGATTTCTGTTACCGAACCTGTCACAAGCTGATATTAATACTTTCAATGCCCTTACAAACTTCAGATGCTTCTCACCACAGGCTGGCTGGTTGCTCTTCAGCCAGGCTCTCCCCTTTGATCAGTGCTTCAGTCACTTGATGTGGTGTCTGTAGATGTAGGTGGAAGAGAGAGGAAGAGCATGGCAAAGTCTCTCCCTTTTATCATGTTCTTTCTTCCCTCCTGGCTTTGCCTCCCCCCCCCCTTCAGAGTCAGGTGAGCATTACCTCATCGCAGTCTCAAACTGACCAAAGGGAGGGGGGTGACTCACTGGAAAGTCCAACAGATCCTTTGTTGTTGCCTAGGCCAGTGTCCTTTGTTCCTGTGAGGCTGGGCTGGGTTTGTCCCATACCTGCCCTGATGAGATGTTAACTGCCTCTCTGCTCTTGGAGAGTTTTTTCCTGGGCTTGCTTTAAGCCATGAGGACACATTTTCAGCCTCATAACTATATACATGAAATTACAACTTATAACATTAGTATGACAACGATAACTGTAACATCACTATAACAACAATGCTCAGTGTATCATGGCCCGACATGACAAACTTTGCATTAGATACCACACAGTCATATTATAAGGATGAACATGGGGGTGCTGGGTGTTCCCCCAAGGTACAGAACGTCAAACTTGTCTTCTTAATTGTTTTGTGAGGACCCTAGCTAACTTCTGAGTGCTGTTTAAACGTAGCAACATTTAAAACTTTTCCTGTGTGTAACTTGGAAAACAGAACACCCAGATCTTGTGACACCAGTGCTGTTTCTAGGTTTTGCTGTTGCTAAATTCAAAGCAGACTTTGCTAGCTTGCTACAAAAGTATTGAAACTCTCTTATTTTTCAAGCAATTGAAATGCCATAGATAATTTTAAGGCCCGGCTTGACAAAGCCCTGGCTGGGATGATTTAGTTGGAGTTGGTCCTGCTTTGAGCAGGGGATTGGACTAGATGACCTCCTGAGGTCTCTTCCAACCCTAATCTTCTATTATTGTATGAATAGCCATGTGCTACGGGCTACATTCTGCTCCTGATAAGCATTCATTAATGTAGTGAAAATTTTGCATACGCATTCACAGAAGACTGTACCTAGGTCACTTAACCAGCTTGACTACACTGACAACTTAAGCCACATTTTCAAAATGGCCTCAGCAATGCCTCTAACCCAGTGGTTCCCAAACTTGTTCCACTGCTTGTGCAGGGAAAGCCCCTGGCGGGCCGGGCCGGTTTGTTTACCTGCCGTGTCTGCAGGTTCGGCCGATGGCGGCTTCCAGTGGCCGCGGTTCACTGCTCCAGGCCAATGGGAGCTGCTGGAAGCGGCGCGGGCAGAGGGACGTACTGGCTGCCACTTCCAGCAGCTCCCATTGGCCTGGAGCAGCGAACTGGGAGCCGCGTTCGGCCGAACCTGCGGATGCAGCAGGTAAACAAACTGGCCTGGCCCACCAGGGGCTTTCCCTGCACAAGCGGCGGAACAAGTTTGGGAACCACTGCTCTAACCTTTTACCTGCAATTGTTTGCTCAAGATGTTGAGTCCGATAGTATATATTTGTAGCGCACCCAGTTCTCTCACTGCACTCAACAGGAGTGCAAAACTAGATGTCACTTTTGAAAACAGCAGTTGCAATTTTACAGAATTTCAGCTTCTGTAAATTTGTATTTTCAGTTATTATGTAAAAAGAATGGAGAGAGACTTTTATAATATTTTCCAAAATATACAGATTTTACCATATAATTTGATGTGTTTTAAGCGGTGTGTAATTTAAATAGCATCCAGGCTGAATTTTCTGTTGTTCTGTTTAGATCAAATCTACCACTGCCTTCTTAACTGAGGCAGAGCTCCCACTGGCTACAAGGAGTTACGTCTTCAGGTTGCTGGCCTTTATGGGTTGTTTATTGTTCCATTACTCCACATACAGCTTGAAATAAGTGATGTGGCATAGCAGCTGCTACAGCATCTGAGGGCCTTCCTGCATAGTGGGAGTCAGCCAGTGATCAGGGAAGCATGGTTCTGGCAGCTTTGCACCAAGGGAGGCATGCAAACCTGCTCTAACTCAGCCCAGATCTAGTCCTCGAGTTTCTATCCTGTCTCCCAAGAGCATCCATATGTTACGTACACAATAAATTCCAGTTTCATATAGGTGTGGACACTGAGCACCACCACAAGCATTAAGGCAATGAGAGTGGAGGCACTCAATCAGCTTCAGACTAGCTGATGGTAAGCCTTTAGCAGAGTTAGGCAGTTTACTGTATCTAAGGGTTTGATTTAGGGCTGTCAAACGATTTTTTAAAAAAATACGAGATTAAAAAAAGAGAGAGGAAAAAAATAGTCGTAATTAATCGCAGTTTTAATTGCACTATTAAACAGTAATAGAATGCCAATTTAAATGACAACATGGAATACAAAGTGTCAGTGCTCACTTTATATTATTTTTACAAATTTTATTATTTTATTACAAATATTTGCACTGTAGAAAGATGAGTATTTTTCAATTCACCTCATACAAGCACTGTAGTGCAATCTCTTTATCATGAAAATGCAACTTACAAATATAGAATTTGGGTTTTTTTGATTGCAGTTATGTAAAAAAAAAAATGTAAAACTTTAGAGCCTACAAGTCCACTCAGTCCTACTTCTTGTTCAGCCAATCGCTAAGACACACAAGTTTGTTTACATTTATGGGAGATGAGGCAGCCCACTTCTTATTTACAATGTCACCTGAAAGTGAGAACAGGCATTCATATGGCACTGTTGTAATATAAAATGAGCACAGTACACTTTGTATTTTGTGCTGTAATTGAAATCAACATGTTTCCTACATCAAAATGTAGGAAAAACATCCAAAATATTTATAATAAATTTAAATTAGTATTCTATTATTGTTTAATAGTGTGACTAAAACTGCGATTAATCATAACTATTTTTTTAATCTAGTTAATTTGTATTAATTGCTTGAGTTAACTGTGATTAATTGACAACCCTAGTTTGGTTGGATCCACTCCATGCAGGGATAGTGGAATGCCAGCCCTGTTGAAGCCATTTACAATAAACCACATGACTTGAACAGAGGAATCTTAGAAGGTTCTATATTTTAAAGTACCCTGGGATTTTAAATGTAGGCACAAATATTTTATGAGACAAAACAGAGTTCTAAAACAAAGACAAAATATCTCCTTGTCTTTTAGGGGAAATTACTCCAAATTAAATGTGATTTTCTAACTTAACAAGTGAGCTTAAAAAATAAAAAGGGATTTCATACTTGCAACTACCATACAAGCCTAAAATTTTTTGGAAGTTCTAAACAGGAACATTTTGTCAGGGGAAGGTAGGAAATGGGACACCCTTAACTACAGTGAAATACTGGGATAACTTTCAGGGAAGATACAATGGAGGAAAATGATACACCTTTTGCTCTAAAAAAAAAAAAAAAGAGAGAGAGCAAAATATATAAGAGACTGGCCCTCCTAAAAGGGCATGGTTGGCACGTGCATATGAGATGTATTCTCTAGGGCTGGATCTGTCAGTGATACTCTTTGACCATGAATGATTCACTCTCATTTAGTCCTTTCTTCTTGTTTCCCCCAGTGCCCTCCCTGTGCCTGCCTCTCTCTGTTTGCTTACAGTTACAGTGCTAGAATGTATTCTAGGCCTCTGTTAGTGCATATGAGAATAATAGGTTAAAAAAGGAGCCTAAACTCAGCCTCTTTGAGACGGGGGACTAGCACTTGAATAACATTAATGCGAAGGTTGAAAGGTACCTACGGTCGTGTCTTGTCATTTGTAGGGCTGCTGTTAGATTGTGTGATTTCTCAGGACATCTCATATCAGCTTGCATTAACACAGGCTCCATTATGTATGTGGATGAGGTTACTGCATGATAACACCACAAGTAATGCAGATCACGACTGTATGTTCACAGGATATCACCTCTTCTTCCTGTAAGAATGCATAAACACAGAGAGCTCAAGAGGGATTTACACAGGAACTTTTTCTCAAGCACATAACAATATGCAAATATCTCAGGATCAAAGGTAAGTCAAAGAAAAATGGCATTGAGTAGAATAAGTCAGCTCAGCTAGCAGCCTAACTACATGACAGACCCACAGGCAACTTCAGAGCTGTCAGCTTCACTGCCTGTGGAGCCCACCAAGGAGCCAGATGCAGCTGCTGGAAGAGTATTTTCCACAGCTTGGCATCTGGGTTCTGTGATGGCCTTGTGTGTCATGTGTCAGAGCAGGAGCTCTTACTCTGCTGCTGAAGATGGACACAAAGGAAATTAGGATTTTCCTGTATTAATAATGATCAAAATTCATTTGCCAATTTATTTTTAAAGTCAGGTTCTACCTGCCAATATTAAACAGCTAAAATATTGTAAGAAAAACAAATCAGCAGCTTTGCTTCAGTAAGAACACACATTTAAATATTGTTTGTTTCTGGATTCTCACAGTCAGTGATTTTCTGAGCAAAGTGAGAACGTGTGTGTGTGAGTTGTTAGCACAACATGTAGGAAATTACATGCATGATATCCTTGTATGCATCCGTGCATAGCTGTCAGTCTAGGCACAAAGTTTATTCACTTGCCTTCTACATTGATGATTGAGGCTAATAAAAAATACACCTAAATGCTCTTTCACTTGGCCATTAAATCCCTGAGCATCACACTTAAAATGTACCCCTGCATGCTTAGGTAGTTGATAAACTAAAATACTGTGATGCTATTATAATTAGAAATTGAGGTGATGTAATTCTTTTTAACCCCTGTTTCTTTCAAATCACAAAATTTACTAACATAAATAAACAAATTCCAGTTTTAAATTTACAATTTTTCTCAATCTTCCATACACTGGGAATATCTTAGTGGTTTTCCAACAATCAGAAAACTACTGATCGATCATTACTTACATGAGATGCTGAACGAATTACTAAGCCCTATTGACTAATTAGCCTGAAATTAATACTACATTGTAATGGGAAAACAAAGAAAAATGTATCTGGTTTTTGAGTATCATCTCAGGCAAAATAAAAATAATGGCTAGACTCGCTGTGGTGACAGGCTGTTTGCTTGGTTGTTTGATTTCAACTCAGAAAGAAACTAACTTATGGGGCTACTTTAAAAAAACAAACAAACAAAAAAAACATGGCCTCTAATTTGAGGAGAAGTCCTGAAATCCATATTCTGACCCAATTTCCTTTGAAGTCAGTGTAATCCAGGGCCTGAGTAAAGGTGACTGGGCTTAACCTTTGTGCATACAGTCATTTGCAGGTGCAACAGAGCACTATGGTGAACAGCCATTACTCAGGCTTGTGAGCACTTATTCACATGAGTAGTCCACTTCAAATCAATGGGACTACTCAGGTTGAGAATGTGCTCACCAACAACAGGTGAAATTCACTCCTGAGCAGAGGGCTAGCACAAGACCAATCCCTCACTTAAGTCCCACATAAGCCTTGAAATTGCACATGTGAATGCTGTTTGGACAAGAAAACCTATAATTTGAGCAAGAAAATTTGTCACTTATAATAAAAAATTACCATGTGTGTGCAGAATAGCTTCCTCAGACGGAGAGGCTCCTTTGAAAAATTTGCCCATCTAATCCCATTTGTTTCCAGAAGCTGGCTTCACAAATTTGATTTATTTTCTATGAAAATGAGGTATGATTACTTATTTTTGCTGACTCCTGAGTGATTGGAGAAGCACTTATCACATTTCAAAAGGAATTAATACACTACTTAAAGAAACAGAATTAGAAAAAAACTATTGAAGTCTTTAAACATGGACAACCTTCAAAATGTAAAGTATCAGCTCATTACTCTAAAATAGCTACAGAGGAGGAGAAAACAAACAGTGGCTAAAGTGGCACTGGCAGGATGTCTTTCATAATGTTTCTCCTTCTTATTTATGAACACTCATCAGAAATTGAGAGCTGTCTTCATACTGAAAGGTTTTTCAGGTCCTGGTTTCTTTTGGTAGGTTTGCTATAATTTCTGGATTACCCACACTGTTCTGTGGATTTTTATATTTAGGGATTGTTGGATTGGGAGGTAAAGAGGGAGGAGAACTAAAACATTTGTTTGGGGGCTAGGAGGGGAGCAATGTAATGAAATAATTACATGAATTTTACAAACAAGAGTAGAAAACAGGCCTGGAAACAGACCTCCTGGGTGGAATCCTGGCTTCCAATGAGATGGGAAGAAGGATAAAGGAGTTTGAGGCGCAAGTGGTGTTCTCGTCCATCCTCCCTGTGCAAGGAAAAGGCCTGGGTAGAGACCGTCGAATTGTGGAAGTCAACGAATGGCTATGCAGGTGGTGTCGGAGAGAAGGCTTTGGATTCTTCGACCGTGGGATGGTGTTCCAAGAAGGAGGAGTGCTAGGCAGAGACGGGCTCCACCTAACGAAGAGAGGGAAGAGCATCTTCGCAAGCAGGCTGGCTAACCTAGTGAGGAGGGCTTTAAACTAGGTTCACCGGGGGAAGGAGACCAAAGCCCTGAGGTAAGTGGGGAAATGGGATTCTGGGAGGAAGCACGAGCAGGAGAGCGTAAGAGGGGAGGACTCCTGTCTCATACTGAGAAAGCGGGACGATAGATGAGTTATCTTAAGTGCCTATACACAAATGCAAGAAACCTGGGAAACAAGCAGGGAGAACTGGAAGTCCTGGCACAGTCAGGGAACTATGATGCGATTGGAATAACAGAGACTTGGTGGGATAACTCACATGACTGGAGTACTGTCATGGATGGATATAAACTGTTCAGGAAGGACAGGCAGGGCAGAAAAGGTGGGGGAGTTGCGTTGTATGTAAGAGAGGAGTATGACTGCTCAGAGCTCCGGTATGAAACTGCAGAAAAACCTGAGAGTCTCTGGATAAAGTTGAGAAGTGTGAGCAACAAGAGTGATGTCGGGGTCGGAGTCTGCTATAGACCACCAGACCAGGGGGATGAGGTGGACGAGGCTTTCTTCCGGCAACTAACAGAAGTTGCTAGATTGCAGGCCCTGGTTCTCATGGGAGACTTTAATCACCCTGATATCTGCTGGGAGAGCAATACAGCGGTGCACAGACAATCCAGGAAGTTTTTGGAAAGTGTAGGGGACAATTTCCTGGTGCAAGTGCTGGAGGAAACAACTAGGGGCAGAGCTTTTCTTGACCTGCTGCTCACAAACAGGGAAGAATTAGTAGGGGAAGCAAAAGTGGATGGGAACCTGGGAGGCAGTGGCCATGAGATGGTCGAGCTCAGTATCCTGACACAAGGAAGAAAGGAGAGCAGCAGAATACGGACCCTGGACTTCAGAAAAGCAGACTTTGACTCCCTCAGGGAACTGATGGGCAGGAGCCCCTGGGAGAATAACATGAAGGGCAAAGGGGTCCAGGAGAGCTGGCTGTATTTTAAAGAATCCTTATTGCGGTTGCAGGAACAAACCATCCCGATGTGTAGAAAGAATAGTAAATATGGCAGGCGACCAGCTTGGCTTAACAGTGAAATCCTTGCTGACCTTAAACGCAAAAAAGAAGCTTACAAGAAGTGGAAGATTGGACAAATGACCAGGGAGGAGTATAAAAATATTGCTCAGGCATGCAAGAGTGAAATCAGGAAGGCCAAATCGCACTTGGAGTTGCAGCTAGCAAGAGATGTTAAGAGTAACAAGAAGGGTTTCTTCAGGTATGTTAGCAACAAGAAGAAAGTCAAGGAAAGTGTGGACCCCTTACTGAATGAGGGAGGCAACCTAGTGACAGAGGATGTGGAAAAAGCTAATGTACTCAATGCTTTTTTTGCCTCTGTCTTCACAAACAAGGTCAGCTCCCAGACTGCTGGACTGGGCAGCACAGTACGGGGAGGAGGTGACCAGCCCCCCGTGGAGAAAGAAGTGGTTCGGGACTATTTAGAAAAACTGGATGAGCACAAATCCATGGAGCCGGATGCGCTGCATCCGAGGGTGCTAAAGGAGTTGGTGGATGTGATTGCGGAGCCATTGGCCATCATCTTTGAAAACTCATGGCGATCGGGGGAGGTCCCGGATGACTGGAAAAAGGCTAATGTAGTGCCCATCTTTAAAAAAGGGAAGGAGGAGGATCCGGGGATCTACAGGCCAGTCAGCCTCACCTCAGTCCCTGGAAAAATCATGGAGCAGGTCCTCAAGGAATCAATTCTGAAGCACTTAGAGGAGAGGAAAGTGATCAGGAACAGTCAGCATGGATTCACCAAGGGGAAGTCGTGCCTGACTAACCTAATTGCCTTCTATGATGAGATAACTGGCTCTGTGGATGAGGGGAAAGCAGTGGATGTGTTATTCCTTGACTTTAGCAAAGCTTTTGATACGGTCTCCCACAGTATTCTTGCCACTAAGTTAAAGAAGTATGGGCTGGATGAATGGACTGTAAGGTGGATAGAAAGCTGGCTAGATCTTCGGGCTCAACGGGTAGTGATCAATGGCTCCATGTCTAGTTGGCAGCCGGTTTCAAGCGGAGTGCCCCAAGGGTCGGTCCTGGGGCCAGTTTTGTTTAATATCTTTATTAATGATCTGGAGGATGGTGTGGACTGCACTCTCAGGAAGTTTGCAGATGACACTAAACTGGGAGGCGTGGTAGATACGCTGGAGGGTAGGGATCAGATACAGCGGGACCTAGACAAATTAGAGAATTGGGCCAAAAAAAACCTGATGAGGTTCAACAAGGACAAGTGCAGAGTCCTGCACTTAGGACGGAAGAATCCCATGCACTGCTACAGACTAGGGACCGAATGGCTAGGTAGCAGTTCTGCAGAAAAGGACCTAGGGGTCACAGTGGACAGGAAGCTGGATATGAGTCAACAGTGTGCTCTTGTTGCCAAGAAGGCTAACGGCATTTTGGGCTGTATAAGTAGGGGCATTGCCAGCAGATCGAGGAATGTGATCGTTCTCCTTTATTCAACATTGGTGAGGCCTCATCTGGAGTACTGTGTCCAGTTTTGGGCCCCACACTACAAGAAGGATGTGGAAAAATTGGAAAGAGTCCAGCGGAGGGCAACAAAAATGATTAGGGGTCTGGAGCACAAGACTTATGAGGAGAGGCTGAGGGAATTGGGATTGTTTAGTCTGCAGAAGAGAAGAATGAGGGGGGATTTGATAGCTGTTTTCAACTACCTGAAGGGGGGTTCCAAAGAGGATGGAGCTCGGCTGTTCTCAGTGGTGGCAGATGACAGAACAAGGAGCAATGGTCTCAAGTTGCAGTGGTGGAGGTCTAGGTTGGATATTAGGAAACACTGTTTCACTTGGAGGGTGGTGAACCACTGGAATGCGTTACCTAGGGAGGTGGTGGAATCTCCTTCCTTGGAGGTTTTTAAGGCCCGGCTTGACAAAGCCCTGGCTGGGATGATTTAGTTGGGAATTGGTCCTGCTTTGAGCAGGGGGTTGGACTAGATGACCTCCTGAGGTCCCTTCCAACCCTGATATTCTATGATTCTATGAGTCTCGTCCAGTTCCCTGTCTGGAGCTAGTTTTTCACGTAGGTTGATCTCCTATAGGTTCCGATTCAACTCCCTTGGCAACCTTTCCACTGACTTTAATGGGAATTGGATCAGGCCCAAAGAGACTTTCACTTCTTTATCTCCCTGGGCAGATCATTCCATCACCAAATAAATAAAATTATGGGTCAAGTCAACTTTGACAGGGTTCCCTGTAACAGTAGCCAGTGGAATCAGTGAATATTAACCCCTGTCAGGGGACCTTTCGTAACCCTGCCCCATATGAAATGACTGTAGCCAGGAAATGAAATTCAGTCTCTTATCAGTACTCTTGTGTATCATACTGATACTAAATAGCGTGAGAAGTAAATTAAATCTTCCCAAAAATGGAGTAAATGAAGCCACCTGAATCCTTCGCTCTGGAAGGGAACTTGGCAGAGAATTGGAGACAGCAGTTTCAGTGCTTGCAGATTTTTCTGGTAGCAAATGGCACTGCAGGGAAAGCATAGATGGTTATTCTCTCCACGGCTACCTTTGACAGCCGTGTGCGTTACACTTTCATTGTATCCATTTAAATCATTGTGGATTTCTGATGTTCATGGAAGGATATCCCAAATCTTTCTAGGCACTTCTCTTGATATTGAAAAATATAGGAGTGTATTTTAAGATAGGGAGATAAAATCATGGTCATGGGGATGGTTGGTATATGTTAATATCACTGTGTGTGTGTGTGTGTGTGTGTGTGTGTGTGTGTGTGTGTGTGTGTGTGTAAAATGAAATAAAAAATATTAAAGAAAACTTTGAGATTAGCGCTTCCCCTGAAGGTTATAAAGGGGACCCATCTCAGGTAAAAAGAGAATATTTGATTCTTGAGCTTTTACCTGCCCTCGAGGGAGCCACTGTGTTTTTGAGATTTTTCCCAGAGGTTTCATCTCTGAAAGTCCCTGCTATAGGGACTGATGTTACCACATCAAAGATGCTGGCTAGCTGACTCTGACACATGATTCACAGCAGGTAACCCCATCCAGGGTTAGTAGTTTGGAGAATGATGTCATATCACAGTGGGTTAGCAGTAAGTAGGGCTGAGTGAATTATTTTAGACAGTTTGCTTGCTCAAAAATGCAGTTTCGGGTTGACGAAAACTATTCACGAATTCAAGTGAAATTCAGCAAATAAATTCAGCCAAAAAACAAACAAAAATATCATGAGAAATTTTTGAGGAAAAAAATCAACAAATTTTATTTTGACATTTTCCAAAGGAAACATTTTTGTCTTTTAGTTTTGAAATGACATTTCATTTTTAAATTTAGCTACATTTAAAAAATTAACCCTCATCCCCTGGAAATTAACAGAAAATGGAAAAACAAAACAAAAAAAACCACTTTGTTTCGATCACTGAACTGAAAAATCAATTATTCACTCAGCTCTAGTTAGCAGGTCATTAGTTATTACCTCAGTATCATCTAGAAGAAACAGCCACTTGAATAGATTATTAACATTTGGAGGGTAAAGGGGAAATGGCAACATTTCACCTGGAATTTGTCCTATGTCTGTGGTCACACTTGGTAATGATTGAAGACCTTGTTTAATGCACTGGTGAGTCTTTTTTAACTTAAAAGAGAAATACTACACACTTCACCATGATTTCAAAGGTTAAAACAGCTCAAATTCCCTCTTTTTAAAAATAAATTTAGTAGTACATATGCCTTAGTTCTGAATAACCATTTGTACATATATAAAATGCTCAAAAGACAACAGATGAAATCTCAGGGAAAAACTTCCTAACTGTAAGAACAGTAGGACAATGGAACAGACTGCCTCGGGAGGTTGTGGAAGCTCCTTCACTTGAGGTTTTCAAAAGGAGGCTGGATAACCATCTGTCTCAGATGGTTTAGACACAACAAATTGTGTATCTTGGTAGGGAGTTAGACTATATGACCCTTGCAGTCCCTTCTAACCCTATGATTCTATGATATATACATAATTATATGTTATGTAGGTACCCTTGGGTGGGTCTGCAGCAGCAAGGATTGAACCTCAGATCTTTAGATCTTCATGCATCAGCTTCTACTGCTTGAGCTAAAAGAGCTTGCTTTCACAGCCAAGGCCATAGCAGGTTCATCAATCTCTACTTAGCCTAGCCACCACTAGAGGGGGGCAGAGTGCCACACTGAGTAGGTATAGTTTACATATATTTCTATCAACTGAGCTCCTGAGTCTTGATTTAGAGTCAGGTTTTTGGTTTAGTCTCCTACATGTCAGGGCTGGGATGTAGGCAGCCAGGCCTAGTGGTTAGTGTGTGTGAGTGGGGGAGGCTCCCCGCACCAAAGGGGGGGTTAAGACCCAAGAGGCCTGGACCAAAGTCAGCAACCAAGGGTCAGATAACAGGGATCAGGCCTTTCAGGAAACCAGGAGGTCAGGGTCAGGAGATGAGCTAGAGATTAGGAACCATGAGTCAGAGACCAGGAACTAGGCTGAGCCAGGAAACCTGGAGGTCAAAATCAGGAGACAAGGGCAGGTAGCGCTGGGTGAGCAGTCCGAAGTAGGGTGAAGCCCCATTGTACAGATAACTTCCTGGTCCTCCTCCTGGCTTGAGTAGGAGGAGCAAGTCAATCAGGAGCTCTGGTGTTCCATTAATTGAGGCCCAAGGGTGGAGCGGTCTGTCTAAGCTGGGCTTCAAGGAGTCCTGGTTCTAGGTGATGCCAATTTGAGTGGAGGGTTGACATGTAATGAACTCCCACCCACCCCCCAGGAACCTTATGGACCAGGGTTCAAGACCTTAGGCTCAAGACCCTTTGCTTAAGAGACAAGACAGTAGATTGAGTAACTAATTTAAGAAGGAAAATAGCCAGTGTTCATTTTAGCTGGGCAAAAAGATGGATGCTACCTTTCAGTGCCCCATACTGCTTGACCTCTCTGCAGTTTTTGCCATAGTTGACTGCCAAGTCCTGAAGACCCTCCTATATGTCACAGCTGGAATAGACAGCACAGAATTGTAACAACTCCAATCACTGCTTTCCACCCAAAGAGTGGTGATGGCCGCAACTGCTCCTCTTCTCCAAAGGCCCTCACCTTTTAAGGTGCACGTATATTTATCCTCTCTTTCCTCTTCTTCAGCGTCTACATAAGACCACTTGGAGAGGGTTCACTGCCAAGGAGACATCTGCGACACCCAGACACATATCTCATTTTCCATAGATGCAGCCACCAACCTCACTAATTCATAGATTCTAGGACTGGAAGGGACCTCGAGAGGTCATCGAGTCCAGTCCCCTGCCCGCATGGCAGGACCAAATACTGTCTAGACCATCCCTGATAGACATTTATCTAACCTACTCTTAAATATCTCCAGAGATGGAGATTCCACAACCTCCCTAGGCAATTTATTCCAGTGTTTAACCACCCTGACAGTTAGGAACTTTTTCCTAATGTCCAACCTAGACCTCCCTTGCTGCAGTTTAAGCCCATTGCTTCTTGTTCTCTCCTTAGAGGCTAAGGTGAACAAGTTTTCTCCCTCCTCCTTATGACACCCTTTTAGATACCTGAAAACTGCTATCATGTCCCCTCTCAGTCTTCTCTTTTCCAAACTAAACAAACCCAATTCTTTCAGCCTTCCTTCATAGGTCATGTTCTCAAGACCTTTAATCATTCTTGTTGCTCTTCTCTGGACCCTTTCCAATTTCTCCACATCTTTCTTGAAATGCGGTGCCCAGAACTGGACACAATACTCCAGCTGAGGCCTAACCAGAGCAGAGTAGAGCAGAAGAATGACTTCTCGTGTCTTGCTCACAACACACCTGTTAATACATCCCAGAATCATGTTTGCTTTTTTTGCAACAGCATCACACTGTTGACTCCTATTTAGCTTGTGGTCCACTATAACCCCTAGATCCCTTTCTGCCGTACTCCTTCCTAGACAGTCTCTTCCCATTCTGTATGTGTGAAACTGATTTTTTCTTCCTAAGTGGAGCACTTTGCATTTGTCTTTGTTAAACTTCATCCTGTTTAACTCAGACCATTTCTCCAATTTGTCCAGATCATTTTGAATTATGACCCTCTCCTCCAAAGCAGTTGCAATCCCTCCCAGTTTGGTATCATCCGCAAACTTAATAAGCGTACTTTCTATGCCAATATCTAAGTCGTTAATGAAGATATTGAACAGAGCCGGTCCCAAAACAGACCCCTGCGGAACCCCACTCGTTATGCCTTTCCAGCAGGATTGGGAACCATTAATAACAACTCTCTGAGTACGGTTATCCAGCCAGTTATGCACCCACCTTATAGTAGCCCCATCTAAATTGTATTTGCCTAGTTTATCGATAAGAATATCATGCAAGACCATATCAAATGCCTTACTAAAGTCTAGGTATACCACATCCATAGCTTCTCCCTTATCCACAAGACTCGTTATCCTATCAAAGAAAGCTATCAGATTGGTTTGACATGATTTGTTCTTTACAAATCCATGCTAAGATGACATATTGCCTATAAGTAGAATTGTTTGGACCTTTTCTGACACATTCCTTTTTTGATGGAAAATATGGTTTCTGCAAAATCAAAGTTTTTGATGAGATAATGTCAATTTTGAAAAAAGAAAATCCATTGGGAGAATCTAAATAAAATATTTCTTTTCCAGTGGATTAACCCTATTTGAAACATTTTGTTTTGTCAAATTGAACTGTTTGTTTCAGATCAGTTTGATATGAATTGGCATCTGCCTGAATATGTTGCAGTACCTCAGGGTAATTGTAGTTCTGGTGCCCCCATTCTCTGCTGAGATGGGCTCCCAGGCTGGAACACATCTCATGATGCACAGTAGTCTCTCCTCTGGCTTGAGCTAATATAGTTCATTGTGTGAGTTCCATGACCACAATGCAAGGCATCATGGGAGACTTTTTAATTTTCAGTCAGATCTACCTACAAGACTTCAGGAACTGGCGAAGAACAACTGGATCAAATTTACCTGGGCAAGACCAGATTAATGCTATTTCCACAGACAGAATTATCCTTGTCCTTTTCCACAGAAGAGAACTTCCTGTTTTCCATCCAAATGGCATGAAACCTTGTGTCCTGTTTGCCAGAAGCTGGGAATGGGTTACAGGATAATTACCTGTTTTGTTCACTCCCTCTGGAGCACCTGGCATTGGCCACTGTCAGAACACAGGATACTGGGCTGGAGGGACCATTGGTCTGACCCAGTATGGCCGTTCTTGTATTGAACTCTTCACTAAGCATAGCTAATTAGGTAGCATAAGTAGTGAAAATGTATTTCTCCACTTTCTGCTAACTAAGAAACTGCCATTTCTTCTGAGATGAGGCTCTGGCCAGAGAGATCCATATATTTGTCACCTCCACACACACACAATTACCAGAACTGTGGGCAAAGAGAAAATTATTTTTAGCTGAAAACCCCCCAAACATACATTTATAGCAAGAATGAATATGAAAATACATTAATTTGGTTAGCACAATACATGCATTTTCTACTCTTTATCCAAAACAAATCTTAAATGGTAGTCCGAGGAAGAGATTCAGAAACAAGAACTCTAAACCTTCTCTCTCCAGCTTCTTTAACTGGTAAGGTGAACACAAATCCACTTTGTGGATTTACATTTGTTTGAACCCATATGCTTTCTTATATATTTTTGTCTGTGCTGGTGCCTGAGTCACAAAAGGATGTGATTAGGAAGAAAAGTATATGCTACACTACTAGAGTGCGTGAACTGTCTTTTTGCTCTGTGTTTGTACAGTGCCTAGCACAATGGGCTTCTGGTCCATGATTGGGACTTCTAGGCACTATGATAATACAAATAAAAAATAATAAAATAGATTTCAAAGGCTGGGAAATTAGTATGGACCTCAGCAACATTAGAGGAAATGCTGCTTATATATATAGATGAAGGTATGGGCAAACAATTCAGTATGCTTTATCCTCCACTGCTACAGTGATCAAAGGATGATCATTTAAGACTTCTGCAGCATGCACCAGGATTTCAAACTGTTTCTCATTTTCCTAGCTAGTGGAAGTATGAAAACGAGGATGGCATGAGATGGGACTGAAGCTTACGGGGGGGAAAAGAGCCTTGTTAGTTATAGTCACCTTGTTCTTTGTCCTCTGGGACATTAGTTTTACTCAGTCCCATTGAACCCATCAAACTTCATCCACTGCCATCTGTTCAGCAGAAACAGCTTTGCCTCTCTCCTACCCTATTCTGCATTGTTGCCATTGTTATGAACCTCAGCTTTTAAATAACGGAGTATGTTGTAATTACATTAAATACACCCTGTGTTGCAATAGTCAAGCTGAAGCATGACCCCCAAAATGCTATCTGATTCTAAGATGTGATGGATGGTATGTCCTTAGCTTGCATCATGATGGGGGTGAGGGGGAAGGGGAGAGAGACCGTTAGCTTTACCCTTGCATTGCCAGGTTTTTGTCCCTTTGTGTTTGAACAGAAGTATTTTCTCTCTCTCTCTCTCTCTCTCTCTCTCTCTCTCTCTCTCTCTTTCCTTAATTTAATTTCCTTTTTAAAACATGTAAAGAGAAGTCCAAATCATGATCCCATTTAAGTCAATGACAAAACTCTTTTTCACCTCAATTCTATATCTTATAGACACCTTTCTGGCCCAGGGGATAATTACATACTAAAATTTTGACCTTTAGAACATGAGAGCTCCTTTTGAGTCCTAGCATGTTAAGATGTAATTGGGCCATAACAAGTGCATACAAATTTATGAAAGAAACTTGACTGAACAGTTCTGATAGATCATTTTGAAACTTGAATATCTCTGTCGTTATACAAAATTTGTATTTTTAAAAAAATTCCTAAAGTAATTATAACACAATCCTATCTAGCCAATGCTAGGAATTCATAGGAATTCTTATTTAACTGGATGTTTATGATATCCCCAAAACATTTTAGGCAAAATTTTACTTTAGGTGACATAATGGACCAAAATCTAACTCACCTTCATACCCAAGGTTTTCTAAAGTGGCTAGTGATTTTGGGGTGCTTCAGTTCTTGGGTGCCCAACCTAAGACACTTCAAGGAATTTTATTTTCAGAGGTGATGCTTGGCATGTTCTAAAACTCCCCTTTAAAGTATCTTGAACTGGGTACCCAAAATTGAGGCATCGAGAATCACTAATTACTTTTGGAAATGTTGATTTTTAAAATTAAATCTGCCTTTGACGTTCAGAAACTCTTTTGCCCCTTTGTATCATCACTCTTTATGACCTGATTCTACATTCCTTGTGTACTGAAACAACCCATTGACTTGGGTAGGAATTTTGAGTAGCAATGGATGCAGGACCAGTCACTCAATACTTTGTACTTACACAGAGCTTTTCATGTGAGGATTTTAAAGTATTCTAGAACCATTAATTAAGCCTCGCTTTATCCCTATAAAGGAAGATGTTTTTATACATGTTTTACAGATGAGGAAATTGAATCACAGAGAAGTTAAGTGACTTGCTCAAGTTCTTGTAGTCATTCATTTGTCAGTCTTGGCTTGCTGTTCACATATGAGACCACACTGCCTCCCAAGTTCCAGTGGATTTTGCTACAGTCTCAGCTATAGGAATATAGAGCTCCTATAATGTAAACCACTTTTCCTTGAACATTATTTTTAGAACTGCAGCCACCCTGTAACTACATTTTTTTTTAAGTATAGCAGCAAATTTAATGTTGGCTAAACAATATTGCTGCTGTTTTTTGTGTGTGCTGTCTATAGAAATTATATGGTGAAATTTGTGCTTTCTATTTTTGTTTTTTAAGTTTAAACACATAATGGGTTTTAAAAAGGCATTTAAGAACTATTTAAAAATAATTTTAGATCTGTGTTGATGTGTTTCCACAGTGTTATAATTGAACTACTTTTGTTTACAACATTTCAAACAATAGCAATACAACTCTATAACTTAAATGCTCTCTGGTAATATTATTATTAAAATATGTTGTGTGTTGGCTATCACAGTTCTTCTTCGAGTGCTTGCTCATGTCGATTCCATTCTAGGTGTGCGTGCGCCCATGTGCGTGGTTGTCGGAGATTTTTGCCTTAGAGGTATCAGTAGGCTCGGCTATGGCGCTCCCTTGAGTGCCGCGCTTATGTGCCAGTATATCAGGCGCCGCTGGCCCTATGCCCTCTCACTTCCTTCTTACCGCCCATGGTCGTTAGTCAGAGTG
Organism: Emys orbicularis; assembly: GCF_028017835.1. Lineage (NCBI taxonomy): Eukaryota > Metazoa > Chordata > Testudines > Emydidae > Emys > Emys orbicularis. The sequence continues at coordinate 38,784,676 of NC_088685.1, forward strand.
CATTTCCTTGCATAGCAAGGGCTAGCGGTTTTCGTCTTTACTGACTTTGAGCCTTAGGGCCTTGTACATAGTTTGTCTTCAGTAGTTAGCATTATGTAGCTGTTAAGTGTAGCTAGTAGTTGGTAGTTAGAGTCCCAGCGGGGACTTCACCCCAGGCGGGGCATTCCCTGGTCTCCGGGGTTTAAGCCGTGCACACACTATAACAGGCTTACGTCTGTAAGTTACCGCCATAGCAGATGCCTCAAATGCTTGGGGGAGTCACACGTGAGAGACAAGTACCGTATTTGTAAGAACTTTCAGCTGTGCACGCAGAAAGGGTGGGATATTCCTTTACGGGCTCTCCTCATGGAGTCCGCCCTTTGTCCAGCTTCTGAGCAGTCCTGGCAGGATTCGCCGAGCACCTTGGCATTGGTGCGCAGTGTGCCCCCTGCACGGGCTCCGCCCGGCACGGTACCCAATCGCTAGCACCCAAGAAGAAGGCGAGAAAGCATGGCTCCCCAGCACTAGGCAAGAAGAGCTAGGGGTCATCGGGCAAAGGACCAGTTTCAGGCCGCATGGCCACTCTGGAGCCATGTATTCACGCTTCTCCGGTCAGGGCTATTAGCCCCTTTAAAAGTCCTCCACCGACTCCCGGGAGCAGCATAGGATCTAAACCCCTGACGGCACCAAGGCCTTCGCAAACTCGCCCGGCGCCAAGAGAGCAAAGGCCTCCACCCGCACTGCTGACGCAGCACGTGCCCCAGAAATTGTCAAAGGCTCCCCACGAGGGCAAGCTAGCCATTAAGACTCCTCAGGGAGCAGTGGAGCACCACCGATCCCCTGAGACGAAGCACGCCTTCCTCCTCTGCACCGCAGGTCGCTGGAGTCACCACCCAGATCCTCTGGGGCTCGCCCTCGGTCACTGGCACCGCAATTGTGGTCCCTGTATGGGGAGACCCACGGGTAACAGTCCCCGCCATCTCGACATGGATTGCCTAGAGGGAGGTGCCAGTCTCCATACTACTGGCACCACTCACCCTCCCGCAGGTCATCCTCTCAACGCTGGTCCTGGTCACCTACCCCATGGGAGCACTTTCTGTCCCATCTCCGGTCTCCCGGCACTGGCACTGGTCCCCTCAATATGATACCAGTCCCCTCGCTCCTGGCACCGGTCTCCAATGGTGATGGTCAGCAAACAGACTCAGGCCAACCGTGGTCACCGGAAATGGGATTCCTCCAGCATGGAAGGACAGTTCAGCCCCTTGCGCGAATGGACACCCGAGGTCGCGTCGACATTGGCACAGTGGCAACCCAGCTAGTGGCCAGTGCAGTGACCTTTTTGGAGCACGTGGGGAGTGCTGGTCATTGTGATGCCCCCTTTACACTGCTCATCTGCCGCTGCCTCAGAGCAACAGCTGACAGCACCGACAGCACCAGGCTCGGTGCAAGAGGCATGCTCAGAGGCCGAGGCAGAGGAGACTGTACCCACGCCTAAGCCTCCCTCCTCCACGGTGGAAGATGACCCAGGGATTCCCCCGGTGATACAGTCCTCATCTTCGTCCCCTGACAAGGCGGTCGCGGGACCCTCGAGGGCCAGCCCGCCAGATGATTTTAAGGCTCAATGATTTTAAGGCTGCTTCGTTGGGTGGCTGAGAACTTTGGCCTGGAGGTAGAGGAAATGGCTGAGCAGATGGAAACCTTGTTTAATGTCCTGTCAACATGTACCCTACCCCATGTCACACTACCAGTGCATGATGGTGTCCTCAAGATTGCCAAGGTCCTCTGCCAAACTTCTTCCTCCATCCTTCCCACCTCAAAAAGGGCTGAAAAGAAATACTTTGTACCAGCCAAAAGGTTTGAATACCTTTACAGCCACCCTCCCCCAGGCTCACTGGTGGTTTCTGTGGCCAATGAGAAAGACAAACAGGGGCATACCAGCTTGACGCCAAAAAATAAAGGCCAGAAGATTGGACCAGTTTGGGAGAAAAATTTACTCAACGGTCAGCTTGTAGTTCTGGGTGGCGAACCATCAGGCCCTCCTGGGCTGATACAATTTTAATTTATCGGACTTCCTCCATAAGGTTTGGCCCACGAATTTGACATCCTGGTAGAGGAGGGCACTGCGGCTGCTAGGTGCTCCCTCCAAATGCACCTCAAACTCCAGGGTTTGTTCCTCTCATCGATCAAGGTCCACCTGGCTGGTATTTCAGCTTTCCATCCTCTGTTCCAAAGCAGGCTTATCTTCACCCACAATATGACGGCACAGCTTCTAAAAGTTCTGGGGTGTCTCTAGCCGCACGCCTGGGATCCAGTCCCCCCTGGCTCCTGAATCTCATGCTGTTGAGGCTCATAGGGTCTCCCTTTGAGCCTCTGGCTTTCTGCTTCTCTCCTGGAAGGTTTCGTTCAAGGTCACAATAACGTCAGCCCGCAGGGTGTCCGAGATGAGGGTGCTTACTTCGGAGCCGCCCTATACAGTCTTCTACAAGGATAAGGTCCAGCTGCATCCGCACCTGGCGTTCCTGCCCAAGGCTGTTTGCCAGTTTCACACTTGGCAGGACATATACTTACCTGTCTTCTTTCAAAAGTCTCATGCATAGAATCATAGAATTATAGAATATCAGGGTTGGAAGGGACCTCAGGAGGTCATCTAGTCCAATCCCCTGCTCAAAGCAGGACCAATTCCCAATTAAATCATCCCAGCCAGGGCTTTGTCAAGTCTGACCTTAAAAACCTCTAAGGAAGGAGATTCCACCACCTCCCTAGGTAACCCATTCCAATGCTTCACCACCCTCCTAGTGAAAAGGTTTTTCCTAATATCCAACCTAAACCTCCCCCACTGCAACTTGAGACCATTACTCCTTGTTCTGTCATCAGGTACCACTGAGAACAGTCTAGATCCATCCTTTTTGGAACCCCTTTTCAGGTAGTTGAAAGCAGCTATCAAATCCCCCCTCATTCTTCTCTTCTGCAGACTAAACAATCCCAATTCCCTCAGCCTCTCCTCATAAGTCATGTGCTCCAACCCCCTAATCATTTTTGTTGCCCTCCGTTGGACTCTTTCCAATTTTTCCACATCTTCTTGTAGTGTGGAGCCCAAAACTGGACACAGTACTCCAGATGAGGCCTCACCAATGTCGAATAGAGGGGAATGATCACGTCCCTTGATCTGCTGGCAATGCCCCTACTTATACAGCCCAAAATGCCGTTTGCCTTCTTGGCAACAAGGGCACACTGTTGACTCATATCCAGCTTCTTGTCCACTGTAACCCCTAGGTCCTTTTCTGCAGAACTGCTTCCTAGCCATTCGGTCCCTAGTCTGTAACAGTGAATGGGATTCTTCCGTCCTAAGTGCAGGACTCTGCACTTGTCCTTGTTGAACCTCATCAGGTTTCTTTTGGCCCAATCCTCTAATTTGTCTAGGTCCCTCTGTATCCTATCCCTCCCCTCCAGCGTATCTACCACTCCTCCCAGTTTAGTGTCATCTGCAAACTTGCTGAGAGTGCAGTCCACACCATCCTCCAGTTCATTAATGAAGATATTGAACAAAACCGGCCCCAGGACCGACCTTTGGGCCACTCCACTTGAAACCGGCTGCCAACTAGACATGGAGCCGTTGATCACTACCCGTTGAGCCCGACGATCTAGCCAGCTTTCTATCCACCTTACAGTCAATTCATCCAGCCCATACTTCTTTAACTTGCTGGCAAGAATACTGTGGGAGAATGTATCAAAAGCTTTGCTAAAGGAATAGGAATAACACATCCACTGCTTTCCCCTCATCCACAGATCCAGTTATCTCCTCCTAGAAGGCAATTAGTTAAGTCAGGCATGACTTGCCCTTGGTGAATCCATGCTGACTGTTCCTGATCACTTTCCTCTCCTCTAAGTGCTTCAGAATTGATTCCTTGAGGACCTGCTCCATGATTTTTCCAGGGATTGAGGTGAGGCTGACTGGCCTGTAGTTTCCTGGATCCTCCTTCTTCCCTTTTTAAAAAATGGTCAATACCTTCGCCTTTTTCCAGTCATCCGGGACCTCCCCCGATCGCCATGAGTTTTCAAAGATAATGGTCAATGGCTCTGCAATCACATCCGCCAACTCCTTTAGCACCCTCGGGTGCAGCCTATCCGGCCCCATGGATTTGTGCTCATCCAGTTTTTCTAAATAGTCCCAAACCACTTCTTTCTCCATGGAGGGCTGGTCACCTCCTCCCCGTACTGTGCTGCCCAGTCCAGCAGTCTGGGAGCTGACCTTGTTTGTGAAGACAGAGGCAAAAAAAGCATTGAGTACATTAGCTTTTTCCACATCCTCTGTCACTAGGTTGCCTCCCTCGTTCAGTAAGGGGCCCACACTTTCCTTGACTTTCTTCTTGTTGCTATCATACCTGAAGAAACCCTTCTTGTTACTCTTAACATCTCTTGCTAGCCGCATCAGATGAGGTGTGCAGACTACACACCCTGGATGTCAGAAGGGCGCTGGCCTTCTACTTAGAACAAAGCCATTCTGTAAGTCAACGCAGTTGTTCGTTGCAGTGGCAGACAGGATGAAAGGTCACCCAGTGTCTGCTCAGAGGATTTTGTTATGGATTACGGCCTGAATCCGTTACTGCTATGAGGTGGCGAAGGTGCATCCATCGGCAATCATAACGGCACACTCAGCTAGGGCACAGGCATCATCGTCTGCCTTCCTGGCAGGGCAGCTATCTGGTTGTCTGTCCACACATTCACATTTCATTATGCACTTACCCAGCAAGCTCGAAAGAACGCTGGCTTTGGCAGAGCATTGCTGCAAGCCACACAACCGTGAACTCTGAGTCCACCTCCATGGATACTGCTTGTGAGTCACCTAGAATGGAATCGACATGAGCAAGCACTGAAAGAAGAAAAAACAGTTACCCACCTTTTTCGTAACTGTTGTTCTTTTGAGATGTGTTGCTCATGTCCATTTCATTACCCGCCCTCCTGCCCCTCTGTCGGAGTTGTCGGCAAGAAGGAACTGAGAGGGCATAGGGCCAGCACCTGATATACTGGCGCATGAGCGTGGTACTCAAGGGGGTGCCGTAGCTGACACTGTGGATACTGCTAAGGCAAAAATCTCTGACGACCACGCACGTAGGCTCGCGCACACGTAGAATGGAATGGATATCTCAAAGAACAACAGTTACAAAAAAGGTGGGTAACCATTTTTTATCCTTTGCTGTGACAGTGCAATGCAGAAAGTTACAAATTGAGGTCTTGCTCCTGGCCCCCACTTCATCAAGGTAGTTAAGTGTGTGCCTAACTTCAAGCACAAAAGCAGTCTCACTGAATTAATGTGCTTAAAGTTAGACATATAGTTAAGTACCGTTCTGAATCAGCACCTTCGCCTCCTACTTCCAAATCAACTATGGAGTCAACATACCTATCTCCAGAAGGCTTATGTTGCTCTGTGGTGACCCTCTCAGGCAGACACATGGAAAAATGCTGATGGGCTGCAGAATGAGCTATATCTAATTCCATATCTCCTTCAGCCGTGTACTTAGACAATGGAGTTAAAAGAAGGAAAATAGAGCTTCATAAATGATGAGAGAAATCCTTAGGGGAAAAATTTGTAACACGATAGTTAGTATGCAAGTATTTCAGTAACATAATATATAATGTTCAGTTTTTATTTTGGTCCTTTGTTTCCTTAGCTCCCGTCCTATTGTATAACTGCCCTGTCAAAGCAACTCTCTTTCAATAGGGCTTCACCCCTCACTGCACCACTTTTAACTGTCATGTTCTTGTCGTGTCTTAAAAAACCTAAAATTGGAAGTTTTGATTCCCTCAGCTTAGATTGTTTAATACAAAGTAGAAAGAACACAAATGTGGGTGAAGCATGACTGAAAGGCAGGACCTCACTGATGTGGGCAGAGGTAAAGAAAAGACAAGAGAAAAGAAGAAAAGTATGTATGTATGTATATATAAAGCCATTTTAAAAGGGAAATTATTGGCTTGGCTATGTCTTTCTGTGGCATTTTGATCATAGGCGAGCTAGATTTAATTTCCATCTTGAAATAGGAACAACTGTACTGGGGAAATTAAACACCTCTGAATTTAGTTGTATTTTACACAAGCAGAACGTTAATGGTTCAGAAATGGCTGTAAGACTGCTGAGAGCCAAAGCCCTATAAGTGCTGAAGGAGGGATCTCAACAGGAGAGATGTCCAGCAAACATTAAGAAAAAAATCTACTCATAAAAATACATGGATTTTTTTTAAAATTCAAACTGTTTGGTGTGATTCTCCTTAAGTGGGAGTTTTGAGTGAGTAAGAAATGTAGAGTGGGTAATGATTTCAGAAGCGCCTAAAACCCATTTTCGGAAGTGACTTAAGCATTTAGGAGGCTAACTCCCCTTGACTTTCAATGGGTGTATCTTTATTGCCAATAAAGGTGTGTGTTTTTACAGTGACATAACTAATGCACATTAGCAATTTCACTGTAAAATTCTAGTGGAGATGTGGCCTGGGTAGTTTTTACCTCAATGTAGATGTGAAATACCAGCATAAGGTGGGGGGTGTGGTGTTGACCTGGTGAGCTACATTGAGGTAAAAACTAAACTTGTCTCTGCTAGCTTTTTGTGTGTGTGTGTGTGGGGGGGAAGGGGGGCTGAGAAGACATAGCCAGTGAGATTTAGGCTTCTAAGTGCTGAGGTCACTTTTGAAAATGGGAGTTGGGCATAACCCATCATAGGAGCCTCTTAGGAAGCACCTGATGTGCTGAGATATCACTGAGTCTACCTGGTCTGCCAGCATGGGCCCCCTTTTACCTGTCTTGCTGAGCCAGGCTATTAAAGCCTCCTCTAACACACACACACACACACACACACACACACACACACACACACACACTCTCTCTCTCTCTCTCTCTCTCTCTCTCTCTCTCTCTCTGGCTGGGCCACCCAGCTGCAGATCAGCTCTGGGAAGACTCAGTTTAAGGGACTTGCTCCAAAACTCTAGTGCTCACTCCTTTTAAGGGGTACAAACCCAAAGGTTTTATAAAATTCGCCCCCTCTCTCAATGTGGAGAGAGGTGTGCACACTTCTTGCCACTCCCCCTCCCAAGTTAGAAATTATAGAAACTGGGTTTAATAATAAACAAAACAAATTGTATTAACTATAAAAGGCAGATTTTAAGTGGTAAAAGGGGTAACACACAGAACAAAGCAGATTACTAAGCAAATGAAATAAAATATGCAAACTAAGCTAGTTTCACTAAAGAAATTGGTTACAAATAGTATTTCTCACCCTAGATATTGTTGCAGGCAGGTTTCAAAGTTTCTGTGGTCCAGAGTTCCAGCTATATTCCTTGTCAGATTAAACCCCTGTCTCAGCCTGGACTCCCCCCTTGCCTTCCCTTTTGCAGTCTTTCTTCTTGGGCAGACAGGCCATGGAGAGGAGGAGTCCCCTTTGCCTTCATCCCCACCCTTAAATAGGATTTAGGTAAGGTAGGAATCCTTTGTTTCCCAAACTTGACCCCCCCCTTTCCCTTCAGTGGAAAGTTACAAGAAGTCCCAGGTAATGTTTAGTATCAGGTGACAAGCCCACCTGACCTAGTAGTGTCACAGTTACCTCCCCGGATGCCTCCCAGGAGGGAGAAAGATTAGTATTTTCATGGTTTTATTGTTCCTTCCTGATGGCTCATAAATCTGATGGCCTGTTGTCTGGTGGGTGTCTTCCCAATACACACCCAGTTGTAAGTGTTACATAGTCCATATTTCTAACTTTAGATACAAAAATGATACATGCATACAAATTGGATAATCACATTCAGTAAATCATAACCTTCCCAATGATACCTTACAAGACCCGTCTTGCATAAAGTATATCTCAGTTGTGTCATATTCATAAGCATATTTTCATAAGGAATATGGACATATAAGCATATTTTCATAAGGAATATGGAATATAATGTCACAGCTCCTAAATCACTTAGGCACTACTGACAGTTTTACCTAGTGTCCTTCAGGGGATTCTTTTAAGAAAATGATTAACCTGAACTTGTAGTTAATCTGCAAGGAGAACTCACACTGGAGTAAAATCTTTGCATTCATAAGATTGGCAGAACTGGGTTCTGCGTGAGGACATATGTTGCTTCTTGAGTGGCATAAGGTACCTGAGCATAAGGTGCCCGGGAAGCGTGTTGATATCCCTGCACAATGTCATATGATGTCTTCTGCTTAAGTATTCACGCCCTCTTTCTGCCTTTACAGAACTAAGGACTTTTCTTAACTATATTGTTGCTCTACAGTAACAATGCCAGTAAAAATCACAGTAGACACTGATGCCAGTTCCATTTACCTTTGTTTACTATAGTGCTGACATTTTTATTTGTCATATTTAAATTTCAGAAGTAAGATGGCTTTTATTCTTCTAAAGGGCCGTAACATACCGAGGTGGATATTGAGCACCTTTGCACATGTATAACATCATAATATATTGGTATCAGATTTAGGAGTAATCTCTCAGGTTACCATATACTTTTTAAAAATAGTTCCCTGCACTCAGCAAGTCCTCCTGTGTGTTTAATTATTGATATTTGACTGTTCTCCATGTTAAGGTTCCTGTAACTAAATTCACATTTTAAATAATTTTCTTTTGTTGTAATTTTCATGTTGAGGAATTGTAGCTTTGAAATACCTTTTATTCTCAAATATGAAAAGAATGCATAGCTTTATATATGAATGTATATGTTACTGAACCTCACAATTTAATCTCCTAAGGAAGGTAGAGGGGGGAGAGATTGGAAGAGGGAATCTACATTTTGAGTGAAAGGAATCGGAACTGATCAAAATCACCTCAGTGGACTTCTGAAATCCTTACGTACGAACGGCCATACTGGCTCAGACCAAAGGTCCATCTAGCCCAGTATCCTGTCTTCCGACAGTGGCCAATGCCAGGTGCCCCAATGGGAATGAACAGAACAGGTAATCACTAACAGATCCATTTTCTGTCGCTCGTTCCCAGCTTCTGGCAAACAGAGGTTAGGGACACCATCCCTGCCAATCCTGGCTAATAGCCATTGATGGAGCTATCTTCCATGAATTTATCTGGTTCTTTTTTGAATCCTGTTATAGTCTTTGACCTTCACAACATCCTCTGGCAAAGAGTTCCACAGGTTGACTGTGCATTGTGTGGAAAAAATACTTCCTTTTGTTTGTTTTAAACCTGCTGCCTATTAATTTCATTTGATGACCCCTAGTCCTTGTGTTGTCAGAAGGAGTAAATAACAATTCCTTATTTACTTTCTCCACACCAGGCATGATTTTATAGACCTCAATCACATCCCCTCTTAGTTGTCTCTTTTGCAAGCTGAAAAGTCCCAGTCTTATTAATCTCCCCTCATACGAAAGCTATTCCATATCCCTAATCATTTTGTTGCCCTTTTCTGAACCTTTTCCAATTCCAATATATCTTTTTTTGAGATGGGATGACCACATCTGCATGCAGTATTCAAGATGTGAGTGTACCATGGATTTATATAGAGGCAATATATTTTCTGTCTTATTATCTATCCCTTTCTTAATGATGCCCAACATTCTGTTTGCTTTTTTGACTGCTGCTGCACATTGAGTGGATGTTTTCAGAGAACTATCGACAATGACTCCAAGATCTCTTTCTTGAATGGTAACAGCTAATTTAGACCCCATCATTTTATATGTATAATTGGTATTATGTTTTCCAATATGCATTACTTTGCATTTATCAAAATTGAATTTCATCTGCCACTTTGTTGCCCAGTCACCTAGTTTTGAGAGATCCTTTTGTAATTCTTCGCAGTCTGCCTGGGACTTAACTATCTTGAGTAGTTTTGTATCAAATCCTTGAAAGAAAGGCAATATATATTAGTATTAATCACGAAAGGCTAAATCAGCTCTGGCAGAAGTGTTCTGCCATATTCAAATAGGGGGACAATTTGAAAGGCATAACTTGGAAGATAAGAATATAAGGCCTGGTCTACACTAGGCTTTTATGTCGAATTTAGCGCCGTTACATCGAATTAACCCTGCACCCGTCCACACCACGAAGCTATTTAGTTCGACATAGAGCTCTCTTAAATTTGACTTCTGTACTCCTCCCCAACGAGAGGAGTAGCGCTAAATTCGAAATGGCCATATCGAATTAGGCTAGGTGTGGATGGAAATCGATGGTAATAGCTCCGGGAGCTATCCCACAGTGCACCACTCTGTTGACGCTCTGGACAGCAGTCCAAGTCGGATGCTCTGATCAGCCACACAGGAAAAGCCCCGGGAAAATTTGAATTCCTTTTCCTGTCTGGGCAGTTTGAATCTCATTCCCTGTTTGGACAGCGTGGCGAGCTCAGCAGCACTGGCAACGATGCAGAGCTCTCCAGCAGAGATGGCCGTGCAATCTAATAGAAGGAGGGCCCCAGCATGGACTGATCGGGAAGTCTTGGATCTCATCGCTGTGTGGGGCGATGAGTCCGTGCTTTCAGAGCTGCGCTCCAAAAGACAGAATGCAAAGATCTACGAGAAGATCTCTAAAGCCATGGCAGAGAGAGGATACAGCCGGGATGCAACGCAGTGCCGTGTGAAAATCAAGGAGCTGAGACAAGGCTACCAAAAAACCAAAGAGGCAAACGGACGCTCCGGATCCCATCCCCACACATCCCGTTTCTACGAGGCACTGCATTCCATCCTAGGTGCGTCCGCCACCACTACCCCACCACTGACCGTGGACTCTGAGAATGGGATATTGTCCGCGGCAGGTTCCTCGTCGGACATGTTAGCGGACGGGGAAGATGAAGAAGGAGATGAGGAGGACGAGGCAGTCGACAGCGCTGGCACCGCTGATTTCCCCGACAGCCAGGATCTCTTCATCACCCTTACCGAGATCCCCTACCAACCGTCCCCATCCCTTACCCCGGAGACAGAATCAGGGGAAGGATCAAGCAGTAAGTGCTTTAAATATCTAAACATTTATTTTTACAAGAACTGAAATATTTATAATATTAACAATGGCTGTTTCTTAAAGTGCTTAAACATGTAAACAATTATCTGCAAAAAAACTGGAATATTTACAATAGTAACAAAGGGTTTTTCATGATTTGTCTGCCTTAGGCTCTTCACAATTTAGTCCCAAGTATTTAAAAATTTTTTTACAATGTCCGGTAAGTCATGATTATGCTGCCCAAGACGCTCCACTCTTTAGTCCCAGTGCACCTACGCGAAAATCCGGTCAATATGGCCGGGGATGGAGGCGAAATCCTCATAGGAGAACTCCTCGTAGGTCTCATGAAGGAACATTTCCAGCCTGTTCATCAGGTTCCTGGGTAGGGCGATCTTATTGGGCCCTCCGTGGTAGGACACGTTACCGCGCCACGACACCATCAGATACTCTGGTATCATTGCCCTGCAGAGCATAGCGGCAAACGGCCCTGGTTTCTGAAGGCTTTCTCGAAACATTCTTTCCCTCTGGGACTCCGAGATCCTCAGCAGGGTGATGTCGCTCATTACGCCCTGCTTTGAATTAGGGAGGGGAATGTTAGTATTGGGACTGCTTTACAGCCACGCGGTGGAGGGAGAGGGGCAGCATACAGGGATCTTTCCCTGGAACAGCCGCGAGGGGGTGGGACAGGGGCAGAGTTCATGCTGTCCTGATTGCTGGCAGCAGAGACTGGCATTGCTTTCAATGTGAAAGGAGGCCAGTGCTACTAGTACAGTTTTAAGCAGCCAGAAGTCTACGGCTTACCATGATTGCACGCTACAGAAGTTCAGGTGTCCTGCCACGCTTCTCAGATAACTGCAAGGCCACTGCAGGACCCCAGGCACTGAAGGCGAGGGCCGAAAATTCGACCTTGTTCTGAGTGCGCATGTGAGAGGTGCAGTGCATGGTCTTGTTCACAGAGAAAGACTAGGTTCTTTGTACACAACTTCATTTATCTGTCTCAGGAATTCACTCCATTTTTCCCATTCACACAGACACATCTGCGACTGTCTCCCAACCCAGCCTGTCAGCACACTCCCAGAGGCTAGCGCAGATTAGGAGGAGGAAGAAGAAGACGCGGGAGGACATGTTCTCAGAACTAATGAGCTGCTCCCGAGCCCAGGCAGCCTAGCAGACACAGTGGAGGGAGAACTTGTCCCAAATGCACCGAGCAGTCATGGAACGGGAGGAGAGGTGGCGTCAGGAGGACCAGCAGGCTACTGAAAAGCTGCTTGGACTTCTGAGGGAGGAAACGGACACGCTCCGGCGCCTTGTGGATGTTCTGCAAGACCGGAGGCAGGAGGACAGAGCCCCGCTGCAGTCTATCTCTAACCGCCCTCCCCCGCCACCAAGTCCCACACCCCCCTCACCCAAAGTACAAAGAAGGAGGGGCGGCAAGGGCCGTTAAAACTTTCAGTCAACCCCTGCAGACTGCTCTAGCACTAGAAGGCTCTCATTCCCCAAAATTTTAAAAGTCCTTTCCTACACACCTCACAGAAGCCCCCGTGCAAGTTTCAACCCCCACGTTTCATGTCTGGTTCATAATAAAATATTCGTTTCTGTTAATTACTGTTTCCATGATTTTATTTTGGAGGAGAGTCTGTCTGAACGAGGGGAAGGGGCATGGTAATTGGACAGGACAGTCACCTTTACCAGGGTACAGAGGCGGGGTCAGGTCCAGGATCAGGACACATACCCAGTGCAGTGACTAGTGACCCTGTTCAATCTGGGAGGTGGTTTTCATGTTCTGGGGGGGGGGGTTGCTCTGTGACTTTGTGGCGGGGGAGGGCAGTTACAGATCTAATGCATCACAGAGCCCCGCAGCAGGGGAGCTGTAACCCTCCTCCCCCTGCCAGACAGTCACATAGCCGACACATACACGCTGTCCCGCCCAGGAGGGCTGGCAGGCTCTGTTGAAACAACCAGTCCACCACTGCGGAACCCGTCATTCCTGGAGTTTAGAAGCATCATTTGCATCACAACACTAAACCCGCACCCCGCCACAGTCTGCGTCCCAGGTTTAAAACATTCCCGCGAAAACAGTAATAAAGACAACGGTGTTCATTAACAAAACAGAACAGATTTTATTTTTTGGGAAGGGAGTGAAGGGGGTATGTAACTGGAGAGGATAGTCAACGGTAACTGGGTAAAGAAACGGTGGCAAGTTCAGGTTCTGAGTCCACAAACTTAAAATTCACTGGTGACCCTGCTCAGTCTGGAAACTGTCTTTCAAAGCCTCCCGGATGCACAGTGCGTCCCGCTGGGCTCTTCTAATCTCCCGGCTGTCTGGCTGGGAGTAATCAGCAGCCAGGCGATTTGCCTCAACCTCCCACCCCACCATAAAGGTCTCCTCCTTGCTCTCACAGAGATTGTGGAGCACACAGCAAGCTGCAATAACAATGGGGATATTGGTTTCGCTGAGATCACAGCGAGTCAGTAAGCTTCTCCATCTCCCCTTGAGACGGCCAAAAGCACACTCCACCACCATTCTGCACTTGCTGAGCCGGTAGTTGAAGAGTTCTTTTTCTGTGTCCAGGGCGCCAGTATAGGGCTTCATGAGCCAGGGCATTAGCGGGTATGCTGGGTCCCCGAGGATCACTGTAGGCATCTCCACATCCCCAAGAGTTATTTTGTGGTCCGGGAAGTAAATACCTTCCTGCAGCCGTCTAAACAGACCAGAGTTCCTGAACATGCGAGCGTCATGAACCTTGCCCGGCCATCCAACGTTGATGTTAGTAAAACGTCCCTTATGGTCCACCAGTGCTTGCAGCACCATTGAAAAGTAGCCCTTTCGGTTGATGTACTGGCTGGCCTGGTGGTCCGGTCCCAGGATAGGGATGTGAGTCCCATCTATAGCCCCACCGCAGTTTGGGAATCCCATCGCGGTGAAGCCATCTATGATGGCCTGCGCGTTTCCCAGGGTCACTACCTTTGACAGCAGTACCTTCACGATTGCCTTGGCTACTTGCATGACAACAACCCCAACGGTAGATTTGCCCACGCCAAACTGGTTCGCGACTGACCGGTAGCTGTCCGGCGTTGCAAGCTTCCAGAGGGCTATGGCCACTCGCTTCTGGACAGTCAGGGCTGCTCGCATCCGGGTGTCCTTGTGCTTCAGGGCAGGGGACAGCAACTCACAAAGTTCGAGGAAAGTTCCCTTCCGCATGCGAAAGTTTCGCAGCCACTGGGATTCATCCCAGACCTGAAGCACTATGCGGTCCCACCAGTCCGTGCTTGTTTCACGGGCCCAGAATCGCCGTTCCACAGTATCCACAAGACCCATTGCCACCGTGATGTCCTCGGCACTGGGTGTCGTGGTTTCAGACAGGCGTGTGCTACTCTCGGAGTTCAGGTCCTCACCCCGGTGCCGTAGCCTCCTCGCCTGATTTCTCTCTATCTGCCTCAGTGAAAGGTCGATGATGAGCTGCGATGCGTTGACAACGGCCACAACTGCAGCGATGGTCGCAGCGGGATCCATGCTCGCAGTGCTGTGGCGTCCGCGCTGTCACTGACCAGAAAAGTGCGCGAACTGATTTCCCGCCGGCGCTTTCAGGGAGGGAGGGCGGGAGTGACGGTTGGATGACGACAGTTACCCCAAACCACCCTCGACACATTTTTTTACCCAGAAGGCAATGGGGCTCGACCCAGAATTCCAATGGGCAGCGGGGACTGCGGGAACTGTGGGATAGCTGCCCACAGTGCACCGCTTCCAATGTCGACGCTTGCCCCGTTAATGTGGACTGATAAAGTCGAATTACTGTCCTTAGTGTGGACACACACATTCGACTTTGTAATATCGATTCCACATATTCGATTTAACTAAAATCGAACTACTCTCGTAGTGTAGACATACCCTAAGAATGGCCACACTGGGTCAGACCAATTATCCATCTAGCCTAGTATCCTGTCTTCTGACAATGGCCAATGCCAGGTGCTTCAGAAGGAATGAAAAGAACTGGTAATCCATCAAGTGATCCATCCCTGTTGCCCATTCCCACCATATGGCAAACAGAGGTTAGGGACACTTCATAGCATGGTTTTGCATCCCTGTCCATCCTGCCTAATAGCCATTGTACCTAACTTCCATGAACTTATCTAGTTCTTTTTTGAACCTTGTTATGGTCTTGGCAAAGAGTTCCACAGATTGACTGTGCATTGTGTGGAAAAAATACTTCCTTTTGTTTGTTTTAAACCTGCTGCCTATGAATTTCATTTGGTGAACCCTAGTCCTTGGTGTTATGAGATGGAGTAAATAACAATTCCCTATTTACTTTCTCCACACCAGTCAAGATTTTATAGATCTCTATTATATCTCCCCTTAGTCATCTCTTTTCCAAACTGAAAGGTCCCAGTCTTTTTAATCTCTCCTCATATGGAAGTTTTTCCATACCCCTAATCATTTTTGTTGCCATTCTCTGTACCTCTTCCAATTCTAATATATCTTTTTTGAGATATGGTGACCAGATTTGCATGCAGTATTCAAGATGTGGGCATACCATGGATTTATATAGAAGCAATATATTTTCTGTCGTATTATCTATCCTTTTCCTAATGATTCCCAACATTCTGTTAGCTTTTTTGATTGCTGCACATGGGATGGATGTTTTCATGAACAATGACTCCAAGATCTCTTTCTTGAATGGTAGCAACTAATTTAGATCCCATTGTTTTGTATGCATAGTTGGGATTATGTTTTCCAATGTGCATTACTTTGCAGTTATCAGAACTAAATTTCATCTGCCATTTTCTTGCACAGTCTTCACCCGTTTTTCCAGATCATTTATGAATATGTTGAATGGGACTGGTCCCAGTACAGAACCCTGCGGGACATCACTATTTACAACTCTCCATTCTGAAAACTAACCATTTATTCCTACCCTTTGTCTCCCATCTTTTAACCAGCTACTGATCCATGAGCGGACCTTCCCTCTTATTCCTCTTATCCCATGACTGCTTACTTTGCTTAAGAGCCTTTGGTGAGGGACCTTGTCAAAGGCTTTCTGAAAATCTAAGTACACTATATCCACTGAATCACACTTGTCCACATGCTTGTTGACCCCCCTCAAAGAATTCTAGTAGATTGGTGAGACATGATTGCCATCTACAAAAAACATATTGACTCTTCCCCAACAAATCATGTTCAACTATGCTGCCCCTGACCCTTCCATGCGGCTGTCTGCGTCCCCAGTCTGGGGGCATGTGTGCCACTTGAACACAAGAGCACGACCAGACACAGCTGCTGTGAGCCTGGTGCCTGCCCTAGTGGGCGGGGCTTGGGGCAGTACAGCCATGCTAGAGGAGCTGCTGGCATGGGGCGCTGGCTCCTGGAAGTGGCGGCCCCATGTTCTGCTCCTTTCGCCACTGCAGTTCCCGGGAGAGTCCTGCAGTTCTGCGGATATCTGCATCCACAGGTATAAATTTGTATCCATGCAGGACTCTATCAATTTGTTCCAAAACCTCTTCTACTGACACCTCAATCTGGGACAGTTTCTCAGATTTGTCACCTAAAGAGAATGGCTCAGGTTTGGGAAGCTCACTTACATACTCAGCCGTGAAAGACTGATGCAAAGAATTCATTTAGTTTCTCCGCAATGACCGTATTGACCTTGAGTGCTCCTTTAGCATCTCGATCATCCAGTGGCCCCACTGGTTATTTAGCAGGCTTCTTGCTTCTGCTGTACTTAACATTTTTTTTGCTGTTACTTTTTGAGTCTTTGGCTAGCTAGTCTTCAAATTCTTTTTTGGCCTTCCTAATTATATTTTATACTTACTTTGCCATAGTTTATGCTCCTTTCTATTTTCCTCAATAGGATTTAACTTCCACTTTTTAAAGGATTCCTTTTTGCCTCTGACTGCTTCCTTTACTTTGTTGTTTAGCCACGGTGGCACTTTTTTGGTCCTCTTACTATGTTTTTTTAATTTGGGGTATACATTTAAATTGAGCCTCTATTATTGTGTCTTTAAAAAGTTTCCATGCAGCTTGCAGGGATTTCACTTTTGGCACTATATCTTTTAATTTCTGTTTAACTAACTTCCTCATTTTTGTGAAATTAAATGCTATCTTGTTGGGTTGCTGTGGTGTTTTCCCTGCCAGAGGGATCTTAAATTTAATTATATTATGGTCACTATTACCAAGCGATTCCACTATATTCCCCTCTTGGACTAGATCCTGTGCTCCACTTAGGACTAAATCAAGAATTTCCTCTCCTATTGTGGGTTCCAGGACTAGCTGCTCCAAGAAGTAGTCATTTAAGGTGTCAAGAAATGTTATCTCTGCATCCCATCCTGAGGTGACATGTACACAGTCAATATGGGGATAGTTGAAATCCCCCATTATTATTATTGAGTTTTTTATTATTATAGCCTCTTGAATCTCCCTGAGTGCATTTCACAGGCACTATTATCCTGGTCAGGTGGTCGGTAGTATATCCCTACTGGTATATTCTTATTATTCAAATATGGAATTACTATCTATAGAGATTCTATGGTACAGTTTGGTTCACTTAAGATTTTTAGTTCATTTGACTCTATGCTTTCTCTCATATATAGTGCCACTCAGGGGCGGCTCTAGGCACCAGCAAAGCAAGCAGGTGCTTGGGGCAGCCCATTTGCAGGGGCGGCAGGGATCCAGCATGGGAGCTAAGAACCAACAGGGGGCCCTGGCTCTATAGAGCCAGCCCTGGAGCAGGGAAAGAACTACATTTCCCAGCATTCCCTTGGCCACTACCAACAGGAAAGAGGGGGAGGGAGTGAGGAAGCTGAGACCTCATGCTGCAGCCTGCTGTGAATGGAGAGCTGCACTGGGAAGGGCAGGGATACCATATTTTAACATTCAAAAATAGGACACTTCACGGGGAGGGAGGGTAGCCCCACGCTGCCACCATCCACTCCCTCCAACTACCCCCCACAGAAACCCCAACCCATCCAACCCCCCTGTCCCCTGATCACCCCCTCCCAGGACCCCTGCCCCAACTGCCCCCCAGGACCCCACCCCCTATCTAAGCCCCACTGATCCTTGTCCCCTGATTTCCCCCTCCTGGGACCCCACCCCCTATCTAAGCCTCCCTTCTCCTTGTCCCCAACTGCCCCCTCCTGAGACCCCCCCAACTTTCCCCCTAGGACCTCACCCCCTACCTGTCCCCTGACAAACCCCTGGGACTCCCATGCCTATCCAACTGCTGCCTGTCCCCTGACTGCCCCACCGAACCCCTGACCCATCTAACCTCCCCTTCTCCCTGCCCCTGACTGCCCCCCCGAACCTCCGCCCCATCCAACCCCCCCTGCTCCCTGTCCCTTGACTGCCCCCCTGGAACCTCCTACCCCTTCTCCAACCCCCCAGCCCCCTTACCGTGCCACTCATACCAGTCTGTCTGGCTTCGCGCAGCGCCAGACACGCTGGTGCATACATGCTGCCATGCTCCCCTGCGGAGCCACAGCCCCCCCCCCAGCAGGTGCATACATGCTGCCATGCTCCCCTGTGGAGCTACGCCCCCCCCCAGCACCTGCCTTCCAGATTTGAACACCTCAAAATTCAGGAGTGCTCAAGCACAGTTTGGGCAGCTGTTACTTCATTTCTCCCAAATCAAATATACTGATCCACTGTAACTTGCTGTAGAAAAAGTAGGATAAAATTGAGCAAGAAATGCTTCCCAGTGGTTATTAGGACTGGAATTGCTATTTTCAACAGCCATTGCTTTTCTTTTTGTTTGTTTGTTTGTTTAAAAGGAAGACAGTGATATTGCATTGGCAAATTCCCCATAGAAAGAAAGAGTGGAACAAAAGAATAATAAAGGCATCTCAACTTTTCCTCATTTATGTAGGACAGTCTTATAATATGCATCCAGATATCCTCCAATCACACAAGCTGAAAATTGTTCCACTTTACTGCAGTTCTGTAACCATATGGGAACCAATCCTGTCTGTGTTCTGTGCACATCTAAAATTCCTGCTGAATGACCCGCCCTGGGAGCAAGTTACCAGTGACCCAGGGCTGCGGTGGAAGGAGGGTGCAGGGGGCGGGGGAGCCCATGGCTGGGGCAGCAGGAGGTGTGTGTAGGGGGGCAATGGTGAGGGGGTAGGGGGGAGCCCAGAGCTGGGGTGGCAGGGTGTGTGTGTGTGTGGGGGGGGAGCCCAGGTCTGGGGCAGCAGGGGGGTGCGGCGAGGAGCCCAGGGCTGGGACGGGGGGCAGCCAAAAATTTTTTTGCTTGGGGCGGCAAAAAACCTAGAGCCGGCTCTGGTGCCACTTCCTCATCAGTATGACCAATTCTGCCCTTCCGATGTATTTTGTACCCTGGTATTACCAAGTCCTATTGATTATCTCATTCCACCAAGTTTCTGTGATGCCTATTATATCAATATCCTCATTTAATACAAGGCACTCAAGCTCAACCATCTTAGTATTTAGATTTCTTGTATTTGTGTATAAGCACTTAAAAATTGTCACTTTTTTAGCTGTCTTCCAGTATGTGATTTAATTGAATGGGACTCTTCTTCATTTAACTGTTTCTCATCAGATCCTACCCATATTTTATTATCTTCCATCCTCTCCTCCTTACTAGGACATAGAGAATCTTCGTTAATAGAGCCCCCCCACACACCTCAAAGGATGTCTCTGTCTGAACCACGTGCTCCTCCGCACCTGTCGACTTTCCCCCAGCCTTTTTTTTAAAAACTGCTCTACAACCTTTTTAATTTTCAGTGCCAGCAATCTGGTTCCATTTTGGTTTAGGTGGAGCCCATCCTTCCTGTATAGGCTTCCTCTTTCCCAAAAGGTTCCCAAGTTCCTAATAAATCTAAAACCCTCCTCCCTACACCATTGTCTCATCCATGCATTAAGACCCTGCAGTTCTGCCTGTCTAACTGGCCTAGTGTGTGGAACTGGAAGCATTTCAGAGAATGCTACCTTAGAGGTCCTGGACTTCAATCTCTTACCTAGCAGCCTAAATTTGGCCTTCAGGACTTCTCTCCCCTACCCTTCCCTATGTCATTGGTACCTACATGTACTACGACCACCGGCTCCTCCCTAGTACTACACATAAATCTGTCTTGATGTCTCAAAAGATCTGCAACCTTCACACACATCAGGCAAGTCATAGAATCATAGACTATCAGGGTTGGAAGGGACCTCAGGAGGTCATCTAGTCCAGCCCCCTGCTCAAAGCAGGACCAATTCCCAACTAAATCATCCCAGCCAGGGCTTTGTCAAGCCGGGCCTTAAAAACCTCCAAGGAAGGAGATTCCACCACCTCCCTAGGTAACGCATTCCAGTGCTTCACCACCCTCCTAGTGAAATAGTGTTTCCTAATATCCAACCTAGACCTCCCCCATTGCAACTTGAGACCATTGCTCCTTGTTCTGTCATCTGCCACCACTGAGAACAGCCGAGCTCCATCCTCTTTGGAACCTCCCTTCAGGTAGTTGAAAGCAGCTATCAAATCTCCCCCTCATTCTTCTCTTCTAGAGACTAAACAATCCCAGTTCCCTCAGCCTCTCCTCATAAGTCATGTGCTCCAGACCCCTAATAATTTTTGTTGCTCTCCGCTGGACTCTTTCCAATTTTTTCCACATCCTTCTTGTAGTGTGGGGCCCAAAACTGGACACAGTACTCCAGATGAGGCCTCACCAATGTCGAATAAAGGGGAACGATCACGTTCCTTGATCTGCTGGCAATGCCCCTACTTATACAGCCCAAAATGCCGTTAGCCTTCTTGGCAACAAGAGCACACTGTTGACTCATATCCAGCTTCTCGTCCACTGTGACCCCTAGGTCCTTTTCTGCAGAACTGCTACCTAGCCATTCGGTCCCTAGTCTGTAGCAGTGCATGGGATTCTTCTGTCCTAAGTGCAGGACTCTGCACTTGTCCTTGTTGAACCTCATCAGGTTTTTTTTGGCCCAATTCTCTAATTTGTCTAGGTCCCTCTGTATCCGATCCCTACCCTCCAGTGTATCTACCACGCCTCCCAGTTTAGTGTCATCTGCAATCTTGCTGAGAGTGCAGTCCACACCGTCCTCCAGATCATTAATAAAGATATTAAACAACACCGGCCCCAGGACCGACCCTTGGGGCACCCCTCTTGAAACCATCTGCCAACTAGACATGGAGCCATTGATCACTACCCGTTGAGCCCGACGATCTAGCCAGCTTTCTATCCACCTTACAGTCCATTCATCCAGCCCATACTTCTTTAACTTGCTGGCAAGAATACTGTGGGAGACCATATCAAAAGCTTTGCTAAAGCCAAGGAATAACACATCCACTGCTTTCCCCTCATCCACAGAGCCAGTTATCTCATCATAGAAGGCAGTTAGGTTAGTCAGGCACGACTTCATAGATTCATAGATTCTAGGACTGGAAGGGACCTCGAGAGGTCATCGAGTCCAGTCCCCTGCCCGCATGGCAGGACCAAATACTGTCTAGCCCAGCCCTGATAGACATTTATCTTACCTACTCTTAAATATCTCCAGAGATGGAGATTCCACAACCTCCCTAGGCAATTTATTCCAGTGTTTAACCACCCTGACAGTTAGGAACTTTTTCCTAATGTCCAACCTAGACCTCCCTTGCTGCAGTTTAAGCCCATTGCTTCTTGTTCTATCCTTAGAGGCTAAGGTGAACAAGTTTTCTCCCTCCTCCTTATGACACCCTTTTAGATACCTGAAAACTGCTATCATGTCCCCTCTCAGTCTTCTCTTTTCCAAACTAAACAAACCCAATTCTTTCAGCCTTCCTTCATAGGTCATGTTCTCAAGACCTTTAATCATTCTTGTTGCTCTTCTCTGGACCCTTTCCAATTTCTCCACATCTTTCTTGAAATGCGGTGCCCAGAACTGGACTCAATACTCCAGCTGAGGCCTAACCAGAGCAGAGTAGAGCAGAATGACTTCTCGTGTCTTGCTCACAACACACCTGTTAATACATCCCAGAATCATGTTTGCTTTTTTTGCAACAGCATCACACTGTTCACTCATATTTAGCTTGTGGTCCACTATAACCCCTAGATCCCTTTCTGCCGTACTCCTTCCTAGGCAGTCTCTTCCCATTCTGTATGTGTGAAACTGATTTTTTCTTCCTAAGTGGAGCACTTTGCATTTGTCTTTGTTAAACTTCATCCTGTTTAACTCAGACCATTTCTCCAATTTGTCCAGATCATTTTGAATTATGACCCTGTCCTCCAAAGCAGTTGCAATCCCTCCCAATTTGGTATCATCCGCAAACTTAATAAGCGTACTTTCTATGCCAATATCTAAGTCGTTAATGAAGATATTGAACAGAGCCGGTCCCAAAACAGACCCCTGCGGAACCCCACTCATTATGCCTTTCCAGCAGGATTGGGAACCATTAATAACAACTCTCTGAGTACGGTTATCCAGCCAGTTATGCATCCACCTTATAGTAGCCCCATCTAAATTGTATTTGCCTAGTTTATCGATAAGAATATCATGCGAGACCGTATCAAATGCCTTACTAAAGTCTAGGTATACCACATCCACACCTTCTCCCTTATCCACAAGACTCGTTATCCTATCGAAGAAAGCTATCAGATTGGTTTGACATGATTTGTTCTTTACAAATCCATGCTGGCTATTCCCTATCACCTTACCACCTTCCAAGTGTTTGCAGATGATTTCCCCTTGATGAATCCATGCTGACTACTTTCCTCTCCTGTAAGTGCTTCAGAATTGATTCCTTGAGGACCTGCTCCATGATTTTTCCAGGGACTGAGGTGAGGCTGACTGGCCTGTAGTTCCCCGGATCCTCCTCCTTCCCTTTTTTAAAGATGGGCACTACATTAGCCTTTTTCCAGTCATCCGGGACCTCCCCCGATCGCCATGAGTTTTCAAAGATAATGGCCAATGGCTCTGCAATCACATCCGCCAACTCCTTTAGCACCCTCGGATGCAGCGCTCATCCAGTTTTTCTAAATAGTCCCGAACCACTTCTTTTTCCACGGAGGGCTGGTCACCTCCTCCCCGTACTGTGCTGCCCAGTCCAGCAGTCTGGGAGCTAACCTTGTTTGTGAAGCATTGAGTACATTAGCTTTTTCCACATCCTCTGTCGCTAGGTTGCCTCCCTCATTCAGTAAGGGGCCCACACTTTCCTTGACTTTCTTCTTGTTGCTAACATACCTGAAGAAACCCTTCTTGTTACTCTTAACATCTCTTGCTAGCTGCAACTCCAAGTGCGATTTGGCCTTCCTGATTTCACTCTTGCATGCCTGAGCGATATTTTTATACCTCTCCCCTGGTCATTTGTCCAATCTTCCACTTCTTGTAAGCTTCTTTTTTGTGTTTAAGGTCAGCAAGGATTTCACTGTTAAGCCAAGCTGGTCGCCTGCCATATTTAGTATTCTTTCTACACATCGGGATGGTTTGTTCCTGCAACCGCAATAAAGATTCTTTAAAATACAGCCAGCTCTCCTGGACCCCTTTGCCCTTCAAGTCACCATGCAGTTGTCTTGGTCATCGCAAACCTAGCTGTCTATGTTTCTAATGATCAAATACCCCATAACTATTACCTGTCTCTTCTTAATAACTGGAGTTCCCTACCCCAGAGAGCTATCCTCAGTGTGAGAGGATACCATGACATCATCTGGAAGGAGGGTCCCAACTATGGAGTTGTTTCCGTCAGCTTCAGCTGGATGTTCTCCTTCCCTGAGAGTAATATCTACTTCCCTGTAGTATGCAAGGTCTTGGAAAAAATTTTGAAGGAGAAAGTAGTTAAGGACCTTGAGGCGAATGGCAATTGGAACAAATTACAACATGGGTTTACGAAAGGCAGATCGTGCCAAACCAACCTGATCTCCTTCTTTGAGAAAGTAACAGACCTTCTAGATAAAGGAAATGCGGTGGATCTAATATACCTTGATTTTAGTAAAGCCTTTGATACTGTGCCGCATGAGGAATTATTAGTTAAATTGGAAAAAATGGGGATCGATATGAAAATCCAGAGGTGGATAAAGAACTGGTTAAAGAGTAGACTGCAGCGGGTAGTACTGAAAGGTGAACTGTCAGGTTGGAGGGAGGTCACCAGTGAGGTTCCTCAAGGTTCGGTTTTGGGTCCGATTATATTTAATCTATTTTTTACTGACCTCGGAACCGAATGTAGGAGTGGGCTGATAAAGTTTGCGGATGACACAAAGTTGGGAGGTATTGCCAATTAGGAGAAGGATCGGGATATTCTGCAGGGAGACTTGGATGACCTTGTAAATTGGAGTAATAATAATAGGATGAGATTTAATAGTGAGAAGTGTAAGGTGATGCATTTAGGGATGACTAATAAGAATTTTAGTTATAAGCTGGGGGCGCATAGGTTGGAAGTGACAGAGGAGGAGAAGGACCTCGGAGTCCTGGTTGATCGCAGGATGACTATGAGTCGGCAATGTGACGTGGCTGTGAAAAAAGCTAATGCGATCTTGGGATGCGTTAGGCGAGGTATTTCTAGTAGGGACAAGGAGGTGCTGCTTCCGTTATACAAGGCGCTGGTGAGACCTCATTTGGAGTACTGTGTGCAGTTCTGGTCTCCTATGTTTAAAAAGGACGAACTCAAACTGGAACGGGTACAGAGAAGGGCCACTAGGATGATCCGAGGAATGGAAAACCTTTCCTATGAAAGGAGACTCGAGGAGCTCGGTTTGTTTAGCCTAACCAAAAGAAGGCTGAGGGGGGATATGATTGCTCTCTTTAAATATATCAGAGGGATAAATACCAGGGAGGGAGAGGAATTATTTCAGCTCAGTACTAATGTGGACACGAGAACGAATGGATATAAACTGGCCGTGGGGAAGTCTAGGTTTGAAATTAGACGAAGGTTTCTAACCGTCAGAGGGGTGAAATTTTGGAACAGCCTTCCGAGGGAAACGGTGGGGGCGAAAGACCTCCCTGGCTTCAAGATTAGGCTAGATAAGTTCATGGAGGGAATGGTTTGATGGGATAACGTGATTTTAGTCAATTAGGCAATAACGTGCCATCGCTGGTAAAATGAGGGTCCGGCTGGAGATTCTTGCCTGTATGCTCGGGGTTCTACTGATTGCCATATTTGGGGTCGGGAAGGAATTTTCCTCCAGAGTAGATTGGCAGAGGCCCTGGAGGTTTTTCGCCTTCCTCCGCAGCATAGGGCAGGGGTCGCAAGCTGGAGGACTCTCTGCGACTTGAAGTCTTTATATCACGATCTGGAGACTTCAACAGCTGAGTTAAGGGAAAGTGGGTGGGTCAGCTTTTGTGGCCTGCATCATGCGGGAGGTCAGACTAGATGACCACAATGGTCCCTTCTGACCTTAAAATCTATGAGTCTATGAGTCTATGAGACTTTCATCTTTCTCATCAGCATAGGAGGCTGTCAGACTTGGGATAGGACTACTCTACTGTGTCCCAGAAAGTCTCGTCTGTGTATCTCTCTGTCTCCCTTAGCTCCTCCAATTCAGCCACTCTGGTTTTCAAAGTACATGGACTCTGAGGGCCAGGAGCTCTTTGCACTGAATGCACACATATGCCACCCACCCATAAGGCAGGTAATTGTACATGCTGCATTCAGTGCAATAAAGTGGAGAGCCCCCACTCTGTTGCTGGAATTCTGCCTGCATTCTCTTTTTACTCCTGTTGCTCTTTCTTTTATTGTTTTTTTTTTAATCAGGGCGTGTTTATTGCCTTACACTTAATTATCATTCTTCAGATGTATCTAGCCCCTCCCCCCGAGTTCCTCTCTAAATTCCCTCGCAAACTCCCTTGTTAGCTGCTCCTGCTCACTAGATCCTCTGGTCACATAGGAGTGGGCTTTTTTAAACCCCAGTTCTCCCTGAGTAGCCCCCCCCCCCGGTTAAGGGTTGATGGGTGCTAGACAGTGGAGGTAGATACCCAACTCTCATTGAATTTCAGTAGGGGCCAGAATTTTAAGTATTTAGGTGCCCAGAGATGCAGATATGTGCCTAGTGGGATTTTTGAAAACACATAGGTGCCTAACTCTTATTCAAATTAATGGACATTTGGCATTTAGGGGCATCTGAAAATCCCACTAGACCAGTGGTCCCCAAACTTTTCACAGTTGCACCCCGCCTTACCGCTGTCCATGCCATACCCCCGGAGTCAGGGCCAGGAGTGGGGCTGTGGCTCCAGGGTGTGGCACAGAGAGCGGTAAGGGGGACGAGGCTGGGGCTGCAGCTGGTGGCAGGTCTGCAGTCAGGAGTAGAGCCATGGCTGAGGGCTGGACTAGGGCTAGGGCCAAGGCCAGGAGCGGAGCTGTGGCTGGGGGTGGAGCTGGGATTGGGGGCCACAGTCGGGGGCCAAGGCCGGGGTTGGGAGTGGAGCCTCATCCAGGAGCTGGGGCTGCGGCAGAGCAGTGGGTGGAGCGGGGCTGGCCTGTGCCTCCTCCCCACCCCCAGTGGGGCTGGCCCGTGGCGCCCTGGCCCTCCTGAGCATCCCTCCATGCTCTCCTTGGGGTTGCTCCCCACAGTTTGGGGACCACTGCACTAGGCAGCCATCTACATTAGTAGGCACCGAAAAACCTTTAAAAATCTGGTCCTAGGAGCCTAAATGCCCTTTTGTTTTTTGGAAAAAATCACCCCCTTCACTTTTAAAATGTAATTTTATAATAATGCTATTGAATTCTCATTCTTTTGTCTTTCCTTGAAATATCTTGAGCCGTTGTCAATAGGTAACATAATTCGCTGATTTCCCAACTTTTGAACGTTTGATTTTGTATGAAGTTTTTGCTGTAGGTAATATGTATGTACAGTACATGATTCAGATCAGACCACCACATTACAATATATAAAGCAACAAAATAATCATCTGACTATCAACATCATCACCTCATAACTTTTTGTTTTGATCTATGTCTTCCCATTTTGTTGATTTCAAACACTTTAATATCCTGCTGGAACATGGGCCACTTAATCGTCAACTTGCAGAAAGTGGTGAGATGGCTACAAGAAATAAAATATATAACCGATTCATCTGATGTATATCAACACAATGCAAGGATCAGAGTAAGGACTTTGGACTGTCACCAAATTAGGTGTTTCCACCAGGTTGATACATAAAAATGATAGTAAAATGTTCGCTGACCTAAACGCTTTCTTACTTGCTGCTAATGTGGTCATTCGTCTTAGATATCAAAAGGGCAGACCACTAGGCTGAGCACATATTCCTCCAGTCACATAGGACATGCACAGAATAAGTCAAGGCTTGGGCAGAAATACCCAAAAGATCAGAATGGGATCCAGTGGTTAGTCTAATGCTAATGCTGCATACACAGCTGTTCCAAAAATCAGACCTTGCTGTAATAGTATGTTATGTATTATGATGATAATTATTGTTATAGAAAGTGGTGAAAAATAGGACTTTTGATTTTTTTTTAAACTACTCTGTAGCTGATAGTTGATATTTCAGTTGAATCACCACAGACTATGCCTTTTGCTTAGAAAATGTAAGGGGTATTTTTGGAACTTCTGTTTTAGTGTTCAATTATCTCATAAAGATGGGGACTAATCTAGTGCTAGTAGGACAATTGTGCAAGGGCATGTGGCTATACCTAATCTTATCTCTGTGTGTGTGTGTGTGTGTGTGTGTGTGTGTGTGTGTGAGAGAGAGAGAGAGAGAGAGAGAGAGAGAGAGAGAGAGAGAGAGAGAGAGAGTCTGTCTATCTGTCTAATATACACATACAGTTAAATATAAGACTGAGAATAATCATAGGAAAATATTCCATCACCTTAAGACAGAATGGGAGCCTTTCGGCAGTGCATTTTGTGAGTGCTACAATGATATCAATAAAAGCAAATGTACTTTAAATCTTGGACTACGCAGATTTTCTGTTATATTGGGAAATGTATTTATAGATTTCAGGTATTTTGTTGTGTTCCCCCCCCCCAACATCTAATATATATATTTTAAATGTCCCTGTTTTTCCCTGCCAATCATCTAATCATTTAGTCCCTATTTTTTTTCTTGTGGGGCTAAACTGGCTTCCTCATTTTTGCAGTTCATCAATACAAAACTGATTTGAAGCTGAGCTGTATAATAATAAGCCTTTCAGCAGCCAGGCTTGACACTTGCCTTGTAATTAAGGCCTTGATGGTTGTGTTGATGGCAAATGAAAGAAAATGGCTTTGTTCTCAATTCCAGAGGCTTGATTGCTGGTTCTCGTTCTCACCTGAATTCGACCCATTCTGCATTGTGCACATGATTGCTGGAGTGTGAGTAATTGCAGCACTGGCAGATGACATTTTCATGAAGCACACTCTGTACTGCTCCAGAGGGAATTTACAGAATTTATAGCTGGGGAAGCTCATCAAACATGGATTTAGGAAATGCCTATGTGAAAAGTGGGAGCCTACAACCAAATATCAGAGCTTTTCTTTTGACATTTGCTTTTACATAAAGGACTGCAGCCTGCAACCTGTTTTATCTTATGGTAGCAATCTTTTCTGAACAAAATTTTGTGATTAAGAAGAGTTATTTAAGTTAATTAAGGCAAAATTTTTGTCATATGTTTTTTCTTGATTTTTCTGTTTCGACTGGATAGCAGCAAAATAAAGGAGGAAATTTGCTTCTCATTTCCTCAAATGACTTTTCAGATGTTACTGTTTAAAGATCTACTGCTGTTTTCATGAGACCTAGTGATGCAGTGATGGCTTTGCTTTTTTTAACTAATTTATTTTCTCAACCTTTCTGCAATGTTTCATTTTGTAGAATGTATAGCACGTTATTACTTTTTTGTTTTAAATAGAAACACTTTAAAAAAAAACACATTAAGACTTGTATAGTATAGAATTGAAATATATTTTAGAGATTATAATACAGAGCTCCTTAAGGAAGCAGAACAGAAAATACTTAAATATCTTATCAAGAAGTACCAAGCTCTTAGCTCTCCACTGAAAGCTGTGTCAAAAGTTGTGGTAAATATGAACTGTATGTTAGGGATTTATATTATATGTAATACATGTCATGTTATGTATAATCTTCCCCATCCCTTCATCCCACACCTTCTGCCTTTTCCTTTCCATCTGCTAGTCTTTCTATCTATCTCACATTCTTCACCTTGGTACCTGAGTCCCTGGTTCTCCTCCTCATTCACTTGACACAATAGCCCTTGGAGAACTACCTGTAGACTGTTGTTTCTGCTGGTCCAACTGTTGTGAATGATGTAAATGCAACATTTACACAATCCTACTGATCTTTTTCTATTTAGACTCTGTCACCCACTTTGCACTTGAAGATCCATAGCCGCTGTGACTCAGACATATTTTTATACAGCTGTCTGGCAAGCGAAAAGTCTTTGCACTTAGTTGCTAATATTCCCTGAAGCTTCTTAATCATGGAGAATAAGGAGCATTTCCTTCTTTGTATTTTGTACTATTGAGCTATCCTATGCTGTTGCATGATTAAATTTTTCTGTTGGGGTTATTGATTAGCAACCAGAAAATTTTAAGCAACAGCATCCTTTGGGCTTCTGGAATAAATATTCTTTGCTTCAATGATAGTGCTGAATATTTTAAATTCACAGCCAAAATCAGAGGTCCTATTTAACATTGTTAAAATTGTCTTGGGGGGGGGGGGGGCTGGCTTTGCTTCATTTCAGGCTTAGGTCTGTATATCACTTCCAATAATCAGCAACAGGAAGAAGATCAATCTAAACTACGGACAATGGTGCTAATTTACAATCTGCAGGTAATCTGGCAGCAAAAGGGGAGACTTTAAAAGCATTTTACCTGAGTTTATGGGTGCTGTCCTGCTCCCAATCCAATTGAATGGGAATTTTGCCAATTGCCATTGACTTAAATGGGAGCAGCATGGAGCCTATTAGAAGTATCTCTTGCTATTAGTTGTTCATCATAAAGACCCATTTCACTTCAATTCAAGATTCTGGCCATCATCGTTAAGATCCTTAATGCTTTGGGGCCTGGTTACATCACAGGCAACCTATTCTTTAAGAATTCTGAATCAGCTATGCTCTTCTGGGACAATGCAATGTAAAACTCTCCAGAGTTGGAGATCAAGGGTGAGCTTCTTTGCTGTGACTCTAAGAGCTTGTAGATGTCTTTGTCATCTTTGTGCCCTCCTGATCCAAGGGTGGAGAAGGCCTCAGTGTAACTAAGCCCGGAGGGCCTGTGGAACTCATGGCAGCCTCACTGGGCTGCTGTGTGAGCTGTAGCACTACCCTGAAGTTTGCAGTAATGCAGACCTTCCCCCAGCATGCCCTGTGTGCCAGGGCTAGAGTGAGGGTTCTTGCAGGGCAGCCTTACTGCTCTCTACCATAGTCCTGAGCAAGAGGAATCCTCCCCCAGCTGGAGCTGGGGCTTTTAAAGCTCTTTAAACAGTGTAAAGGGGTCAGAGTTGGGGTGAAGATCTCACCAAGTCAAGGGTTTCCATGTGTAGAACAACCCTACTAAAGGAGATGAGATCCAGAACATTTTCAGAAAACTCTAATATTGACTATTTCTGCATTTAATTTAGTAGCATGTTGTTTGCCTGTTAGCACTGGGAACCTTAACATACTGTATATTCATGTAAAATAGTCTTGTACTATATTACATTTTCAAAGTGCATTCCCATCAGAATTAAGTGTGGTATGGCAGTTTCTCTTGGTCAAGGACTGCAGTAACTTGTAACCAGAAAAAGGTGAATGACAGCTATTGTGGTGGTGGTATAATATGTTAGGTATCTAGGGATCACTACCACTAACATATCCCTTTTCTTCCCTGTGATGTTCTGGCAGCAGTAAAACACAGACTGGATTTCAACAGGGTAGCCTATTTAAAAACAAAAAAACAAAAAAAAAAACTATTGTCCTATGAAACTGGATTGCACATTGCAGAATGGTTGATGTTAACTTTCTCTATGCACATATACATATAAAAAAAGCACCATTGATGTTTAGACCTTAACAATGTGAATCAAATATATCAGAGGCATAACAGTGCGCAGATAGCATGGTGGTGTGTGCTTTAAAAATATGCACAATAATAAGTCCTATATCGGGCCCAACCAAATTCACGGCAGTGAAAAATGCATCATGGACTGTGAAATCTGATCTCCCCTGTGAAATGTGGTTGTTGTAAAGGAGACCAGATTTCAGAGAGTTGGGTGTTTGGGAACCCAGCTCTGAAGGCAGCATCACCGCCAGCAGCAGCACAGGAGTGAGGGTGGCATTGTATGGGGGAGGGGGGGTCATCAATTTGGGGGAGGGCGGGCTGGCCTTACAGGTGGACGACTAGTCAGGAGTTACTGTGGTCACCCCCTCCACACACAGCCAGCCCCAATGCCTCTTTAACTACCAAGCCCTGGGTCTGGCACCGGGGAGGGGCAGAGATGAGTGTGCACCAGGTTCCAGCTGCTAGTCCTGGATGGGCTGGAGAGGGACAGGACTTCCTCTTCTCCTGTACGGGCTGCTCCCGAGGCCAGGTTACACCCATCTCTGAGAACCTTCCCTGGCTGCAGGAAGCTCCACGGCTGCTGGTTGGGAGCCCAGCTCTGAAGGCAGTGCTGCTGCCAGCAGCAGTGCAGAAATAAGGGTGGCATGGTATGGTATTGCCTCCCATTACCCTGTTTTGGGTCAGTTACAATACTGTGAAATTTCAGATTTAAATATCTGACACCGTGAAATTTATGATTTTTAAAATCGTATGACCGTGAAATTGACCAGAATGGACTGTGAGTTTGGTAGGGCCCTAGTAATAAATATTTGTCTATATACTTGGTCTATTGTCTCTGGCAGAGTGTAAGTTTCTTGGAGCAGAAACCATGTTTTCCATTATGTTAGTATTGTACTGAGGATAACACTGATGCTTAGGAAAGTCTATTGTTTTTGGTGGTATGCCATCCGTTTCATGGTCCCATAGTTGAGTTGTTAATTTAGCTTAAAAGAGTACATGGCTGTTAAATAACTCATTATGGGAGTTCCAGTAGATCATCTATAAAATCTAACACTCTGCCTTGGATCAACATATAAGGGCACATGGAAGTAAGAAGGAGCCCTGTACTTTTATCCAAGGAGATAATTTAGTTCCTAGCTTGTACAGTACACACAGAGTATAAATTGCTATAACCAAAATCTGGCACCTTTTAGTGGCATCAGCAATGCATGCCCATTGGCCACAAGCACTCTCAATAAAATACTTGGGGGGAGGGATAGCTCAGAGGTTTGAGCATTGGCCTGCTAAACCCAGGGTTGTGAGTTCAATCCTTGAGGGGGCCATTTAGGGATCTGGGGCAAAGATCTGTCTGGGGGTTGGTCCTGCTTTAAGCAGGGAGTTGGACTAGACGACCTCCTGAGGTCCTTTCCAACCTTAATAGTCTATGATAAAACCTCAGAGTAAAGCTTTTTTTTAATTTTAAAACACTTCTAAAACCAAGAGCTTTTGCCTTTAAAAGCATTTCCCTGGCATAAAGAGCTGTGTCGCAGAATGTTAGATTTCAGGATATAGGGTAAAATTTTGGCCCGTGTTGTGTGGGTGGGATAGAATGTAGTGAACCTGTCTCTCCACTGCTCTCAGTGCACTCATGCGAGAGCAGAGCAGAATATGGACCTTTTGCTCCTTTGAATGCCAGATGGAAGCCTACCTGGCAACACTCCACAGGTACTATGGTCAGCCCACTTTGGGATAATGCCAGACCCCTGATTGTCCTTCAGGCATGCTACCTTTGACATTAGGTGCTAGTGCTAGTGGCAGGGTTTGCTGCTCATTTGGAGCAGCAGCAAGTAGTGCTTCAGAGCAATCCCCTGAGCCATGTTGCCAGCGTGCCTCACGTTCAGAAAGGCAAGATTGTGCCCCTACTTTGTGAAATACATGCAACCTTCCCCAAAACTCCCTTCAGTGCCAGTTACATTGTTTCCTCATTAATTTTAAATCCTTGTTTGGCAGCAACTGATTCTTTGAACCATTAATCATACCCAAGCTAAGCTTGACATCAAGAAAACACTCCATTCAGTATGTGCAAGGATGCTGATGCACTGTCTGCTTTTAATGTTGACAGTCTCAGAATTTCAGAGGGCACTAAATGTCAGCATTGGATGTCACCTTTCTCAGAAAAAGGGCATTCCTTGTGTTAATTCCTCCCATTTCAGATTGCCCATTTTAATTGTCCTTTTTCTGTGTTGTGCTGTGTGAGGCTGAGGCCTAGATTTGCCTCAAAATAGGATTGGCAGTAGCACTATTTATTGATGGTAAAATGTAGATAAGCTGCAATGTAAAGACTCACCAGCATTTATACTCATTGACAGCTAGAAGTGTATTGCTTCTGTGGGCGGATAGGACCCCAGCAATTCAGTTAAAGTTACTGTTTCTACTCTAAATAAATACTCTGTTTTGCAAATGGATTCAGTCCATCACATTCTGACTGAACAATAAGGCATCTGACTCCTTGCCACTTCTTATGTAAAGTATCCTTATGTTTGTTTCCAGAAGTGAAATCTCTGGGCTTGATCCTGTGTCTGCTGAAGTGACAGGCAATCACTGATGTCAGCAAGAGTAGGATTGGCCACTGTGTTTTGATTCAGGCAGTGGCTGAGTAATCAAAGAGTTTGGATTTTGGTATCTGTAAATGTGTATAAGCTGTCCTCTTCTAAAGTCTACTTGTAATCACAAATACCGTGTGCATATTAGTATTAAACCTATTGGCTCTTTTTAGTTACCTATCTTATTGGAAATGGTTTCAATTATTTCACCTTTCCTCATAATAAATATTAAGCAAATGAAAATTACTACAATAAACAATCCAAGTGACTGCTATAGCCGAGTTACTTGTCTACACTGAAAGGAGGCACACAACCCACTCAGGTATAGCAGGGATCCACATGAGAGCTGTGTGCTACTGAACATATTCTGTTTATTGTTTTGTTTCCTTCCTTCTTTCTTTCCTTCCTTCTTTTTATGAGTAATGAACACTTGCAGCTCCTATTGACTTCAGTGGGAATTGCAGCTCATCAGCATTAATCAGGATGTGGCCCTTTCATGGGAGGTTTTCAAGGCACATTGAGCCCTGGGGCTTGTGCCACTATTAAAAAAAAAAAAAAAAAAGTCTTGCTTGTAATAATAGATATCAAGTCCAGGTGTTTTCACCATTCTTAGGTTATCACATCTCAGAGGCCAAGTCACTTAGTCTATCCTTAAACATGCCTTTCTTAGGAGCTAGGCAGTACAGATGGTAACTGCACTAGAGGACACATTGTACCCTTACTTTTTCACGAGCAACCTAGGTCACTGGAATGAGTGTTCAGTTCAGGATCAGAGAGCATTAAAAATGTATGTGCCAAGTTTTCAAAATTGCCATGCACAATTGCCCACCAACACTTGTATGAGTATTCACCAAGCTGGCATCTAGGCGTGTACTCGAATAATTATTTCCGCATGCAAATACTTGCTCTGCACACACAGTTAAAGTAACTGCACATGCAAATATAGATAGTCACTTAGAGATAAGGCTTGAAAATGTGTGGCCAAGTACACAAAAGTCAGTGTTATGAGCCCCTTAGCTTCATGAGAACTAAATTTAACTGTGGTTTGATTTTCAAAGATGTTAGTGACTTAAGCAGCAGTCATGAGAGCTTAGTGCCTTTGAAAATTAGGCCAAATTTTTAAGAAAAAGGGGGAAAAATTGGTTTTGTTTTTAAAAG
This sequence comes from Emys orbicularis, assembly GCF_028017835.1. Taxonomy (NCBI): domain Eukaryota; kingdom Metazoa; phylum Chordata; order Testudines; family Emydidae; genus Emys; species Emys orbicularis. Next base: position 38,819,221 of record NC_088685.1, read on the forward strand.
CAAGCAGTGAATTTTGTTTTATTGATCAGGTGAATAATTATTTATATTTGTAATGGAAAGAAAACCCTTTTGGGGATCAGTTTTTGCTTATGAGGGAGACTGAGAGTGAAAGAGAGAAAGTGAATACTCATATGTTAAATTTTGCTGCAGAAGTCAAAGTTTAGCTGTCTGCTTTCTGCTTGAGTTGTCAGTAGTAATGAATAATGGATGTCATAGGGGGGTTGCCTTTACACTGCTATGGTTACAGTCGCTAGCCTTGGTGCTGAAGTGGAGGCACGACAAAAAGGGAAATTAATTCACAGCATAAACTCTGTAACGCCTGATCAAAAGTTGTAAATGATAAATATGCATTTCCTATATAAACAAAAATAAAAAAGTATCCAATACAAGCCATTTCACTGAGTTTCAATACTGAATTTATTGTATAAATATAATTTTTACCATGAGTTGAGAATATAATTGGAGTCATATGGCATGGTATTGTCATTCTCAGCATAGCACTACATCAGTTTAAAAAAATAGCCATATTAGGCTGAATCCTGCATATATTACTCTGCCTTTACTTAGAGAAGACTCTCACTAAGGTCAATGTGTAAAGGCTGAGTCAGGTCATCCTCAAGGCATTGTTATATGTAAGAGATTTTAAACCTCTTTTTCTTAATGCAGTAAACAAAAATGTTGAAATTAACAGTATTTTTATTTTTTAACAAAATATAGCTAAATGCTAGGGTTAATTTTCTACCCCAAAATGACATTTTAAAAATATCCTGCGAGTCAAGACTTTAGGGATCTCATAAATAGTCCTTGCTCTCACGAGTAATGCCGAATATTCAATTGAGCTACTTATCTGACTGATTGTTTGTGGGACCAGGCCTTTAAAATGTAATTGCACTTATGAAGTAAATGCTGACTCTTTTGTGAATAGGCCTTTCCCCTGAGTGAAATGGCGGGACCTTTCCATTTATATTAATTCATCATTTTTAAAGCACTATGAGTCTTCTGTTTGTTGTTATTTTTGCAACTCCCCCCACCAATAGGGAAATATCAAAGCTTGTTTTTACTATATTTTATATGCAAACTGTTTGTTTATGAAAGAGTATTTTATCTTAGTTTAAGTCCCAGCTTCTATGCTCTTCGAATATTACCTTTACTGAGAAGGAATATATAAGAAGTCTAGTTCAGTATCTTTTAGAGGATTTATGGTAACGCTGCTGAATTTAGCTGATCATAAACAGCATGGTGAGCCCCTTAGGGTCTCTTCATTTTCCTGACACACTCCACTGCTGCCCCATTAACACTTCGTCTGTTATTGCCATATACTCAATTTAACGAGTATCTTTGAATTTGGAGCCCTACACAAGAAACAATAGCTGAAACAACTGATGCACCTACTGTAGCTTTCAATATAGTTTCTAATTCCTTCTCCTAGCTTCAGTTTTTTTTTAAGCAAAATGAATACGTTTTTAATCTTCAGCAATATTTCATTATATCATGAGTGTTTCTTTAATTACAGGAGACAGTAATGCCAAACAATGAATAATAGCTTCAAACATGATACCGTATCTGCATTATAGGTGAACACATACTGAATATATGCTAGAGAAGGCATTTTCTTATCTTAAAATTAATCCTATTAACACTAAATCTTTAATGTGAAAGAAGATTACTAGAGTTATATTGTCAAAACAGAATATTATAGATACTAAGAAAACTTTAAAAACAACAGAGTTTGAGTCTGATTTCTGGTACCAGTGTGAATCCAAGTAACTTGTGTAAAAGGTAGAATCTGGCTTATGACGTTATTATTAGATTTGATTTATAAAACTGAATTTATCACACTGTTCTAAGCGCAACACATGTAAAATTAACAGTACAATAAACAATTAACAATTAGTCAGATAAAGGACTCTCCAAGATTTAAAGCCTGAAATGCATTATAGGATTTAAATCCCATTTTAATTTTGTACTGGTTACTAACTGATCAGTTAAAGCAGTAAAATATTACAAAAGTCACCTTACATCCTTAATTTTACCAGATGGTCATTACGGGGCACAATAAAAGGCTTGAATAATTGAATAAAAGTTTAGACCATTTTTATTCCAGTAAATTGTCTGCAGAAATCAGTTATCTATATTAAAAATGTATTCTAATGTGTATTTATTATAAACTTTAGTTTAAAAGATAAAAAAAACACACGAGATTCTGTTTTTTTAAGCTTGCTGCCTTTTAGCTGAGTGTTTTTTTTTTCCTTTTAGAAAATGAATCTGGAGGAAAATTGGTGAATCCAATCCAGTGGACCTACAAGCACCCTGACAGGCTCAGAAAGCAGAGTCTGGACCAAAGAGCAATTACCCCACCAAACGATTTCAGGTACAATTGACCTAAATATACCACTCTCTTGAGATTAGTGACAAGAGTTCATTTCCTGTAGTGCTTTTCCCATTTGCTACTCCTGGTAACCACTGTGATCTTATCTGCCTGGTGCTTCATGACTTCTGGGATGCAGTTAAGAGTTCTGTTGTGCATTCTCTTTAAACAGACAACTCATGCTAAAAAGAGCCATTTGCAGTTAAATTAGGTGATGCATATATTGTTCTTGCTGCTGAAGTTATATAGAGCAGGAAGGAGTGCCTGAATCCTTGTGGACCTGACTGCAATAGAATTCTTTGATCTGTCAAATCAAAAAAGTGGTGCTAGTTATCCTAAAACAGACACAGATTTAAAAAAAAAATAGAACTGAGGATTCAACTTGCAGCAATGAATGGTTAGTAGTGTTTGCTAATTGTGTTCTTTTTTATATTTATCAAAAGTGACCTTCTTTAATGTCATTTCATTTAGAGCCTTCAGACAATCCATGCATTTTTCCCATGGAAGCAAAAAGTCAATCCACTCTTCTAATTTAACTTATGAATGTACATGGATGCAACTGAACTGAAGTTAGACCCTGGTAATGTTACAATATATTGCAATATTGGCACTTTAGGAGTCAATTTTTAAAATCCGTACCTCTGGACTTGTGCAAGATGACAAATAAATCATCATCCCCCTAATATGGAATATTGAGAAATATATGACAAGACCTTTGGAGTTCTTTGGGGAAAAGAAAGACCTAATTATTTTGTCTACAACCTACCCCAATTGTCTTTGTTATTAGTGAAATCCCTAGAGTATATGGAAATTTGAGAGGTTAGTGTCAAGTTCCATGCACTTCAGCTTTTTGGGAGCCGCCTATTTACAAAGTTTTATGAAGAAGGTCACAATTGTTCTAATTATTTTCTTGTGTATTGGTTATGTTTTCCCAAGAGAACACCACAATACTCATATGCTTTGTATGGGGAAAATACTTTGTTAATAGTGCTTTTCCCAGAGCTGTAAAAGGACCTCCTCCCCAGTGTGTGTTAGAGGACTCACAGTTCACTTGGAAACAGAGTAATGTTTATGCTTATAAATTCAGTTGGTTTTGTCTGATGCCAATGGGCAACCCTTGTGAACATAGGGAAATAGTTCCAGGACTCTTGGGGGAAAAAACCAAGAGAACTGTAAACATCATTGAAGTTTGTGAATTTCAAATTAAGCAGAAGGGGAGTTATATATTTTAACTTTATAAAGAATGTACATAAGAATGATACTTGCCACTGCTACAGTGCTTTTTATCCATTGCTCCTGTGGCCTTCTACCAAGACGTGTAAGCGTTATTATCCCTATTTTACAGATGGGAAACTGAGGCACAGAAAGATTAGAGGTGGGATTCTCAAGGGGGACGTAGGCACTACAATTCTTTCCCCCTTTTAACTTTTAGCCCAGTTCTTAGGGCACTCAAGTAGGATACAGGAGATCTGAATTCAATTCTCACTGCCACCTAATGTGGAGAAGGAATTTTAACTTGTCTCCCACATCCCAGGTGAATACGCTAAGCACTGGGCAATAGGATATGGTGGGGTGGAGGTTTCTCACTTTCCTGTTTAAGCTCTTCCATTTTTCATAAAGTACTTAAATATACATTGGGCCAGAGCAAGAATGAGAATGACTCTATAGTCCAGTGGTTAAGGCCCTCACCTGAAAGGGAGGACGCCGGGTTCCAGTTCTCCTATTTCAATAACAATTTAATTATTTATACACAGTGGAACAGCTTCAACAGGAGAGACTGAGAGAGACCTGCCCAGCATATACCACAGCCCAGTGTTTAGGGCTCTCTTTTGGGAAGTAGTGCTCTAACAATTGGGCTGGAAGTTTATGAGGGGGTAACCACCTCCTCCTCCAATCTTTTTGTGAGGGTTTAGACTTCCTCTGAGCACACCTGACGAATTGGACCCCAAAGGGAAGACAGGCAGTGGGAACACCTATTTTGTGAATCCCACTGGGGCTGAGGCATGCGCTAGGTGTTAAGTTATTAAGCAGAATTAGGTCTGAGGAGTCTGGGCCCATGTGGCCAGCTGCTGAAATTTAGAAATCTAGGGACTTTAGGCACCTCCAGGGTTAGGTGGCAGCTGAGTGGACTTAGGTACTTTAAAGTGGCAGTTAAGCGCCTACATCCCCCTTGTGAATCCCACTCTGAGTGACTTACCCAAGGTCATATAGTAGGTGAATGGCAGAACTAGGGATAGAATCCACGTGTCCCAACCTACACTATGGTACCTTACCCACTAGAACAAACTTAAACAGGGTTTATGTTTACAGGAGGGTCCTATTAATTAGAGTAATGTTTTTGAATAAATAAGCGAAGTAGCTGCCACTCTGTACTGTGCTCTAGCTAGGCTTCAGTTGAAGTATGATCAGTTTTGTACACCACATTAAAAAAAAATACATGGATGCAATGGAGGGAATTTAGAGGAAGGCAACCAACTACCAATAAATAAATAAAGTTTGGAATATAAAAACTTTAGGGAAAGGTTAGGAGAACTGGATTATTACAGTCTAGAGGAAAGACAAATGAAATCAAAATGGATCAATTATTTCTATTAGTCAGTGAGGAAAGAACAAGTGGTAATGGGATTAAGTTACAGCAAGGAAAATTTAGATTAAATATTGGGAAAAATGTACCTTGTGAAGTCTCCTCCCATCTACACTGGTGTACTAGGGATACACAGCATAGCAGAGAGGAAAATTTAGCCTTTAGAATGTAACCATAAGAAGAGTCAGGCAGTGGAACAGGCTGCCAGAGAGTGACTAAACTAGTAAAGGCATGACTAAACACCCACTTTGTAAGGATGGGTGAGAACCGAAGTGCTCTTTAGATTGCAAGTGCTCTGTGTCATCCTTCCTGGTGGTCTCCTGAATTAAACATTCTGAGAACCAAGCAATGGGAGACTGTGCATTGGAAAGTTTGGTGGGTTCATGAGGGAATCTCTCTGTTTCAAAGTGCTCCAAAGAATAAAAGATCTAGAAAACCACCGGTTTAAGGAATGAAGGACTTAATACTGCCATAACACCGAGAAGACCTGAAGAAGAGCTCTGTGTGGCTTGCAAGCTTCTCTCTCTCACTAGCAGGACTTGGTACAATAAAAGACATTACCTCACCCACCTTGTCTTTATAACTCCAAGGGACAGACTAGATGACTCACAAGCAGTTGCCTCTGGCTCAAATGAGGTTGTATTGAAATATTTACATATTTCTCCCCCCCCCAGAGTATCCCAAACTTGCTTTCTGCATTTTACAAATGGAGCAGGTTCAGCTTGTCTCTTATTGACTCTGTTATAATTCTACAAGGGCCCAACACTGCAACAACCCCACAGAAATATCTATTATTATATTTTTGCCTGAGTAAATAGCACTGCAATAAGACCTGATCTCTGCAGTGCTACGTCAGACACACATTTTGTCATAAAAATTGTTTTTAAGTTAAAAATATTTATGAAGCTTGAATACAAACAATGGATACATAAATAAACAAATGAACAATAGGCGAGAATGGGAAAATAAATCAATTTAAAATGTAGGAATCAGCTCCTGCAAACCATTCTTACACACGTACTTCTTACAAATGTAGCAGCCCCTTTGAGGAATGCTCACTAAATAATGGGGACCTTATTTTGAAGCTTATATTAGGGCCCATCTTGCAAAATGCTAAGCTAAGTACCTCCTGAACAGTGCTGACTTCTGTACATCTTTGATGATAATGCTCAGTACCTCACAGGAGGTGCTCAGCTCCTTATGGAATTATGTTCTTTAGAAAGTAAAGTCATGATGGCAGGAACTGCGGGCCAGCTACAGTCCCTCTCCCTCCCCACCCCAGGTACATTCCCTTTGTACTGCCACAGTGGTACAAAGGGACTGTTAAGCTACTCTAAATGGGCTGCTGAGGATTTCCTAGAGTGGGAGAATCCCTAGCTGGTTTAATTAGCTCTATGCCACTCCCAGCTAGTTCCCAGTGTCCTAGGAAATAAGGGGAAGTGGGTAAGGTGTACCAGGAGTCAGGGGATTAGTCTAGTACTTAAGTAACCTGGGTTTAAGTCCCTGCTATGCCATATACTTCTTGTGACCATAGGCAAGTCACTTAGCCTCTCTGTATCTCAGTTCCCTATTTATAAAATGGGGACAAAAGTGTTTCCCTATTGTGTTGTAAATTTGTATATATGCATTAAGTTATGAAGCATTCAGATATTATGGGGACTGATTATGGGCTGAACTGATCCCTAGCTGCCCTGATGATTGGATGGAACACAAAGGTTTAGCCAGCTGCCTTTGCCCCACCTCTCTAGGGAAATGTACCAAACAAAACTCGGACAGACTCAAGGATCACAGCTTTTGACCATATTTTTATCTGTGAGGCCCTTAATTCATAGAGTGCTATATAAATAAATAAATTAATAAAAAACAAAATGGCAAGAGACCATCAATATCATATAGGCTCTTTCAGTCAAGTAATTATAAATAGTCAACTACCAATGGCAGTATCTATACATAATAGTGTACATTCTCACTTTGTGGATTCCGTTCTCCTCCCTTTGAAGTCAATGGGAGTTTAGTCAGTTTTCAGTAACTTCAGATATTTCATTAATAATCCAGTCATCATCATTCTTCACTTCCCTCCTCAGCAGGGATGAATGGTGTGTACGCCTCAATCACACCATGCATGTATATGGATAGTGATAGAAAAGTACGGCGGCAGAAATCAAAATATTGCATTGAGTTAGGTTAGCCAGATTCTTGCAAATATTCTATCACGATGACAGGTTCACATTAGCTGTTGGCAGGGTGAGATAAGTCTTCTTAATATGACCTTCTAAAAAAAGTGAGCGTTTAGTAATCAAAACATCACACATTTCTAAATTTAGTGTTTATATATAACCACTGTAAATTTTAGTAGAGGAAATCATGATATAAAAACTGTATTTCTTTCTCTCTCTAAATTTCATTGGTTGCAAAAATGAGACACCAGGCTCTTTAAATTATAGTTCATAGACACCATCTCTGCTCCCATGGACAGGCATAGCTTTTTAGATCACATGAGCCAATCAACTGTGATTGATCACAGGCTGCTGTTGCTGTTAGCAGGCTAAAGAGAGCAGTTATGTTGAAGCTAAAAACGTCAGGGAAGGGTCATATATACCAATAAGAATTAGAAAAGAAAATATTTCTAGTGTTTTCAAGGATATATAGCTCAGCCTGCTAGAAAATGTAATCTTTAAATCATCCTGAAAATTGTGAGGGATATAAAATCAAATTAAATCCAATATCAAAGGGTATGTTGCCTCACTGCATCTGGAGATATGTGTAAATTCCCACATATCCAGGTGAGAGCATAGCCCAAGAATATATTTTTAAGGATGCTGATGATGATAGTGTTAATAATTTACACAACATACACTTAGCATATTTTTTCAGTGATTTTAAAAAGATGAGATTAAAATGATTTAGGTTAGCCAGATCCATACAGTTTCATAATCTCTGTCCAACTAGCTCTTGCAGCGTGATTAGACAGCACGCATTACACTATCCTCAAAGGACTCTTCTACTTTTATAAACATATTATTTGTATTATATTTATTTTTCAGTGAACAAAAAGGTGCACATTTTAATTGCACTTCAGGTGAACCACCTCGTGCTGCATTACTACTGCACCCAATACGTTTATTACAGTCACAGCAAATATAACAGGCCTGTTCCAAAACATATCAAAGTCAACGGAAAGACTCCCATTGATTTAATGGGCTTTATCAAGGTGTTCAAGGAATGCAGGATCAGGTTCATAATATATTGTTGACACACTAGAAAATTCATGTTAATAGAATGTGGGACAACTCTCACTTATCAGAGACACCTTTTCCTGAGGAGCTCCTGGATCTATCATACTGGGAGGCCTAACACTCCCCCTCCCCCCCCCCCCCCCCCGCCCTCCACGCCATGGTTCCAGAATCCACTGACTTTTAACTAATCACATTACTAGCTTTTAAGTACAATATCTCACAATGGTCTGCATGTGCCTCCTAAACAGTTTCACTAACATAGCCTTGTGATTTCATTTCTCAGTCCCCAATCCCTGCTACAGAAATAAAGAAAAAGAGAATTAATTTACACTAGTAGAATAATATAAAATTGGTTTGCCTTCATCATTATTATTAGCATCAGAGTTTCACTCAGACCCCTGAAGGACAGTGCTGTGCGAAGTGTGAGCAAATGGGTCTCATAAAACAGATATCTGTTCAGCTTCTTTGCTGTGGTCCTTTGCTTCACTTATCCTCTACCAGCCGATGCAATGGGTGATCAGGGGAAGAAGAATATTGTTTGTTTTACTAAATTAAATCTAAAATTAACAAGTGAAGGCCTATATAAAATACTTGAAGATAGAATTAGATTTTTACATACAGAGGGGAAAAAAAGTTTGCAAAACCCCAGAACTCCACACACCAACCAGCCTTTGTCAGTTTCCTACTTGGGACTCCGGGTAGCACAGGAATCACAGCCTGGAGTAAGCATGTTGGTAGTGAGGCTAGAGAGTGCCAAAACATGCTGTTTCATGACCCAGTGTAAAAATGCCAAAAATAATCTCAAACATACTTTATTAAACAAATGCAGAAAATCAAAATTTGTAAATATGAGAGGCAGCATTGTCTCAAATTAGAGCAGGAAACTTAAAGCCAGGCCACCTGGGTTCTAATCTCTGCTCTGCCACAAAATTATTGTTGTTGATGTGGACAAGTTGCTTTGGCCAAGATCCATATTTAGACATCTGAAGAAATGGCCTGATTTCCACAAGTACCTACCACTCACAACTCCCATTGATTCCTCTTATTTAAATGAGGATTTAGGTACGTAACATTAGACACCCTAGTTGCTTGCAAATGTTGGCCTTAATTTCTCTGTGCCTCACTTTCCTGATCAGTCAAATAATAAGTATAATACTTATCCACTTTTATTTAAAGTGCTTTGAAATCATTGTATGAAAAGTGCTATATTAGTGCAAAGTAGCTAATTTTATCCTACTGTTAAGGGTAAAGGCAAATTCACAGTGCTGGAGCATGTTTGTTTCTTTGGTCTGAAAGCAATTTGCTATAGATAAAGTGTGATTCGGATATCTGTGTTAAGCAGTTGTATTTAGCTTTAAAGATAGTGATACTGGACGTGTGCTAAGTGAACTAGAACTTCCAAAATGCACTGCAAAATTATCAGGATCACTGGAGCACGATTGCTACTGTGTGTTTAGTCTGTAAAATAAGATTAGTGAAATAAACTATATGGCTGAAACTGAAATGTAAAGGCACAGGAATGGGAATAAGAAAACAGGTGTGAAGTTTTATTCCGAGTTAAGTATATTATTTAAATTTGAAATCCCTTTGACACTGTGGCTCTTTTGCATGTCTTCTATTGAGTATGTTATTGTTTGAGATAGTTAAAAGTTACTAAGAAGTAAGGGGCTGCAAATCTGACAGAGGAGTGATGATTGTTGCAGACTGCAGAAATCCAAAGAAAAGCCAGTGTGAAGAAAAAATCAGGGTGAAAAGATATTACTATGGCAACCAGTATTTTTTGCTTAAAAGTGAATATGAAAACAAAGCCAAGGTATCCCCAGTTTAAAAGGCAACATACAGTACATGATGCAAACAGACAAGACAACAATTTAACCTTCTGGAGTCTGTGGACATCTGTATACAGTACGTGCTCCCAAGCACCCACTCAGCTGGCTCTGTGGAAAATGTCAGTGTTCTTTATATGAATAAGAGATGGAAAAGCCTTGTAATATTAGGTCATTCTACCCATCCCTCCATGAGCAACATACATACTTTTGCTGCCCTTATGCACATTTTTGTATGCAGTGTTGTTGTAGTCATGTAGGTCCCAGAATATTAGAGAGGCAAGGTGTGTAAGGTAATATATTTTATTGGACCAACGTCTATTGATGAGAGAGACAAGGTTTTGAGCTTACACAAAGCAGTGACACTTTGGATTATTTTTCCAGACCTGAAAAAGAGCTCAGTGTAAGCTTGAAAGCTTGTCTCTCTCACCAACAGATGTTGGTCCAATAAAAGATATTACCTCACCCACCTTGTCTCTCTTATGCACATTTGTCCATTTAAACTAAAATTGAAAAACAATCTTTTACAATTTATACTTACCTCAAACATGACTAAACAACAAAGTTAAAAAAGCAGTTAAAGGCAATTTAAAAACTGGAAGTTAAATTCTATTGAGGAAAATAGAAAGGAATATAAACTCCGGCAAGTCAAGTGTAAAAGTATAATTAGACAGGCCAAAAAAGAATTTGAAGAGCAGATAGCCAGACTTAAAAAAACTATTTTTTTTCAAGTACAGCCGAAGCAGGAAGCCTACCAAACAATCAGTGAGGCCACTGGACAATCGAGGTACTAAAGGAGCACTCAAGGAAGATAAGGCTATTGCGGAGAAGCTAAATGAATTATTTGAATCAGTGTTCACTACAGAGAATGTGAGGGAGATTCCCATACCTGAGCCATTCTTTTAGGGTGACAAATCTGACGAAATGTCCCTGATTGAGGTGTCTGTAGAGGAGGTTTTGGAACAAACGGATAAATTAAACAGTATAAGTCACCAGGACCAGATGTTATTTACCTAAGAATTCTGAAGGAACTCAAATATCAAATTGCAGAACTAATAAGTGTGGTATGTAACCTATTATTTAAACCAGCTTCTGTATCAGATGACTGGAGGATAGCTAATGTGACACCAATTTTTTAAAAAAGCTCCAGAGGTGATCCTAGCAATTACAGGCTGGTAAGCCTGATTTCAGTACCAGGCAAAGTGGTTGAAACCTATAGTAAAGAACAGAATTATCAGACACACAGATGAACATGATTCATTGGGGAAGAGTCAACATGTTTTTTGTAAAGGGAAATCAGGCCTTACCAATAGATTAGAATTCTTTGAGGGGGTCAACAAACATATGGACAAGGGTGGTCCAGTGGACATAGTGTACTTGGACTTTCAGAAAGCCTTTGATAAGGTCCCTCATCAAAGACTCTTAAGCAAACTAAGCTGTCATGGGATACAAGGGAAGATCTTCGCAGGAATCCGTAACTGGTTAAAAGACAGGAAACAAAAGGTAGGAATAAAAGGTCAGTTTTCAGAATAGAGAGAGGTAAATAGCAGGTTCCCCCAAGGATCTGTATTGGGACCTGTGCTGTTCAACATATTCATAAATGAACTGGAAAAAGGAAACAGAGAGGTGGCAAAATTTGCAGATGACACAAAATTACTCAAGGTAGTAGTAAATTACTCAAAGCAGACTGAAGAGTTACAAAGGGATCTCCCGGGGTGAAAGTAATATAAAATTATTACCGGTACGGGGGCCCGGAGTGGGCTCCCAGAAAGGGCATGGCCTCAGGCGGAAGGGGTGGGGCTGGGGGAGTCAGCCTCCCCCAGCCACCCATTTGTGTTGCCTGGCCCATGCCGGCCGGGGCTCCGGCGGCAATTTAAAAGGGCCTGGGGCTCCAGCCGCTGCTGCGGTAGTGGCCCTTTTAAATCATTGGCCCCAGGGCAGCTGCCCTTTTGTCTTCCCTCTCCCCCCCGGTCAGCAGCCTGGTGGGGGGGGGGGACAAAAGGGGAAATGAGGTTAAAGTGCTGCCGTGGCAGCGCTTTAACATTGCTGCATACAGGCCGGTACCAGCTTCTTACTGGTATGCCGAACCGGCCAACTTTCACCCCTGGGATCTCCCCAAACTGCGTGACTGGCTAAGAAAATGGCAGATGAAATTTAGTTCTCATAAATGCAAAGTAATGCACATTGGAAAATATAATCCAAAGTATCAGTACAAAATGATGGGATCTAAATGAGCTGCTACAACTCAAGAAAGTTCTCTCAAACATCTGATCAATGTGCAGCAGCAGTCAAAAAAGCTAACAGCATATTAGGAACCATTAGGAAAGGGATAGATAATAAGACAGAAAATATCATGATGCCACTATATAAATCCATGGTCTCCCCACCCCCCACCCTCCCTGAATACTGCGTGCAGGTCTGGTCGCTCCATCTCAAAAAAGATATATTAGAGTGGGAAAAGGTGTAGAGAAGAGCAACAACAATGATTAGGGGTATGGAACAGCTTCCATGTGAGGAGATTTAAAAGACTGGGACTTTTCAGCTTGGAAAAGAGACGATTAAGTGGGGATATGATGGAGGTCTATAAAATCATGACTGGTGTGGAGAAAGTGAATAAGGAAGTGTTATTTACTCCTTCACATAACACAAAAACCAGGGGGTCACACAATGAAATTAATAGGTAGCAGGTTTAAAACAAACAAAAGGAAGTACTTCTTCACACAGCGCAGAGTCAACCTGAGGAACTCGTTTCCAGGGCTGTTGTCAAGACTAAAACTATAACAGGGTTCAAAAAGGAACCAGATAAGTTCATGGAGGATAGGTCCATCAATGGCTATTAGCCAAGATGGCCAGGAATGCAACCCTGTGCTCTGGGTGTCCCTAGCCTCTGATTGCCAGAAGCTGGGAGTTGACGACAGGGGATGGATCACTCAATGATTGCTTGTTTTGTTCATTCCCTCTGAAGTACCTGGCATTGGTCAATGTTGGAAGATAGGATACTAGACTAGATGGACGACTGGTCTGACCTAGTATGGCCATTCTTATATTCTTATAGAAACATTCTAGGGAATCTAATTGGCCAGGTACTCAGCCTGTTTATATCGCTGTACCTCTGACTTCAAAGGAGCTACACTGATTTATGTCTGCTGGTTGATTTGGCCTTCTGTTGTCAAAGAGCATTCTTAGGTCTGGTCTACAATAGCAACTTACAGCGGTATAGCTACATCTCTCAGAGGTGTGAATTTTTCTTCCGTTGATTGGCTACTACCTCTTGGGTAGGTGGGTTACCTACGCTGCTGGGAGACAGGCAGTGTTTACACTGAAGTGCTGCAGCAGTGCAGTTGCAATGGCACAGCTGTGCTGCTGTAATGGTTTAAGTGAAGACATATCCTCAGACAGGTGTAACTGTGTGCTGTGACCTTTAAGATGGGGTTATGGCTTAGCACAATAGTCAAAACACCAGGCTTTGTGAGCCTTGCCATCTAGAAGGACTGATGACAGTCAGAGGCTTGGCAGAAGTGTATGTTGAAAAAAAGTGAGCAGGTATATTGAACAGCTTCCTTTTCCGCAGTAGAGTTCAAGAGTAGGAACCTGTTTATTGTTTAGTCCACCTTTCTTTCTTCTAAATCAAGCAAAAAGATTGTACAGATCCTCAAAGGCCTATGACTCAGAGAGGGACCAGGAACTGGGCAGAGTGGCTTGGAGAAGCCACTTTGTTTGGAGTAGAGCTGGTCAAGCATTTTCCATTGATATTTTGTTGAACAGAAAATGCTTTTGCCACAGAAATGAAATTTTTTGTGGGAATATTTTGATTTTGCTGGAAGTTTTGATTTTATGTTGGGAAAACGGTGTCAAAATATTTCATTTTGGGTCTGTTCAACCTCAGCTGAACCAGAATATTTTGGTTTGTTGAACTGACCTGAGCTGTTTCATTTAGCATCAGTTGAACATTAAACTGCATCATCTTATGGCATCACATTGTCTCATGGGAGTTGTAGTTCAAGTGTCTGATGTCCCCATTCACTCCCCTGGGTTCATCTCCCTAACCATATACATCTTCCATGAGGCAATGCAATTGCCCTTCTGAGCAAGTTATATGGTGCATAGTGGGAGTCACATGACTTCACATGCATCATAGGAAATGTTGTCTGTCCAGAGTCCTCAGCCTATAGGGGAGAAAGGAGGCATCAAGCACCTGAATTACAATTCCCATCAGACAATATAGCACCATAGGGTGATTCAGTTTAACGTTAAATTGATTCAAAACAAAACATTTTGGGACAGTTCAACAAACCAAAATGAAATGTTTCAAATACAGGAATATATTTTGTTTGGACTGAAAATGTCAAAATAAAACACTTCTCTATTTCCAAATAATTTTTTTTCAGAACTTTCCAATCTATGAAAAGTTTTGATATTTCAACTTTTCATCATGATTTGCGATGAAAACAATATTGAAATTCCAATATTTCCCATAGGATTAAAATTCATTTTGAGTTTTGCTCAGCTCTAGTTTGGACTTGCATTGGAGTTTTGTTTACCATAGAAAGTGGGGAATTTTCTTAATTTAGCTGGAGGATGATAGGGAAACTGTGGCAATAGATGCACCTGGTTTCTCAAAGAAATACAACTGTGACATGAAAGGGCTCTGAAGCAGTGGCCACATCACCACAACATCAGGGAAAAGCTCTGTGACACAGGTACCAGTGATAAGATTCCTGAGATCTGCTCTCCTCCAGGGAAGGGATCATGGAGGAGGTAACATGCCTCATAGTGCTATGCAGTGGCTGATTGTTGCCATCCAGAAACAGCAGCTGCTTGCTGCGGCCTACTTACAGTAGGCTACAATCTTAGGAAAGCAGTAATACAGGATCCAGTTTGTTCTGCTTTGGTTAGTACAGAGCCAGCAGGAGGTCTGATTAGCTGTCCAGCAATGCAGCAGATGTTGCAACAGGGCCAGAAACAAAATCTGCTGTTTCTGGCATGTTTACCACTGCTCACCATGTGACATGCTTTTTGGATCTCCAGAGGACAGCCTGAGTTATAGGATTCTGGATGGGCCACTGAATTTTTGGCCTCTAGTAGAGTTAACACCACATGCACCCCTCCACACAACTAGTTGAGAGCCCACTTAGAGGAAAGAGGGAAGTTCTGACAGTTTGCTTTAGGTGGAGAAAACACAAGCACCAAAGATAGGAGTGCCTCATCAGAGGGTGCGACTGTGATGCGGTTTGTGAACTGAGGATCACGTGGTCTCAATGATGTTTTTTGTCCAGCAGAAAGAAATGCCCAAATTCAGTTCTCAGAACTGGGGTATAGTATTTTGGATAACTATCGTAACCTTCCTGTAGAACCAGGCCAGGCCCAAGAACCCAAAGCCAAGCAGTGGGAGGTGGAAACAGACCCGTCTGCAGAAAGAGATGGATGACTTGACTGTGGGCTTGGATCCTCCAGATGCAGACAATTTCCAGTTTGGAGAATGAGCAGAAAGAGTTTGCATAGGTGGCTGGCAGAAGAGAAGAACCTCTCAATCAGATGAACAGAGAAGCAGAACTGTGCTGAAGTGAAGATGCAAGAGGAGGCAACGATCGCCTCCCTAAACAGAACTCTGGTGGAGGAAGCTCTTGAGCAGAAGGTGGAGATGCAGCAGTTCAATAAACAACAACAGAGGTTGTGGACCTAGTGAGTCCCAAGGACAACACTGGAGAAAGCATTTATGAGATGGAGAAGTCCAAGTTTGCCCTGGAACAGCAGGTAGAGGAGATGAAGCAGAAGATGGATCCTGAGGCCAGCTAGTTCACAGAGCTTGATGAGGAGGGAATGTAGCTGTGCCCCCTGTTGCAGGAATAAGAGAGTCAGAGAAAAAGGGGGCCTGCCCAGCAGATGACCAAATCTGAAAGAATCCTCAGTGAGAAGTTAGCTGCCTGTGGTGATGTCTCTCAACTGAAGACAGAGGTAGAAATAGAGCTGTAAACTCAGGCAGAGGGGATCAAGCAGCAGCAGCAGAAGTTGGCCCAAAAAAAACCAGGTCATCTGTGAAAGCAGGTCAAGAAAGTTCAGCCAGTAGGTTGTGGAGATCGTTCAGTGAATGTGACCATCTGTATCCTTCAGCATAAACAGAGGCTGCACACAAAACAGAATCTGCAGTTACGGCAATGCTCATGTAGGTAGCCACGAAACCAATGCTCTAATAAACAGGAAGGCCTGATTGATAATGGATAATGATGAATAGGAAGAACTTTGTATCCAACTTCAGAACATTCAAGGAACATGGGAAGAAAGGTCACTGTATGCCAGCTTGGAAGTAGGCTGGAGGAACTGTGAATAGAGACTTGGGATACACAAGGTAGATGGAAAATATGAGGCTCTTGCAGGTAACAGAGAACCTGTCCAATGTTTATTAGGGTATTGCCTAGGGAATAGATGTCCATTCAGATCTAATTTTAAAGCCCAACCAGAACCTTATTAATCCACAGCTTACCCAAGACCGAGAGTGTCAAGTCATTTTCAGACCCAACCTGACCTGAACCCTACATTTCCCCCTTAACCTGCGTCAGCACTGCCACTGCTGCCTTGTCCTTGAGTCTCAGCCTTATGGGGGGCTTACTGTGCTACCCTGCTGTCCATGGGGTCAGCATGGGTGTGGCTGCATGCCCTGCTCCTGCTGGCCACTGCTGCCTCCTTGCACTGTGTGCTGTGGAGTGACAGGCACTGCGTCTCATCAGCACTCACTCTGCAGCACACAGTGCAGCGAGGTGGTGTTGGCTGAAAGGAGTGGGCCACGCAGCTGCGCCAAACCCACGGGCAGGAGCAGGTGAGCAGAGAGCAAACCCGAGAGCGTTGGGTTGTTTTCAGACCCTAATGCTTGTATTTGGATCCCATTGGGTTTGGATCAGGTTGCGAGGCTCCACTAGGGACCAAATGAGAATGGGGCCTCAGTGTGCTAGGTACTGTACAAACACGGAATAACACAGTCCCTGCCCCAAAGGGTTAACAATCCAATAGCACAGACACAGATGAAGTGAAAGGGGTAGAACACACAAGCGGAATGAACAATGTGATGGCTGCAAAGATCACGTTAGTTCCATGATTTACTTATCTGTTTGTTTTTTAGGTGGGTTTTGGGCTTGTCTATTCTTAAAGCCCTTCAGTGGAGACACTACACACACCGATGGAAGGGGTTCTCCGGTTGGCATAGGTAATCCACTTCCCCAAGAGGTGGTAGCTAGTCTGACAGAAGAATTCTTCCATCAGCCTAGTGTTGTCTACAAGGGGATTTAGATTGGCTTAACAGTGCTGCTCAGGAGAGTGGATTTTTCATACCCCTGACTGACATAGTTAAACCAACCTCATTTTCTAGTATAGATCACACCTTAGTTAGGTGGGGATAAGCTAAACAAAAAGATAAAGGAATGGAGAGGACAGGACAGCTCAGGCTGAGATGAAGAGACTGTGCGGGAGGGGGCACAATGGCGTTGGAGCGCATGCAGCTAATCAGCACAGGGCCAGAGAAAGTCCAGTCAAGTCTGTAGAAAATACTCCAGTGACATCATCAGCGTCCCTGGGTCCCTGCATGATTCTGCAGCTGCTCCCACTGGCTTGAGTGAGTGTCTGTCTGGCACGTTCCTGCATTTTCTGTCCCCAAGGCCACATGGCTGGGGGAAAAGGGGATGCTATATACGGGTTCTCCTTGCACAGTTCTGGGTCCAGAGGTTTGGAGGCCCTGGCTGGGCCCCATTTTATCTTCTTCCCCCATCCCTCCACAATGCAGCAATACCTGCTTTAGCTACTGCTGTTGCTGATCCTACCAGCTTCTTTTGAACTGTTGTTTACCCTGAAAGGGATGGAATTTACCTGGTATAGGTTGAGGGTTAAAGTCACACCTGACAATGGAAAGAAGGTAAGCCACTGTGACACAAAAGAAAACTGAGACAGGAGCAGGGCTGGTGCAAGGAAGTTTCACGCCCTAAGCGAAGCTTCCACCTTGCGCCCCCCCCAGCCCTGCGGCAGCTCCCCGCCCCCCCCCCCCCCGCGGCAGCTCCCCCCTGCCCCAGGGAGCCGAGCGGCAGCTCCCCACCCCAGCTCACCTCTGCTCCACCTCCTCCCCGAGCACGCCATCCCTGCCGGCAATGACAATAATTGCATGGAGCGGCCGCTGCACTGGGAGAGGGAGTCTGAGCCGCACATGTCAGCGTGCCGCCGGCAGCCCAGCCCAGGAACGCTGTAAAAAAAAAATTGGGGGCACCGCTTTTTGGCGCCCCCAAATCTTGGTGCCCTAGTTTGCCTTAATGGTAGCACCGGCCCTGGGCAGGAGCCACAGAACCATAGGATGAGGTAAGATCTGTGTCAGTAGGCTTATAAAAACATATTTGTAGTTACTTCCAGTATTCAAGATGACAGCATATAAGTATCATGTGAAAAAAGCTTACTTTATTTTAAATGTGTAACAAATGCAAAGAGCAATCGTAGTTTGTATGTCAGACTCTTGTTTTTTAGTTAATCTTTCAGGACAAAATATACTGTGTAATTTTGCTGAGATTAAATCTAACACGATGCAACCTATATTGGGCCAAACCTGAATTGTTCACAAGCAAGCGCATGTGTACCCAAATAAAATGTTTGATATTGATTAATCTAGTGTATAGTTTGATTCCTGTTTGTTTTGTCTGAACATCCCTCAAGGTCTCCTTGATTATTTGTCTGTCTCAGCACCATTCTCCAACAGTCTCATAGTAAAAAGGCCTAAGACTGGTTGATTGGATTCAAAACTTGCAGACTTCCCTCTTGTAACGTCACTCTCTATTAGCAAAACTGCAACTTCTCTGAATGGAGTAGAACATGTTAGACCAAAGTAATTCTTCCCAGTCCTTCCCCTCCCATATTTGGAAAATTTTGTGAGCCTTGGCAATACTCCGCTTGGTGAGACGGTCAATCACTACACCTCCTGTAATCCATTCAGTGAGATAAATGTTTGAACTAAGGGCCAGATTTCAAAGGTATTTAAGCAGCTAAAGATGCAAATAGGTGCTGGGTGGGATTTACAAAAGCAGCCAATCAGTTAAGGTGGGTAACTTCCATTGAAATATCAGTGGGAGTTCAGTGCCTAACTTGCTTAGGCATTTTGTAAACCCCACTCTCCACCTATTTATATCTTTAAGCACCTAAATGCCTTTGTACCTCTAACCCTTAGTCTAATATTTAAACTGATTATTTTAAGCCAAGGAAATTTTGGATTCTTTAACAGTCACTGGTGAAAATGGTAATTTTTTAGCTGGACAACCCCTAGGATGAGATAGATATTCCGTAGACTTCTTGAAGACTTATGCAGATAAATTAATCATTCACTCCCCTTCAAAAATTTAATTTTTTAAATTTGGATTCAGCTCTCTTCCCTTGGCTAGTCATAAGGCTTGCATAGTGGGAGTACCTAGAAAAGATCTCAGTTTTTTTCAGTATCCCCCAGCCTATCTTGCTAAACAACAGTAATGTGAAACATATTGGCTAGGCTGCAGGATAAAATTTTTCCTGGCTTCACTAATCCTGGCCCTGCCAAGCTCATTTTGGGCAGCAAAGCCACAGGCAATCCCTGGAATCTTATTAAATATAAATCAGCAGGCCAGTAACAAAACTGTAGAAGCACTGGTCATATTCATGAGGAGGACCATGGAGTGGCTTTTAGGTTTGGAGAAAATGGACTAAGGGACAAATGTGACACTGTGTAAAATTGCTTCCTAGGCTTCCCCCAACCCTCATCAAAGGAAAACACTCTCTCTCTCTCTCTCTCTCTCTCTCTCTCTTCCCACACTGATGAGGTAATTGCTGAAGTTGTCCATTTTTCACTTGATTTTTTATTCAATTTTAGTGGCCCGACTTTCAGAGGTGGTGAGCAATTTATTGACATTAATGGAAGTAAGTTGTGCCCCATACTTCTGAAAAGTCAGAGCATAAATTCCTTGCTAATCTTACTTAGTTTGAATTAATTAAACAACAATGACTTGCAATAGGAAGCACAATGTCACGATATATATGGATGTTCTTTTTACTTTACCAGTCTATCTGTTCCTAAGCTTATGACAGTACAGGAAAATTTGGATACAAACTATATTTAACACATAAACAAGTTGTCTTTTGAATTGACTCTGGATGAATAAAATACAGGGTGCTTGAAATTAAATATTCTATCAAATCTTACAGGGATCTTAAACTACTGAATATTAAACACAAAAAATTTACATTTAAAAAAAAAATTAAGGTTGCAAAGTCCAAGCACTCTAAAGTCAGGAAACGCCAGAATTAAGGGTGCCCACGTTGCCCATTTTGTCCTCTTGTGCATGTGCATTATGATACAGTCTTTAATGACATGATCACATACTATTTTTGTTACCGGACACCTGGCCTTATTCAGTGCACAGGATGGTCCTGCTCTGGGGATGAATCAGGGTTGTGTAGTGAAGGAGACTTGTCTGTAGGACCTATGCTTCATTTGTTGCAGAAGCTGAAAGATGTGTAGTGAAGGAGGCAGGGGACTGCAGGAAGAGAAAGGATAGTCTCCTGGGAAAAGCAGTGGACAACTGGGTTCCATCCCTGCCTCCAGGGCTGCCAAGAGCGGGTTTGGGCCCCGGTGAAAAATATTTTTCGGGCCCCCCAGCAAGGGTGGACCGGCTAAACAGGGCCGATGAGAGGGGGGGAGCCGGGCCCCAGATCCCCTTCCGGACCGCCGGGCCCCTGTAATTTGTACCGGCTTCCCCCCCCCTTTCGTCAGCCCTGCCTGCCTCTGCCACAGAATTCCTGTTCTAGTTGTGGAGAAAAAATTGAAAACATGAACCCTTAAGGCTCAAAAACGGAGAGGGTAAATTACATTTTCTTTTTTCTTTCTTTTTTTTTAATCTCATGATTTTTAGGATCTGACTCGTGATTTTGAACACTTGGGTTTGGGAATACTGTCGAAGCCCAGCTACCGAAATCAATGAGAGCTTCACTTATATAGTTGAGATCAGAATTTGGCCCTTACATTTAAAGTGCAAGGTACAAGAAGCCTCCTTACCATCACTTGTATGGCCCATGTGAAGGTCTGGCAGAGTTGCCATTCCTTTGCCATACCTCCTCTTAGTCTGGGCTAGCCCCAACAGGCTCTTTCTAGCCCATAAGGTACTTGTATATTCTTGGGGTTTTTTTTCTTCTTTTTTTAAAAAAGCCTCACACCTAATTTTTTGGCCATTTGACCTGAGTCTAGAAAGATGATTGCTCTGATTAAGAATGATGGACCTGATGCTGCAACTGTTACTTATGTGAGTAGTTCTTCATTGGCTGTTCCATTCATCAGTGTCAAGGAACCTCTGAAATTCAGCAAGCTCTGTCCTTGTATTTCCTGAAGACTTGGAAGACAGAAATATATTTCCAGTTCATAGTGTAGCTATAGGATGCTTTGGGGTTAGTCCATCAAAAATGTTGTTTATCTGTTTTGTTTGAGTGATACATACATCTGTACTTGTGTTGCACACAAACTAAACTTAAGTTGGAGACAATAAAATGAAACACCCACCCACACACCTTTGGTTTTACCTTCATTCAAAGGGAGTACAGTGGTTGTGTTTTATTGGAGACATTTTCCATACAATGCATGCCTTTTGCTGTTCATGTATATGTACGGATTTAAATTTTTGCAAGGCAATTAATCTTTTTTAGTCTGATGCGGTGAGAATGATTCCCTTGCGTGATCAGGAGTCAGGCATTGATTACTGTGTTGTGAAGGGCAGAGGCCGCTAACTTCAGAAAACTGGCCTTTTTTTTTTACCTAAATAAACAGCTGGGGTTCTTTTTATGCTAGAGAATATGTAAGGTAGCATTTTAATAACTAATCTGTGTGCCATTCATTTAAGGTAATCATGAGCCAGTGGGATATCATCGAAAAGAAATCTTCACTGTACTACAATTGTTCCGACTCTGTTTTACAACTTTACTTTACAACCAAATTTACTTTTAAATATTGAGTCAGTAAAATATTTGCTGATATTCTATCTGCGATTACCAAACAATGCAGTTACCAAATCTGATCAGAGTCTGAGATTTAACGTGTGTTTTGTTTTTAACTGCTTCAAAGAAAAATATTCTTATTTACTTCTCAATTTATATGTTGTGGGGCGGATCTATACTTAAAAGCTGCAGTAGCACAGAGAGGTGGTAGCTGAGTTGACAGGAGAAGTCCTTCCATCGACATAGCGCAGTCTACATCGAGCATTAGGTCGATTTAACTGAGTCACTCGGGTGTGGATTTTTACACCTCTGAGTGATGTAGTTATACCAACCTAATTTGTCCTGAGCCCCACTCTAGTGTCATGGCACAAAGGGAGCAGAAACCAGCTGGATATCCCCAGCTCGAGGTTCCTCCCAAGGTGTAAAGCCAGCTCCAAACACCCTGCATATCCCAGTGGTTATAGTGTGGAGGGGATGAGGCTTGTGTGAACTGCACTCCAGTAATCCCCCGATAACTATAGTTCTTCGGTGGCTGCAGGCAGCTGGCGTAGATATGAGCAACCTACACTGCTCTTAGCTGTGTCAAGGTTGGTGCAGAACTGGCCCCAGAATCAGGGAGCTACCATCAATCCCTTGCAACCCCTCTGATGCATACAGCTAAGAATCTGGGTCCTATTTTTATTTATTTGTTCTTTTTGAAAATGGGCAAAAAGGAGTTTTTATATGGCATTGAAATTATAAGAGCCCATACAGATTGAATGGAGAAGCCAATGAAATCCATCTATGAGAACAAAGATACACAGCTAGTTAATATATCAGGGACAATTAGACTTTCTGCTGTAGAAGGAGTGCCAGTCTTTCCTTCTGTTTTCTTATTGAAAACAAATGTATTCTGCTGCTAACTGGGAAATTTCATATTCTGTTATTGATGTCATGGCTCTAGTACCATATTTCCTTTCTAACGACATTCTAAGATGCTGGCAGAATTTGGGATTTTGGTCCACGCTCACATCTCTATGTATTGCATGCTAATAGGAACTGTCTCTTTGTTGGCAAACACTGAATAAAAATAGTCAGCTCACCTGAAAATTTGCCCAGGTTCCTTTTATGTTTTTTTTTTTTTTTAAAGAGGGATCCCTTACCTTGTATTTGAAATCTGAATTTATACCTAGATGGTCAGCTTTGTATAGGCAACAGTATTTTGGATGTCCTGTTAGGATCTAGCAACTGAGCGCAATAATCTATGTCAATAGGAGTTATTTTCCCCCTTGTGCATATGACTCCCTTTGCTAATATGCTGCACTTTGGAAGAATAGCTCCCCAGTGTAAAAATAAGATGAATCTGTATCATACATTTAAGAATAGAGGCATTAATTGTTATCCACAAACCATCTTTACATTGAGGACTGTTCTTTAGAAGCATATTTAAGATTACATGGACTCCTCGTCTGTAACATGCTTACACATCTCTTAACTATTAACCATCATAAACCATACCTCGACATTAAGAGTGAACCAATTATTAAATCATCATCATTAATTTATCCTGGTATGGCAGAGTTCTAAGTGTACCCTTTCCGATTTTTTTATGAGGAGCCTCTTGCTTTGGTATCTAGGTGCCAGAATTTTAAAAGTATTTAGGCACCTAAAGAAGCAGATAGATGCCTAGTAGGATTTTTTTTAAAAGAGCATACTCAGGTAGGCATCTAATTCCTAACCTACTTAGGCACTTTTGAAAAATCCCACTAGGTGCCTACCCTGCATTCTTAGGTCCCGAAATACCTTTGAAAAATCTGGCCCAAAGAGTCCAGGTTTCACACTAAGAGAGGACATAAATGGCAGTGTAAATTACAAATCAGCGTTAGCATAAGATGGTGTAATTTATGGGCCATAAAGGAAAGAACAGGTTTGGCAAATAAACTAACCTCAAGAGGCTTCCATTATCTTAAATTTTCTTACACCATCCTGAAGTTCATTTTCCAGCTCTATCTTTGCCCTTCTGCTCCCCTCAGCCTATAAACGTATATTCTCACATTGACATGAACTTACTACTATGGTGTAGCTTAACCACCATTTATGATATCTCTGAATTTGGCTCTATAAGTGTTATCGTACGTGGTTGCGCAATGAGATTAGTTCAGGATGGACCCTTCACATTAAATGTCTTTGCTTTGGTGTAGATGAATCAGTCCTGTAATGTAGTGTTTGTGCTGTCATATTAAAAGATGCAGTAAATGTTCATCCTCCCTGGAAGCTTGTATGCTCACTCTTCATCACAAACTTGAATATGCTTCTGAGGATCAGGCTGAAGAACAAGCCTAGCAAAGTTAGATTATGCCAGCGATGTCGTGGGAAATTTCAAACGTTTCCAAGTGCAGAAGCCAATGAAGCTGCTGAAACATAAGCAAATACTCAGAACAAATTTCACTGTATCATGATCTTTTTCTAAACATATGCGTGTGTCAATCCCTGGGCCAGACTGTTGGCTGTATGAGAAAAACAGAGAGGATCAGAGTAAAGAGGACAATGAATTCAGTTTCCAAACTGCGTTTTTATTTTGAAACGCTCTTTCTTTTTTAAAAAAGCATCTGAGCATCTGGCATATGAATCAAATTCCCCCAACATCATTTTTTTTAAAGCGCTTTACTTATTTTTTTCAAAAACTGTCCGAGAAACTGAGAGCAGAGAGATGGGGCAGTGTGGGCTGAGTGATAAACTACCACAAAGCAAAGCAAGAACCTCAAACAGCAGAATTCCTTTATTTCTTTAAGTTTTGTGAGCCTTTAAAATGGCATTTTTAGTTTTATGTTTAATCCACTGACTATAATTAAAGCTCATCATAAATGTTTGTATTTAAGCCATTTTTCTCCTATAGCTTTAGTCATTTTTTTTTTAAACTGGTGGCTTTAAAAAAAAATCTGTAGGGATTTTTAAGGCAATCCTCTGATGTGGGACTCGACTCATTTGGAATAAGTGGTTTATCTCCTCCTAGCGTCAAATGTGGCAGTGTTGATCTATGAATTATCTGGCACGATACTGCAAAGCTATGAGGCTGCTAGCCCCATACACTCTTTTCTGAGACAGAAGTTACAGCTTCCTATGAGTAAAATACATTCCAGAACTCCAGGCTCTGTAGTGCAATTTGCTGTGGTGTTCTGGAAATGTAAAATTAGGCTGACAAATCTGGGTGAAATTATAGGTACAAACACACATTGGCTTTGTTTCCCTTTTTAAAAAAGAGTTGCCTTTGTATTTAGTGTTTGGGGAAAGTGGTAGACTGAAAGCCCTGGAAGAGGGACAACATGCAGGTAGGAGGGCCAAAGGCAGAAGAGAAGGGTTGTAGCATAAAACTAATCTCACTGTATAGATTTGATTGTACCCTTCTGCCCCTCACCATCTGAATGTCCTCTGTCTTAAACTGTAACTTTTTGAAGTAGGAACCATCTCTGTATGTGCTGATAATGGAGCCTTCATAGCACTGTGGGTATAAATGATTAGTAAAGCAGTGACAGTGCAAGTTTAGCCACACTGCTCCACCAAGATGCCTCAATCCTACTGTACTCTGGAGGAGCCACTTCTAGGACTGAAAGGATTGTTAAGTTTCCATGCCCATTATTTTCTTCCCCTTTTCGCTAAAGTTTGAACAAGCATCCTAAATGCAGCGAGAAGGGGGAGATGTGATGTGGAGCCAATCCAGAGGGAACTGGACTATGATCACATTCATTTCACATAGGCCACTGAACAGCTATTAGACAGCAGCAACTTCCAGTCATTACTTTATCTGAGTTGGATTTGAACTGGCAACCCAAAGGTGAAAGACCCTATGGACCATTACCAATCCCCCACAGTCATGCAGTCCTTTCTTGCTTGTCTCCTTAAATATGTTTCTAGCATGAAAGCAACCAGAACTTTTTCTCTCTTACTTGTAACTGTATAGACCTTGTAAAGTACCTACTGGGTACAAAAAAATTTGCACAGCGAGGGAGTTTGTCTTTATCTCTCAGAACTCATTTAAAGTGCAACCTAAACTTAATTTTTATAAATGTGGCCCTTATATTTCCCCATTACTACTTTTATTACCTCTTTTCTTCTTTCTGATAACATTTTTCTGGATCAAAATTAAGTTGCCTGTAAGGTCTTCTCTCAATATTTTTTTAATTGAAATCTCACCTCTCCTTCCGCGGACAATTAGGACACCAAAAAAGTGTCAAGTTCAGAAGCAATAGACAGGATGATGAGATTATTTTCACTATGCCTCTTCCATCCTTATGGCCTTTTTTGGGGTGGAGGTTCATTATCTCCCTGATACGGATGGAATGCGGGGAAGTTTTACAAATCCCAGGTAGTAGTACAGAAAGGAAATGTTAACGCTGCATAGATATAACTTTTAAATACCAGTGTCATGTCCATTTGCATACTGGAGTCTTAATTATTTTATTCCCATAATACAATCCCCCCAAAGATCAATTGACAAAGGACATAAGGGGGGGGGGGAGAACAGTGCCATCTGGTCTGACCACACTCCAACTGAGCTACAGTGATTGCCATCAAAACCAAGGGAAATCCTTCTTTCAAAGACTGCATATTACTGCTTAAAACCTAATTAAATATAAATGATGGGAAATCAGTTAATTATTTGTATCTTTGTGAGGCCTAGATAACATTTTCCATTGAAAACATTCATAATGAAGAACGGTAGCTTATAGGAAAACATTGATCATCAGCCTGCATTTCAACAGGGTTCTCATTAATAACACAGAATACAGAGACATTGTTACAAATCAGTATCCCTCCTTATTTCTTAGGGGGGTTCCATAAATTTGGAAAAATGGAATATATTATGTATGTATTTTTTCCACATTTATGAACTCAATTAAGGGCTTAATTCAATTAAAAACATTTTGTAGCTTTGTGGCATGGAAAGTCATGTAAGACTTGGAAGCTGTGAAAATTGGCTCCACACCCAGTTAGCTCATGCAGCAAGGAATCAGCTGAAATGTGGAAGCCAATTAACAATAAAACTCTTATGCAGTGCTAAGCTGTAGGCATTTGAGTAGCCAACCAGGAGGTGGAGAGCATATGCAAATGAGATTTCTCAGCCCACACCAACCAATTCTATAGAACCTTGTAAACCCACCTCCTGTCCGTATCCTACCACTTAAAATTCACACGTTGGCACCCTAGCATAAGAGTTGATATGGAGAATGGGCTAAGTAGCCACCCTTCAAAGGGTATCAGTCTGTCTGTATAGGGAGCTAGTGTAACCCATGCCTGCTTGGTGTGGCACTGTGTCCACCCTATTAGCTAGACCAGCTAGAGATTGATGAGCCTGTTACATCCGTGGCTAAAAGACATGTGTCTTTTAGCTCAGGCATTAAGCTCCAGTGGTCCCAGGTTTGATCCCGGCTGATGACGATCCGGGTCTGTCAATGTTACACTAGATAGCTATAAACCTATAATGAAAGGGAGATGGAAATGTACTGATTATTATATATTATGATGGCTGTTATTAGTATTAGATGGCAGCCTTGTAGCAAAAGTCATAGGAGCGGGAATGCTGAACTCTACCTGGCTCTGTCACTGACTGATTGTGTGACCTCAGGTGAGACATTTAGCTTCTCTGTGCTTTAGTTTTGTGATCTAGAGAATGGGCTTAATATTTCCCCAAGGCACTGGGGTTTGGGAGTAAACCTTGTCTCCTGTGCCAAGCCCAAGTAGCCAAGCTTGGCAACATGGGGGTGAGTGGGTGGAGAAACCTATCTTCCCTAAAGCCACAGATTGGTAGCAGTCACTCCACAGCCATTGTTGCAGCCCCAAAGATCCAGAGAGATCCAGCAGAGCTGCACTCTACAGGGCTGTCTTGGTTCCTGGATCTTGCCCCCATCTTGCAGTCAAAGTTCCTGTCTGGGACCCTCTGTGGCTGTGGAGGAGGAGGCAGGACCTGTCCCTCAACATTTGTGAGATCCTTTGAGCTTCTCAGATGGAATGTGCTATAACAGTGCAAAGTGCTACTCTGAATATTCAGTAATTTTTTTACCACTGCTTTGAATGATAACAGAAGAAATAATTTAGGCCTCGATCCTGCATTGGATCTACATCAGCACAAAGGTCCTGCACAGATCAAATTGCAGGACTCGGACCACAACGAGAACACCTACATGAAACAATAACATTTTAAAACAGCATTTTAAGGTGCCTGAAAATGTGTTTCACTCCACTGATCTGAATTTGGCAGCAGTGTAATCCCAGGGGGCTGCCATTTCAATGATAGTTCCAACTGGAGACCCAGCCTAATGACGTGTATCAAAGCAGGAAGATCAGTGCAGCAGCCACGCACAGAGAAAGTTGCCGCCACCCGTAGATGCTAGGAACTGCAGCTGGTTTCCAGAGCCATTTTTAGGTCCGCTCTGTATTTTATCTAAAGTTTGTATTTTTTTAAGTATACAGCAAACAAACCAGGGGAAAAAATACAGGACTTGAAGGAGAGCTGTGAAAATCTGCTGCTCCCTGCCTCTCTGGCTGTAGCTTTGATCTCCCTGTCTTGCCAAATCTGATCAGGCTGAAAGAATAGCTGGTTCATGCTTCTTTATTTCAAGTTTAAATGTTTTAGTTTTAGGTCATTTAAAAAAAAATCAGTAGCTTAGCTCTGAGTGATTGGAATATATTGTATATTCCACTGCAGTTTTTCTTTAAGTATTATAGCAGGGTGAAGATTCCGCTATCAGGACTTTTTGATCTCTAAAGCCTTTTTTGCTTACCTTTTGGACATTGTCCCTTTAAAGTGCTTCCCTGGTTGACTGATACCATACATCCCTGGGTAGTAGGGGAGAGAGGCAAATCTCTGGTATTTATCTCTCTCCCTGGATGATGTCAGGAACTGATGCATATAGCAGCCAAAGAAGTCTATTTGGGGAATTCCAGCCTGGCAATCAGTCTGAGTGGAGTTATGGATGTTTTTCAAGATAGCACACAGCTATCTTGCCATTCCTCAGTCACTAAATAGAGGAACATTTTTGGATTTAGGACTTGTCTACACATGAAGGTTAATCTGGAAAAAGGAAGGGTGTGAATTTAAAGTGGATTAACTGTTCTTGATTAACTAATTATTCCAGAATAGGGATATCTAGGTCTACACTATAGCGGGGGTCCGACCTAAGATACGCAACTTCAGCTACGTGAATACCGTAGCTGAAGTTGCGTATTTTAGGTCGGCTTACCTGGCGGTGAGGACGCGGGAAAGTCGACCGCTGCCGCGCTGCCGCCGACTCCGCTGCCGCCTCTTGCCGAGGTGGATTTCCGGAGTCGACGGCAGAGCGATCAGGGATCGATTTTACTGCGTCTTCACTAGACGCGGTAAGTCGATCCCCGATAGACCGATTGCTACCCGCCGGATCGGCGGGTAGTGAAGACATAGCTATTCCAGAATAACTCCCACTGTAGAAAAGCTCTTAGTTTTCACTTAACATGCATTTACATCTTACTGTGTATAAATGATAACACACTACAAGCTCTTCATATATGCTGGATATGTTCAGGTGAAGCATAAATGAGCGTGGTTTTAACTGCCTGAGGAGTGTACATATTCATAAAACTACAAAACTGGTGAAGTGTGTTACTGCTATTATAAAGTGATTTTTGTTCTGTTCATGAGTTGACTGTGTGTTTATACTGGATGCTGATACAGTTGGTAACTTTGCTTTTCAGACCTTTCCTTTCATAATGATGATAATGGCATAGAGAGTACACTTATATAGTTTGCAGATGATACCAAGTTGGGAGGGGTTGCAGGTGCTTTGGAGGATAGGATTAAAATTCAGAATGATCTGGACAAACAGGAGAAACGGTCTGAAGTAAATAGGATGAAATTCAGTAAGGACAAAGGCAAAGTACTTAAGAAGGTACAATCAGTTGCACACATACAAAAAGGGAAATGACTGCCTAGGAAGGAGTACTGCAGAAAGGGATTTGGTGGTCATAGTGGATCACAAGCTAACTATGAGTCAACAGTGTAACATGGCTGCAAAAAAGCTAAACATCATTCTGAGATGTTTAGCAGGAGTATTGTAAGCAAGACATGAGAAGTAATTCTTCTGCTCTACTCCGTGCTGATTAGGCCTCAACTGGAGTATTGTGTCCAGTTCTGGGTGCCACATTTCAAGAGTGATGTGAACAAATTGGAGAAAGTTCAGAGAAGAACAAAAATGATTAAAGGTCTAGAAAATATGACCTCTGAGGGAAGATTGAAAAATAATAGGTTTGTTTAGTCTGGAGAAGAGAAGACTGAGGGGGGGCATGATAACAGTTTTCCACTACATAAAAGATTGCTAACAAGGAGGAGGGAGAAAAATTGTTCTCATTAAACTCTGAGGATAGGAGAAGAAGCAATGGGCTTAAATTGCAGCAAGGGCGGTTTAGGTTGGACATTAGGAAAAACTTCCTAACTTTCAGAGTGTTTAAGAACTGGAATATATTGCCTTGAAGTTCAGAATTTCCATCATTGGAGAATTTTAAGAGCAGATTAGACAAACACCTATCAGGGATGGTCTAGATACTACTTAGTCCTGCCAGGAGTGCTGGGGACTGGACTAGATGACCTCTTGAGGTTCTTTCAGTCCTATGATTTCTATGATTTTTTTAAAACAAGACTTTCACACAGAGGTGATGTCACTATTTTAAAATATTAAAGGGATAGCAACTTGAAATTAAGTCCATTTCAAAATGGAGTTAAAATAGTTTTTACTGCAGCCGAATCCCCCTGTCACTTTTTATGCTTTTGCAATTACATTTTTCAATTTCTTTAAATGATTTTCTCTCCCTTTAGATGTCAAAAAGAGCCACATAAACAGGAGAAACTGACTACACATGAGAAATTGTATCAGACTTGGTTGCCAATGCATAAAGTACACAAACCGAGGGAAGAAAAGAGAAATAACCTTTGTAATCTCTTTCAATTATGGTAAATTCAGATGTAATGTGTCACAGCAATGGACAAGTAATCATGAGATCAGTGATTTTTTAAAATAATCACTGGTGTCCCTTAAATTTTGGTGGTGGTGTCAGTCATGAAATATTACTATTTGTATAACAGTAGCTGATAAGTGGGTTTTTTTATGCATTCCTATATACTGAAAGGGATTTTCCCATTGTGCTGAGTGATACCTTAATATCGACTTACTTACTTTTATCATTTGATTTCACATTTCCCTCCCAAACATTCTGAGCTGCAGAGCCTCAGCCCTTCTTTAGCTGTGGTTACAAGTGTTAGGGACTAATCTGTTCCTTCTTTCAAATGCTGCCTCTGTATTCTCAGACCACCCTTAGTGATAAATCTTTCCATCAGATCCACAGCATGGATTTGAGATAAGTGGCTTAAATGAAGCATTATCTTGCCTGCAACGTGTAAATGGGCATCCTTGAGATGCTTCATCACTCTGAACTGTGTTTTACACTGGATCTGCACCACTTAGTGTCGAGGCTAGCAGGTCTTCACAAGATGGCATGTAGTTAGTGATGGGTGAATAGGTTGATGATCATTCAGGATTCCAAATCTGGGAACTTTTCAGATCCTAAATAAAACTCAATCCCAATCTGAATATCCTCGTGTGTCCCCTTGCCTCTCTGTCAGTAGGATCTACTCCACACAACAGATCCAGCTTTCCCTATCCCTCTTCCAGCTTTCCTGAATACAACTAGACCAGGCAGAGCTAGAGGATTACCAATCAGCTCAGGGTCTGCTGCTTGGTAGTTTAGGCTCCATACACATTAAATAATTCTTCCCATCATTGGCCTTTCTGAAGCTACCATGATGGGAACCAAAGTATCATTTATTGTGGTGAAGAGACATTGCTGATGTAGACTTCCTATATTCAAAGTTCCTTCTGTGCAAAACAGCAGCCAAGAAAATGTAATAGGTTGTATTGGAAGAGGGATATAATATAGAACAAAAGAGGTGATACAATTTGTTTCTTATATCTAGAGATAGGCCTAGGTGGCTGTATATTGTGTGTAGTTTTGCAAAGCTTTGTCATCTTAGTTTTTGCTTTGTAAAACCAAACCAAAAACATAGGATTTGTTATAATAGATCAGATCAATGGCCCACCAACCAGCCTCAAACAATGGCATCTAAACGAAGTTCTTAAGTATGGAGATACCTAGGCCATCCCGAGATTGTTTAGTAAGAGGCATAAAACTTCCATAATGGACAATTTTGAAATAATACACACATGGGTAAAGTTTATACCCAACTCCAGGAAGTTCAAAATTGGCCTATGGCCTGAGGATTAGTACCCCTCAAACTTTTATTCTAGCATATTTAAGTGCAGAGCACATTTTGGATGCTTGAAAAATACAATAATTAATAATCCTAGTTTTTGTAAGTGTAGATGGCATTCTTAATTATCACATACAACTAATACTTTAACCCTAAAGATCACAATATCATAATATCTAGTGGCAGTGAGTACCAGAGGTAACTAGAGAAAAACTGCTGGGAAGAACCAGTTAGAGACTCCATGCACTGGGAGCAACTGCCGAAGCAGCCGGAGCAGGGACTGCTGCCCTGTGAGGAGGGGGGCAAAATGGGGCCCAGTTGGGCTACCTCCTCATAGTGCTACCTCTGTACCCAGAACTATGCAGAGTAAACCTTCTCCTACACACACTATGGGGACACTCAAATCAGGGGTGCTTTCCTCCCTACCCCCATTTGGCCTTGGGGAAAAACTGCAGGGAGGAACCAGAAAGAGACTCCACCCAGTAGGAACAGAAGCAGTTAAGACCATGAAAGGGTTTATAGAATATATTTGTGTACATCTTGAATGGTTTGGAAAATATTGATGCATCATGGGAAGAGGTCACTTTGCAATGTATGAACAGTGTTTGGCACTGTGCATGGCCAGATGCTGTCCACAGCTTCATGGGATTTGATGCCGTTCCTGCTCTTGAGCAAGAAACTGTCAAGTTGGCGAAGGATGTTGGCTTTAAGGAGATGGAGGAGGAGGATGTACAGGAGTTGTTGGAGTCTCACGCTGAGCAACTGACAAATGAGGAACGGATTGAGCTGGACCAACAACAGATATCCGAAGAAAACAAGGATGATGATGACATAGGGCAAGAAGCCAGGAGTCTGACGACAAAGAATCTCTTCTGTTTCTTTGGATTGTTGGATGAGGTGATGGAAATCATAAGAGCGGTGATCCTTTTCATGAATGGTCTGCCAAAGTCTCCAGGGCTCTCAATGATGCAGTGGCTTGTATGGGGAGATCAATCATACAAAGATTCATGAAGGAGAGCAGACGTCGATAAAATCCTTTTTTAAGACTTTTGCAACCAAAAAGCCAGCTATGGAAAACCCAGCCGCCACTCCTACCTAAGTTTAGCATGATTGACGCTGTTTTATACTGTATTACTGTACTGTATTTACTGTATTAAAATGTTCTATGTGTTTGAACGGTGTTAGGGTTCTACATTATTTTATTCAATGTGTTATTGTAAACACTGTTGAGGTACACTGTTTAGGCGAAAAGAGCATTGTCATAGGCAAGTGTGGTGAAGTTGTGAATGCATCCCCTCCCTTGTTCCATTATTTCCTATGGGTATCGGTTTCGGTATCCATCGCCCTTTTCAAGAATGCAACCCCAATGTATACAGGGGACCCCCTATACTGAGGGAGGAGGAAAAGTCCCAAATTGTTTAGTTGGTTGATCATAATTAGGTGGTCTGAGCTGACATAGTGTGTGGTGATCAGAAGTAATTGTTTGGGGGTAGACATGTGAGGGGAGGTGGTATCTAATTGCCAGCCCCACCCCATTTATTTTGGGCATCAATTGCCATTGGTGGGAATTGTGAACTCACCATACGTGTTAGCAGCAGGGTTTCTTAGCCTGAAAAGGAGCCAGGGAAAGGAAACTGAATACATTAATCAAACCATAAAAATTTAAAAACTAGGGAGTGAGAGCATGCAGCTATATATCAATAGTGCTGAAAGGAAACTCAAAGGAAGCCCAAACCTGCAACCACTAATGCACATAAACCTCCTGCCCCTCTTCCCCACATAGAGGGATATTTTTCTTCTTGGTGGATGCAGTCAAAGTACCCTTATTTTTTCATCTTTCAACAGCAAAAATCTGGAGCCAATTCTCCACTCCATTACACTTGCGTTTTTGCAGGTGTAATTCCACTAACAGCAGTGGAGTTGCCCCTGCTTAAAACTGGTGTAATGAAGTGAAGAATTAGGTTAGTGCTTGTTGGGGGTCTCTCCAGAGAAAGAGGTACAGTAAAAGATATTTGGCACTTCCAGTTCACTACAAGTCTGCAGGCTGTGTGTGCCAAAATGATGTATTTTTTGTTTTCTGATCGAATGTGTGAGAGTTCCAAACAAATGTGTACTGCTCACTCATATGTAGGCTGAGTGCCATTTGTACCAGGCAAAGGAGGATTGCCCCTAGTTCACTGACTATCAAGCCAGCCAGCACTCAGGTGGTGTCAGGGTTCCTTCCCCACTCTAACCTGTAGGGTACAGATGTAGGGACCGGCATGAAAGACCCTCTACGCTTATTTTTACCAGCTTAGGTTAAAAACTTTCCCAAGGCACAAATTCCACCTTGTCCTTGAACAGTATTCTGCCACCACCAAGTGAGTTAGACAAAGATTCAGGAAAAGGCTCACTTGGAGTTCCTGTTTCCCCAAAATATCCCCCCAAGCCCTTCACCCCCTTTCCTGAGGAGGCTTGAGAATACTCTACCAACCAGATAGGTAACAGGGTGAGCACAGACCAGACCCTTGGGTTTTAGGACACTAAAACCCAATCAGATTCTAAAAAAAACCAGACTTTATTATAAAGAAAGAAAAAGTAAAAGAATCACCTCTGTAAAATCAGGATGGTAAGTACTTTACAGAATAACAAAAGATTCAAAAACACAGAGGATTTCCCCACTAGGCAAAACTTTAAAGTTTCAAAAGCAGGGATAAACCTCCCTCTTAGCACAGGGAAAATTCACAAGCTAAAACAAAATATAATCTAACGCATTTCTTTGCTATTACTTACTATTTCTGCAATACTAGGTGCTTAGTCCAGATATACTTAAGGAGATGTATTTTTCCTGCCCTGGTTCCTTGCTGATTCGAAGAGAACAAAACAAATACCCAAACAAAAACCTTCCCCCACAGATTTGAAAGTATCTTCTCCCCTTATTGGTCCTTTTGGTCAGGTGCCAACCAGGTTATCTGAGCTTCTTAACCCTTTACAGATAAAAAAGGAATTAACCCTTTACAGGGTAAAGAGGGATTTTATGCTACCCTTGACTGTATTTTTATGACAGGTGGGTATAGTTTTTGTGACTATTCTATATTTGTTTGAGTAGGGAGCCAAGGGGGTAATAGCACTTCTAGTTCACTACACATCCATGAGCAATCATAAGGTTTGCTCCCCCCCGCCACGTTGCTAGTGACCAAAGCCAGTAAATATGAATCAAAACAAAACAAAACTCACTCCCAAAAGCAGCAGGTTGAAGGGAAAAGAATTAGTGATGTTTGTAGATGTTTTCCAATTAGAATTGAGCAATGAATAGAATGACTATTTAAGTCCTTTTGTTAAGTCTGAACTCATTGAAAACTATGCCCCATTTTGGCTTCAGCTGGTTTTTAAAAAATTTTTACAAAAAAGTCTGCAGTTTTTGTTGCATGGGCTGGGGTAGACAAATATGGAGGAGGACTAACCCTCTTTGTAGTAGACTGTAAGCTCCATGCCATGCTAAAAAACTAATGACATTAAAACTAGGAGAAATTGACCAAATTCTCTCCTTGCTTTTATATTAGCATGAGCCTGGAGTAACTCCACTGACTTCAACAGAAGTAGTCCTGATTCTCAATGGCAGGAGAGGGAAATTGGGCCCAGTATGTGCACGAAGAAAGCAATAAAAATCAAGAAAACCTCTTACTGGCACATCACTTTGACATCACTAGCTTGACACAAATTCAGGCTAATCTATTCAGCTACAACATCCCTTCTGAACCAGTGTATCTAATGAAAATATTGAACAAATTTCCCTCCTTCCTGCTCCCTGCCCCCTCACTGGATCTGAGAAGCACATTGCCAACTGGGCTTGCAATCTTTAGTATAATATTTCTGTCATTCCAGTTTTTCTTCAACCCCCTTCTGTCAAATGACTTCACCACTTCCCCTGGACCGTTCTGTTCCTCAGAACCGTACCCTCTGCTCTTCTTATCAGCCAATGTTTCCCTTAGATGTATGATGCACATTCAACCAATGTCTTCAGAAACAAAGCAATATCTACTAGAAATATGGTGGTGTTAGGTGAGTGGCAGGACATTTAGACCAAAGCTCTTAAATGTGCTAGATTTGTCTCATGATTAGAATAAAAAGATTTTTAAGTTGACATCCACCCAGTTCATAGACCTGCCCTTTATAGAGTAGAATGAACTTCACAGAATTTAAAAAGATGATGCAAAAACTGGGTCTTTCCGCAGCAATCTTTCATCTCTCATGATAGTGGGAGCTAGTGTCTAATCACATTTATATCTTTGGAGCCCTAATTAGAAATAATGGAAAATATGGATATGAACGTCTCAATTGATAATGGAAGACTATTGGGAGTGATTGCTGGTGTTCAGTAGTCCTTTTGATAGGTATACCTTTATATCTGATAGTGTTAATTGAACTGTCCAACAAAGTAGTGTGTCCTGGTGGGTTTTTTCTTTTAAATTTGATAAAGTAAGTGAAAATGGTTGAATGGTTCACATTTAGGCTTTGTCTGAATATCTGCTGAGTTTTAAGACTCCTTCAAAAAGTTAGGGACCTGTCTCTGATGAAATCACCTTTGAACAGATTTGTCTGGCTTATTGTCTGTATAACTGATGTGGACATAGGTTTGCCTTTTTCACGACTAGAATTAGTTTAGATTTCTCCTTTCCTAAAAATGCTATTTATTTCCCAGAATAAATATTGACTTCAGGCTGATTTCTTCATCTCCCAAAAAACTTACTTTGGCCAAAATAGTTCAAATACATCTGGATAAAGCACCTGAAATTTTGGTGGCTCCTCTGAACCTTTTTCACTATCCCCACGATTAATGGGACAAAATTCTCATTTTCACTTTGGTATGTATGTATGCAGCAAAGCATCAGACAGTGATCCACTCAATAATAGCAGCTTCCCAATTAAATGTGAAATGGTTATCAAAATGTTACATTGCAAAATCCCCCAAAATGTATTCTATAAAGTACATACATTTGCTTTCTTAAATGTTTTACAATGTACTTCCAGACAGTTAAAACAAGTTTGAATACCTCACATGGGCTAATGTACTGTAATTTGTAACATCCCTGGATAAAGAGTACTGAAGGATCTAAGCTGGAAAGAAATGTCTGTCACTTTGTGGACTATACAGGTCCCAGAAAGTCATTGATCCTGGCTCCCTAGCAAGCCATCCTATTCAGACAAAAGGTCAATCTGTCACCAAAATCTGTAACTCAACAAAGCCAGAAACAAACACCTCCAGGAATGTAAGTTGTAGAGCTGATCAGGTGGTGAAGAATTCATGCATAGAAGCTCTCCTTTCTCATGCAGCTCACACCAGTCTCTATTCTTCTTAAAAATACATCTGCCTGTGGTACTGCAAGCAAGAGATATTTCAGCTCTAGGATGGTGTGTCTGTCCCACATGACAGTGGGGGCAGGGGAGGGAAGTAGAGTTTGGATGGCTAGAGCACAATATATCCATTTATATTTTAAAATGATGCAAAATTTAAAAAAATAGTTTAGGGGAGAAGGATGAAAGTGTTGCGTAATGGTCACTTTTATTAGATCTCTTCTTCAGCCTCTTTGTATAGACCAATTCTAGTTCTTCCTTTGACATGCTAACTCCTCATTTTATTTAGCAACCTATTTTTATGACAGATATTAGCCACTACCTTTCTTTAAGGTAGTTGATTAAGAAATGGCAAGCAGCTCCAATACAAACTTTCCTTGGCTGATTGCAGGAACAGACCTGTGTCAACTAAGGGAGGATTCAATAGAAAACTGTAGTCCATGATCCTGTTTAAATTCCCCCACAACTCACCATGACATCAAGTCAGCTGGAAAAGAACTCTATTCTCTCCCTCCTCCCCTCCGTGTTAGGGCATTTACAGTGGGTCCCTTCTAATTATTTTGAGCCATTGGCCAGATTTTCCAAAAATGCTCACAACCCAGCAGCTCCCATTATTCATGGCTGGAATTTCCAAAATACTCTGCCTCATCTCATTTAGTTGCTTAGACTGTAACTGAGCTTTTTTGAAATTCTGGGCCCAAGATTATTAAAATTGCTGTCTAAAAAAGTGGTGGGCCTGGATTGCCTATGACCTCTGAATGTAGGGGATTTCCCATAAAGAGTCAGGACTGACAGCAGCAGCAGAGCACAGGAAAACCCTGGAAGTTCCATACTCAAAGGTGAATTTCTGCTGAATTAATCCAGATTATCAGTAGAAAGAGTACAGAGTAAGAGTGCTACTCTACTGTTTCTTTTCACAGGAACAACACTGCTCCAAAAAAGACATCTCCTTTTCCAACCAGGGCTTCACTTTACCACTTCCCCACACCTAAAGTAGCATCTTTGCATTGTTTCCCAAAAAAGCAGGTGTACAAATTATTCTTATTTACAGTTTCATACCATCAGCTTTCAGTATGTAAACTGTGGTTCTCTCAGTGAGACTAATCATATGATATCAGGCATACTAGTAATATTAGATCTGGTTAGCCTTGCAAGACTGAGTGGAAATCAGGCTGATTGCTTTTAATTTGGAAAGGTGCCTATTTGATATTGGATTAAATTCAGCTTTCCCCTCCCCTCAAAAGTTATATTAATGAGTCATAAATGTGACTATGTTTAAAGGCATCCAGAAGAGGTGATTTAGTGACCTAAAACTTGGGTTGAAATACTTCATCTCTCTGCAGAGCTGACTCTGCCATTCATCTGTCTAAGGGAGACTGAGTTCATTGTGTGTGTAGAACTTTTGGGAGTTACTTTAAAAAACAAAGTTTTGTCTGTTCTGTGTGGACATGAAAATCCCATGGTATCTTTTCTGAATGCAGAGGTTTACGCTAGTATCATAAGGGTCCTGTCTCTTCCACTGTTGTGCAGTATTCACTATGTCATTTGCTTGCCACCCTCCAACCACAGATATGGCTGCATTTGTGTGGCATTATGTGCATATAATTGGAAGTGTTCA
Source organism: Emys orbicularis (assembly GCF_028017835.1). Classification (NCBI taxonomy): domain Eukaryota; kingdom Metazoa; phylum Chordata; order Testudines; family Emydidae; genus Emys; species Emys orbicularis. Next base: position 38,858,430 of record NC_088685.1, read on the forward strand.
ACAGTCCAACAGGATGAAAGGTGCAATATAAATGTAAATTACTATTATTCAGTTTAACCCCTATATTAAAATGCATAGGGCTCCATTTTCAAAATAGAACATGGGAGACAGACTTATAAATCCCATTTCCATTCCATGTCATTTGTTAATGGGATTGTATATTTAGATCCAGCAGAGTACTTTAACGATCACCCCACAGTATCAGTGCATTTTGCAAACATGAAGTCTGGCATGAAAAGTGACTTATAAAATACAAAATACTCATGAGCATACTGTACTAGCCGCTTTCGCAGTAGGCTTGGAAAATACACAGAGAAAAAGAGGGTTTTATAATCATCTCTGTGCTCAGAGATTTACATGCCCAACCCCCACCAACTCTAGTTCTTTAGTATTTTCTGCTTTTATTAAAAATGTGTCACAAGGGGAAGATCTGACTCTAAGAATGAGAACATATCAAGCATTGAGATACAGTGATAACTCATGCCGTTGATAAAATCTGTAGTGGAAACAGATAGTAGTGAAAAGTTTATCCATTCTACTGACAAAGTTGCAGATAACAAAGGGGAAAGGAACAAAATGCATCCGTTCTGGTGACAGTCTGAAGATATTATTTATGGCACTCCTCGGATGCCCTGATGGGAGTAACAGCAGCTCATGATGTGGAAAATAAATTTTTTTCCAGATGCTTTCTGACTTCTCACCATTGCCATTTGCTGATTCTGTACTGTTTAGGGAAAGTACAGGGATCGTACAATGAAAGCTGCTGTGGGAGCTATCAAATTCTTACATGTTCCATTTTTTTAGGCTGTATCCTTAATTATGCTAATATGCTGGACAAAATTGTGATTTTTAAAAGAAAAAGCTATGCTCTTTGAATAGGTAATAAATCTGACTAAGGAGCCAGACAAAGGACTGAGCAGCACATTGAAATATTTGAAAATATGGGGACTAACAACTAACTGATCATAAAACAAAACAAAAAAATAAGTGAAAACAGAATATATTTTACCTAAAACACTGCATTATTCTATCCTAATAACCCCAGTGCTATAATTAGGCTTGGAAGGATTAAATTTTTATCAGTAAATGTCTGTAAATGTCAATTTCACCATTACACACACACTGATGAAAAGTGTTTCCATTGATGATGATTGAAATGTACAGATAGGCAAAGTGGAAAAAAAAGGTACTGTTTGAGAACTGAATACAGTTTGATTTAAGGATATTTGCTATACATATGTTGACAATTTATGTTTTAAGTTACGAATTTAACTTTTAAAATCTCAGTATCTGTCATTAAATAATCATTGCCCCCACAATTTCCCGCAACTGTGAATACTTAAAAAATAAAAAGTTTAACCCATAATTTTGTGAAACTGTGAAAATTTAAATTGATAAAAATTGGGAAAAAATGCTTTAAAATAATCAGCTAACTGTTTAAATTATTTTAAAGAATGGAATTCTGCCAAGCCTAACTGTAATTTACAGTAAAGTTACGACAAAGCCAGATTAAGTCTTTAAGGCACTGGCCAATATTGGGGGTGCTAGGGATCCCATGCCACTGTTGGTGGAAGGAAATCAGCAGATATTGTTCTCTAGACGGGATAGTGACTCCAGGAACTTCACGGCACACATGGACAGTGTGCATACTGCACACATGGTAGCAAGTTACAGCATGCTCTCCTCTGTGCATCTGGGACCTGATGCAGCAGGGTACTTAACTCAAAATATTGGAATAGTTTCACTGCAGTCAATGATATTGATATGGATTGATGCCCCAGACTACTCAGGTGGCTGGTGCAGGAGGATAAGGTCATGGCACATGGACTGCAATTATGGTTTCTCCATGAACTCGTTCTAGAACCTGGCTATGAACAGGGGCTAATAGATCCATGCTCATGGAGATTTAGTGAATGGATACCCCCATGCAGCTGCTTTGCCAGCCCAAGGGCAGATTTAGTGGCTGAAGAAGGACTGCACTGTGTCCTGTCCAAAGATGGGCATGTGTGAATTCCACCTTCTCACCCTCAACTATTTCTCTGCAACTCCGGCTTTGTGTGATAAGGAGTGGATTTCTCCCTGGCAGAATATTGTATATATGCAGGCTTTGCATTTACAAATACATACAAATTTTCAGTCTCTTGGTTAGTGGTCACTGTATCTCCCATGTCTACTTCAGAAGGGGGTTGGGAGGCTAAATTTGTAAGTCACTCTCCTTAGGTGAGAGTTGGTATGCCGTCACAAAGTATTTTACGCTCATTATTAAGGCCCTCAGCCATTAAGTCGGTTTATGAAATTTAACATTTAATTCTGCTTTATATGGACTTAGCTGAGATTGAGGCATATAGCTAGCAGGGTTGCTTAGCAAGACTTTGTTTCCTTTTTCCAGAATAAGGGCAACATCCTCCTCTCCAGCTCACATTTTGGATTTACATGGCATATTCTGCTTTTGAATCCCACACAACTCTCATTCGCACCAGTGGGCCTACGTTGTTGCCCAAGAGACGGACTCTTCACCTATCTTTTTAATTACTTTACTTCAGTATATAGTGAAAGATGTAAGCCACCAAATTTCATTTATCTCAATTAATGACTATTGCACTAAGGAATTCATTATCACTGTATGTCTTTAACGCACTCTCTCTCTCTCTCTCTCTCTCTGACTGATAGGCATGCTATGCATCAATCACAGAAATCCTCCATTCTGTCTCATCCCACTCATCGCGCTACTGACACAATGGGAGTGTGCTTCCCCAGCGCGGGTAGACAGACACGCTAGTGAGGCTCAAGCTAGCAGGCTAAAAAGAGCAATTTATCCAGGGTAGCCCGGGTTAGCTGCCTGAATACAAACCTGCCCAAGCTGCCTGGGTATGTACTCCGGTAGCTAGCCTGAACTGCTGCCTGTGCCTCCCTGCTAGTTTTCAGCATGGTAGCTTGATCAGATCTAGCATGTATCTGTCTATCCATGTTGGGAAGCACACTCCCAGCTGCAGTGTAGTGATACCCACTGACGCTCTAGGCTACATTGCATGTTTGGCCTGAGCAAGCTTACTTAGGGGGTGTCAGAGGGTACATCCCTCACCGCTTGAGGTACCTCCTGCTGGTTGCTCTAGGGATTAGCTCTTTCAGGTGATGCCCTCTTTTCAGTTCCCATGCTGTCATTCCAATTCCCTGATGGGCCTGCAGCCCCTCTCTCCACCTCAGGAACTGCAGCGACCTCTCTGTGACTCAACCTTCCGGCTAGGTCACTCTAAGTTCCTCCTTCCATGGGTGGGTGTATCTCCTCAATAGTCCTAGGCAGTCTTCCTGCTCACTGCCCCAGTGCCATTCGCCCAGTGGTTGGTAGGGAAACCCAGGCCCTCCCTCTTCTCCGGGTTCTCTCCCTAGGCTGCTTCCTACTACTGGTTCCCCTTTTCTTCCTAGGGCTACCAGTTCCCAAAGCCTCCTTCCTCTTCTCAGGGACTGACTGCAGCCTCCACCAAGTCCTCTCCATCTCCTGGGAGTGTCTGCTTTTTCCCAGCCACCACAACTCCCTATTTGCAGCCGGCTACCTGGCTTCTGTGCCGGAACAGGCGGGGCTTGCACACTGAGCCTGATCCTGTAATTAGGGCTCTTCTCTGTCAGCATTCTATTAGATTAATTGGCCCATCTGGCCTCCATTAACTCTTTTCATTCCTGTGTGGGGTGGACACCCCAACAGAGGGGGCGGACACCCCAACAGAGGGGGCGGACACCCCAACAGAGGGGGCGGACACCCCAACAGAGGGGGCATTAGCAAATTTAGTTGATTTGGAATTCTGCAGCACCAATTTTTTTGGGACGACTTTTATGACAAGAATCAGATTTTGGCTCCAAATCCATCACAGGCATCTTATTCTGGATTCTGAAGTAGGAACTTGATTTGTGAGTGGAGCTAAAAAGAGCACCACTGCTTCTGCCTCACAAAGTAGCTATATACCTGATTAAAAGTAATAACTGAATCTGGAGCCTATGACGTCTAGGTTGTTGATTCAAGGCCAGCCTAGGTTGGTTGTTACTAAAAGCTTGTTTAGCATCCTGTGTGAAGTGAGTTGATCCTGCTCATATCTCAACCCACGTCATAGCTTGCTTCCTTATTGGTAGTCTAGCCTAAGAGGCCTGGTATTAGATCTGGTAAGTCTCTTGATTTGGCTGGGAGGCTCCTGCTTCTTCAAACTAGGAGCTTAAATAGCCTGATTTGGAGGGCTGAGCAGACGCTCTAGGCTGTATCACTATGGTTCAGGGTGCTCTAAACGGGATCGCTCTGATTTAGAGTAATCTAACACTCTAACCAGAGAGACATAGCTTAGAGCAGGGCTTCCCAAACTTTTTACAAAAGCTGCCCACCAACTGCTTCTTATCTCTTTTGGAGACCCACCATTATAGATATAGAGAGAAACTACGTTTTTAAAAATTCAAACAAGAAAGAAAAACAACAAACAAAACTGTGTGCACACTGCTAGCACTCTTCCCCAGTCCCCTCTCCTCTCTCCAACCCAGCCCCCAAACCCCCAGCTTCGCTCTTCCCAGCCCCCTGCTCTCGTACTCCCAGGCCTGCCCTCTCTGGTGGCTAGAGAACTGTAGTAGGATTCTGAAACACCCCCATAGTGTGAGGTCTTTACTCCTTTAAATGGGGGTGGAAGACAGGCTACAACACAAGTCAGGCTCTGCTCCCACCCCAGCTGCCTTCTCCAGCTCAAACTCCTTGCTGGCTGAGGAAGGCCTGAGGGGAGGGGTTTGGAGAGTAAGCCTGCCCACATTCACCCAGCAGCCGCAGCTCCTGTCCCATGCGGCTGGACCCAGCTCCCCACTTGGGGAGTTGGAACCTGGTCCATGGGGTCGCAGCACCATTCAGGTTTGGCCCACCTTCCTTCCGTTGTGACAGAGGGGTGGCCGGGCCAAACCTGAGTGGTGCTGCAACCCTATGCACCTACCATTTGGGAAACATTGGCCTAAAGTACAGTCCCACAGCCCACCTGTGGCTGTAGCTGTGGAACTACAGGGTAGCTCTAGTTATGTGAGCAGGAACCATGGAATGGGAGCCAGAGCCGGGGCCAAACCTCTTAAGCCAGGGAGCAGCAGCCAGAATCTTCCCACCCAAGGAGTAAAGAGCAAGGAGCAGCCTGAGTTAGGTCATGAGCCAGCAGCCCAGTCAGATCATCCATTAGCTGGTGTAAGCAGCCAAATCTTCTTCCTAGCCTAGGGCAAGCAGCAGCTAACACCAAGGACTAGCAACCCTACCACAGCTCTCCACCAATTTCAGAACAAGAAGCACCAGGGCCACAGCCTCAAGGAGCTGCTAGAGTTAACTGAACATAGCAATTCCCATGTTCCAAAAGCTCATTTCATACTACAGCTTTGTCAGGTTTAAGAGTTGTTAATGAGGACATTTGTGATTACTTATGTAAATAAAGCAGTGCATGCTCAACTATGCAAATAAGGGTATTGGGTCATTTGCATTAAGTCTCCAGATGTCTGGACCATTAGCCTTAACAAGGATTGAATGATATGGAGACTGAACTACCTTCTCACGACTATATGTCATTCCTCCAGAACACAGTTGAGGCACATTGCTGTCATCATTTTGGGAAGTCTGCAGGGTGCTGCCCTTGCAGTTCTTATTCTGTAGATAAAGATGGACCTTCATTCTCCAGATCTATTAATCTGGTACTTCACCAATAAAACCCGGTCCCCAAACTGACCAGAAAAAAAACCTCTGGAGTACAGATTGCAAAAAATCAGGTTTTATTTTGGTGCAAGCAGAGATGATTCACAGACATCTAAGCCTGGCTCTGAACAGCATTTTGTAAAGTCGTGAGTGCAAAGGACTAGAAACAAAATGAACACAGTAGATTTGTGTGTCAGCTCTATAACAGTAATTTAAAGCATGGTGAGTGATAATTTGAGCCAAAGGAATCATGTTGCTGGTAAAAAGAATCAAAGAAAAAGGTTTCAGAGCTTTGGAATAAAATCAAGGTGCTGTTATACTTACTTGGGAGTATTTTCTTCATCCCCCCATATCCCTAACACTTTAATCTTCTGCCTTATGGTGCCAGAGCTCCCTGATGGGCTTGCATTTGTTCCCTAGAAAGGCAGAAATCTATTTTAGCCTCCACTCTCACCTGCTAGGAGAAAGTCCTTGTCAGCATCTTCACTTATGTGCTGTTGGTACAATTGTCCAATGGTGGATCTAGCCACTTATCTCCAAGGGAACTGTTGGTATCACATACGTGATCAGCTTCCACTGGATATGAGATAAAAACCTACATTTATTACATGGTAGTTCAATATAACAACAAGCCATCAGGTCAGCCTGAACTCTTGCATTATAAATAGTTCAGTTTTATATACTCAGTTGACTAACAGAATCAACTCAAATTTGAGACTTTTAAAATGCATTTCAGAAGCATCAGTGTATAAGTATGTTGATACGTCACATTGTATATTTAAATTGTAGCTGCTTTGTTTAAACATAGCAAGACTCCTTAATATGACATAATTCATCTGAACTATATAAAATGATTTTATTAGGCCAAGATATAATTTTAAGTGCCTTGTGGTTTAAGACTGTAGTAGACAAGGAATTTAATTTCAAAATCATATTCTCTGCTGTACCTTCCCGTTGTAAGGACAAGTGAAGTCTTAGCACATTGCAAGAGGAGCTAGCTATCACAACCTTCCATCCAGAGAGGAAAGACGCAAAGTGTGTACTAACAGCCAATAAATTGTTAGATTGGCCTTAGGCCACTTTAAACAACTAGCTGCATGAATCACCTATGCAGAAGGGTCACTCATAGATGCAGACATGCTGTGAATTGTCTCCCTTCCTTAAAAAAGCTACTGCTAAATTTTGTCTGCTTAAATTTTAAAGAGCCATATTGCAAAAAAAGATCAACCACCATAATTGACATTACTGTTGGCAATCTCAGTGCAGAGGCTAAGATTGAATGGGCAATGTTGGAAAATGACCTACCCTTTCACTGCTAGAGGTGGCCCCTTCAAGTTAAGGTTGGATGGGGAAGCCTCCTTTATCATGGGCTTTGTTGTATCTATTCTGTGGCTAGAGGATTTTCAGTTAGAGCACTTGGCACTTTTCATGAACAGGTAAGCTAATTAAGGGCCTCTCTGCCCACTGTTGCTGCCTTCATGCCTGTGCTTTTAATCAGAGGGAGGTAGAGTTTGGGTCCTCTGTTACTTGTATGTACATAAAAAGACATTAACACCTCTGCTTACCAATACAGCAAAGGCTGTTTTCACTTTTGCTGGCATCTTTACTTCAATGAGCAATCAAAAGCTTTTTGTTAACAAGCATCCCTGCTAAAATCTCCCATTTCTGAATGTATCTGTAGCCCTATAAAGTTGTCTCACTTAGGGCACCAAAAACTTGGTGAAGAACACCCATCTTTTAAACAGGCTGTAAATGGCATATACAGTTGCTTAATTTGCCTCCCTGTATGAATAACTTGTGAGCAAGTGTGGTATCGTTATTTTTTCTACAGAACATTTAGAACTTGGTTCAAATGTCTGGGTAGTAAACTAATTATATTTTGTGCCATGTAAACAAAGTTGTAGAGAGTGGTGCAGTACGAAATAGATCCACTGCTAGTGGCATAAAGCTAATGTCAGCAAATGAAGGAACGAGGGAATAACTTGCATCCTCTTTCTAGTGCAATCAGCCTGAGAATTCCTAAAATGGGCAATTACCTTAACTGTCTGCCTAAAGCAGCAGCAGAGTGCATGATCCATTCACTTCCCAGAGTTATAAATCTCCACTATGTGATGAAGAAGTCCACACTCTGCAGTGTTAGCTATTGCATAACCCAGTATATCTTCTTTAAACCTGTTGACAATAACGACAACAACAAACAAACAAAAACCCACACTGAGAGCAAAGAGTAAAAACCTGTGTTTTTCATTGAGTATTCCCTTACCAGGGAGTTATTGTAACACATAGTGGTACCACGGTGGTGGGTGCAGGATCTGTTTGGAGTTGTACAAAAGGAACACTCTTTGGATAATTCATTTTCATTTAATGGATTTGACTCTTTTTAAATTGAAAATGGCTCAAAAATATTGTTTTCAGATTTCAAATATTTTCTTTTATAATGTAGCAAAACCCCATTTCCAACACTTCTAGCAAAATGAAATTGTGAACATTCCTAATCCTTTGTTTGAGTGAGTGCAGTTTAGTAATCTGTAAAAGAAAAAAAAAATCAAACAGCTGGCATTTTTTAGCAGCTAGTACTAGATTTCTCCTATGGCTGTTTCTGTTAAGTAGGAAGGATTGCCTAGTGGATTTAAACGTAGGGCTGAGAGCTACACATTCTAATCTTATCTCTGACACTAACTCCCTCAATTACACTTAGCAAGTCACTTAACCTCTTCGACTCGCTTTCTCCCCTCCTGTGGGGAAAGTCACTCTAAGAATACTGTGAGAATTAGTTAATGTTTGTGAATTGTATTACAGTATACTTTATATGCATAGTGCAAACAATATGCAAAATATTAGTGATTTCCTTGGATTCTGCTTTCCATGATTTATTTTTAACATTACAAATTGTGGCCGGTGGGGATTACTGATATCAATCTTATTTCTTTTGTTTGATAGAAATTTTACAGCCATTGAAAAAATTCAAACAACCTTTGAATGACACAGAAAATGGTGCAAATAATGTATTCCCATTCTCCTTCCCATATTTTCTCACTTGTTTGTTACAGCCACTTGTTGCATTCATTTCAAGGAACAGCTTCTGCCACCACTGCTCATGTGGAATAGTACTTCTTCCTGGAGTATATCCATTTAAATCAATGGGACCATTTGAGAAGTAAGCTATTACTCCACATATCTAAGGGTAACAAAGGCTAGCTGTTGGACAAAACTCTTTTGGCAAGAACGGTCTATTGTTACAATAGTTACATTAGTGTAATATTTCAGGATTGATATAGCTACAGGCTCCATAAGGGCCTCTCTACATATCTGTCTGGAGGTGGACCATACGATGCTTGTTCCCTTTGGGTACTCATCTCTTCTAGATTATTTTCAGAGTTGCCAATTTTACTTCTCCCCTTGATGGTCAGATCCACAAATTAATATCTCTGTGCATAAAAGATGCTTCTCTATTTTCACTAGCACCCAACCCTTCCTTTTAGCTTCACGTCATGTGCTCTCGATTTTAAGCCTGGTAGTTTTGTTCCATTCACCTTCTCTGACTTTTGTAGGCCTTGGCTATTTCCCTTCTTGTGTTCATATTTATTAATGAATATAGTATCCTAATTTTCTTAATCTCTCTTCATTACTGTAGTCTCTAGAGTCCTGTTATTTTTCTGGTTGCCCTCTTCTGTGCATTTCCTAATTTTTTCGATCCTTGCTTTAATATAGTGCCAAATATTGTGCTCAATAGCCTTTTGAGTAGTGCCATAATGATCTCCTCTATTTATAGATCTTTTTTGTTTTCCTAACTCCCGCAGAGATTGAGCTGATGGTTTTAAATTTCTGTCCCCTATTATCTCCCAATATTTTTATTCCCCCACCAGTGCAGCCACAATACCATTTGCCATTTTCAACCCAGTCCTCATTTCCTTACTTTTTTCTATATTTTCCTTAACCCACATCATAGCCCACAATATTATTTTTCCAGTTTCCTTGAATGCACTCTCTCTGCATTTTGATATTGATATAGCCTCACAGTTTAGTACAGTCTTCAAATATCCATACCTTCATGCATATCATGTCCTCTATAGTCACTGCAATGTAAATTGGTTAATAACAGATTCCTACAACACCGTCATCTATTACTGAACCAAGTTATTTATCTAATTTGAGTATTTTACCATCAATACCCTATTAACAAAATAAAGCATCAGACTGGTTAATATGTAATACTCTCCCTCTTAAAATCCAAGGCCAACTATCAATGCCAAGGACATGGTCAGAGCAGGAGTTGGCAGCCAGGAATCAGAGCCTGGGTCAGGGTCAGGGCCAAAGAGGGAGGTCAGGAAGCAAAGATGAGGGTCAGAACTGTTACCTGGAATGGGGCCAGGCTGGGAACAAGCAAGCATAGGAACTATTGCAGCTATGGGCAAATGCTGTGAGCAGCCACTATTGCTGCTGCTGTGGGGTTTAAGAGCCAGTCTGCTGACCTTTCTAACCAGTCAGGCAGTGTAGCAAATCAGGCAGCCTACTACAGGCCAGCTGCGTTCATTAGGTTGCCTGGAGACTAGTTCTGCTGCAGACCCTGATTCCCTAAATCAAACTTACATGCCTAAATGTCGACACCTCAGCACATATTTTCATACCTGAATAAGTGGCCTGGTTTTCAAAGGTGCTGAGCACCTACATTCTCTCTGAAGTCATTGGAAGCTGGAGGTGCACAGCACCTCTGAAAATCAGGCTACTTTATTCAGGTGTCTAGATATGTAAATTTAGGCACTCACGTTCAAAAATGTTCACCTATTCAGTCTAAGCACCTGATCCAATGGCCAAATCTTGTGTTTTGCTCCTGACTTTTCTCAGTGCACCAGTCTGCAGCATTCCAAATTGCCTCTCCGATCAATGCTTCTAAAATCGTACCCAATATGTTGGTCAGATTAATAGACCGGGAATCATCTGGTCCCCCGGTGAACTCATAAAATATGGCACATTGCACTAGCTTCTCTTTTAATCTGCCTCTCTTGTTTCCAGTGAGGTGGTAAAAACCCAACTAGATGAGATTTTTTTTTTCAGTTTAATCTCTTTCTGAATGCTGGGATGCAGGCCATCCAGTCTGGAGTTTTATCTCCCTTTTTAGTTGCTCTAATTTCTTTTTACCTACTCTGGTGTCACCCTTTGTTTCATTAAGTTTTTATTTTTTGCCTCCAGGAAACTTCTCTCTGATTCTGGCATATTTTCCTCACTCTCCCTGGTGAACATATGAGACACAGAAATCATTTAGCTTCACAGCAATCTCTGCCTCATCTGTCACCAAGTTCCCCTCACAATCACACAAGGAGACTACAGTCTCACAGTCGTCCTGATCCTTATCTGTTTGTAAAATCTGTTGTTGTTTGTCCTTCTCACATCCTTGGCAATTCTCCTTGTTTCTCGGGGTGGTTTTTTTTTCTTTTTACTTTTGTTACCATTTCCTTGCTATTTAAAAGTCAGATGTATCTCTTATTGTAAAAATATTAATAGAAGTACTGTGTACATATCCTTTCTATGCAATGTCCTATTTACAAAATACATAGTAGCAGCTACAAAATATTATGAGCCATTCCTTACTGTAAATGTTCACAGAGAACTCTCATTGACTTTCATGCAGTATCAAAAGACTTATTTTTTTCAGTGTCAAAATAAATAGGCAATACCCCAAATTAATATAATATTGAAGACCAGATCTTCAGCTGCCATGAACTGTCATAGCTGAATTGAAGAGCATGTCTCCAATGGAGCTTATGCCAGTTTACACCATGTGAGGATCTGGCTCCCAAAAATCTTATGTAAACCAATGGAACTGAAGAAATGTTGAGTTAAAGCTGTCAATAAAGTTAGACAAAACTTGAGTTCCAAACTGTGACTATCAAGTTTTGAAGATATTCAAAAAGGTGAAGTAGTTTGGATACCCATCCTACCTGTGAACCATTGCATCCCTCTAGAAACACTGCCTGATATTTCTAGAAGTGATATTAAAACACGGCAGCTTATAATATACCAGCTGTTGTAGCTGACTATATTACTGCTAATACTGGGACAAATTCTGTCCTACATGCAACTCAGAAACTATCTACACTAGAAATGCTGTAGCAGGACAGCTACAGCACTGCAGCTGCATCACTGTAGCACTGTAGTGTTGACATAACAGCGACAGAAGGGGTTCTTCCATTGCTGTAGTGAATCCACCTCTCCAAGAGGCTGTAGCTATAACCATTAGATTGATGGAAGAATTCTTCTGTCGACCTAATGGTATCTACACTTAGGGGCTTAGGTCATTTTAACAACATTGCACAGAGCATGAAATTTTTCACATCTTTGAGTGATGTCATTGAGCCGACCTAACTTTGTAGTGTAAACCAGTCCTGAATGAAAAGGAGAAAGCTGAGAATTTGAAAGAGATTGAGAGGTAATAGTATTAATACAGCAAGTTAGATATGAATTTGTAGCTCAGGGGAAATACCATCATCACCAAGGTGGTTTCCCTGGGGTGAGGCTTATCCGTTGCCCTTGGGCTGTGCTGACTCCTGTGATTTCTCCAAATGTGGGAAACTTGACTGCATAGTTTGTGGTAGTAGGGGACTGCATTCATACTTTCTCCAGCCCCACGCTCAGGCTCTCAATTTGCTGTGTCTCTGCAGCCACTTCATGTGGCCTTCCTGTCTGACAGCCCATGCACTCCTTTCTCAAGTGCTGTGCCCTTCTCCAGTCAGAGGAGAGCTGGCGACAGAGCGTAAGGGTGGAATTTCCTGCCAGTTTGCTAGCTAGTGAGGGTTTTTAGGGTGGGGTGTTGTCCTTTCACACAGTTGATTTGTGGTGTGTGGGCGCCTCAGCTGCAGTGAATTACATATACAGCAGTGAAATAGACCCCATGTGTAGCGTTTTATGATTTGATACCTTTGCTAAATATAGTTTCTGGCCCAGATTTTGCCATAATTTCCTGCTGCACACATAGTCCCAGTGAAATCAACAGGGCTCAATGTAAAGGGAAAAGAATGTAGCCCTCTACTGCTGGACAAGTCTTGCCTTTGGCAGATCCAGTTCCCTTTTGTATCTGGAGTAACAGATCTTAAAAGAGCCCCTTTATTTTTTTCCTTATTTAAATAAGGAAGGAGTGATAAAGTTAATGCTTTTGTTGATACCTATTGCTACAAGAATTTGAGATTTTACTTTTTTTCTGTTGTTTAAATGTCTCAAACTTCTCTCTCATTTAAAAAAATGAAAACAAAGACATGTTGGGGCCGCATACACTGAGGCATCACATCATGGATCTGGGAGATAATAATCCTGTCTCTAAACGGCCATTGTGAGTAAAGTTTTCAAAAGTACTTAACTCCTATTAACTGTGAGTACCATTGAGATAAGACTCTTGCGCACCTCTGACAATTTTACCCTGCATAGCCTCACCTGGAATGTTGCATCAGTTCTGGTCAGTACATGACAGTACTAGGAAATTAAATATGTATACTTAGGCTATGAGATGACTAAATGGGTGAGAGGACACATAATAGTTTTCAAATATGAGGTGTGTAAATACCAAAGTTGGGGAAGTATTATAAAAAGTGGTACATAGATTTATAACTAGAAGCCTTGGACTGGTATAAGAAAGGCAGAATATCAGGAAAAACTTGCTAAAAAAGGGAAGTTGTGGAATTTTAAAACTACCCTGGGCAAAGTAATAGACAATATTAGGAACAATCCCGCATTACCAAGGAGATGGACTGGATGGGACTCAATGGTTTTTTTCATCGGTAACTGCTATGACCATATTAATTACATCTATCTTGCTATTTACCTACCTATAGGCATCTATATTGTCCCCGTGAGTGTAGTATCTGAGTGCCTTTTTTGTGAATTTTGTGTTTTCATTACAAGCCTCCTGGAATTCTCTGAGATACTGGGTAGTAGATTTGGGGGATTACCAGCAGGCATCTCGGTGGGTCAGATATTTGTACCCCTAACCCATTGCTATCTGCCAATTTATTCTTAATTCACCCCCTTTGGGTTACAGTCAGCTGCACCTGTAACAGTGCATACCTTTTATAGGATCTCAACAATACCTACACACTGCTCCATTTTTATATAGGTATTATGAAGACCTATAGAATTATGTATACCACAATTTACATAAATGCTGCTTGTGCTACTAAGACAGAGTTTAAGGACAAGGAAACAGCCTTAACTCTGAATGTCTGTTCAGTGGTACCCAAAGGCTTTGTCCTTGACTCCCTTCTATTTTATGTCATCTCATTTCTGGTTTCAAGTACTTAAAAGTTTATGGATTTAAGACTCACATCTCCATGATACAGGTCAGCTGTATCACTATTTTACAGATGGAGAAAACAGAGCCACAAAGGTAAGTGGCTTTCCCACCATTACATCGTGAACTAGTGGACTGCTAAGAAAACCACTTAGGCATCCTGATTCCCAGTCCCTTCTCTAAACATTAGTTCAGTCTTTCCCTACAAAAATAACAGGAGTACTTGTGGCACCTTAGAGACTAACAAATTTATTAGAGCATAAGCTTTCGTGGGCTACAACCCACTTCTTCGGATGCATAAAGAGTGAACCATATATTGAGGAGATATATATACACACACATACAGAGAGCATGAACAGGTGGGAGTTGTCTTACCAACTCTGAGAGGCCAATTAAGTAAGAGAAAAAAAAAAAAAAAAAAAAAAAAAACACAACTTTTGAAGTGATAATCAAGATGGTTCAGTACAGACAGTTTGATAAGAAGCAAGTGTGAAAATACTTACAAGGGGAGATAGATTCAATGTTTGTAATGGCTCAGCCATTCCCAATCCCTATTTAGCCCTGAGTTGATTGTGTCTAGTTTGCATATCAATTCCAGCTCAGCAGTCTCTGTCCACATATCTATTCAAGTGACACCATCATAGGGCCTAATCACATCAGCTATACCATCAGTGGCTCGTTCACCTGCACATCTACCAATGTGATATATGCCATCATGTGCCAGCAATGCCCCTCTGCCATGTACATTGGCCAAACCGGACAGTCTCTACGCAAAAGAATTAATGGACACAAATCTGACATCAGGAATCATAATACTCAAAAACCAGTGGGAGAACACTTTAACCTGTCTGGCCATTCTTTGACAGACCTGCGGGTGGCTATCTTAAAACAGAAAAACTTCAAAAACAGGCTCCAAGGAGAGACTGCTGAGCTGGAATTGATATGCAAACTAGACACAATCAACTCAGGGCTAAATAGGGATTGGGAATGGCTGAGCCATTACAAACATTGAATCTATCTCCCCTTGTAAGTATTTTCACACTTGCTTCTTATCAAACTGTCTGTACTGAACCATCTTGATTATCACTTCAAAAGTTTTTTTTTTTTTTTTTTTTCTCTTACTTAATTGGCCTCTCAGAGTTGGTAAGACAACTCCCACCTGTTCATGCTCTCTGTATGTGTGTGTATATATATCTCCTCAATATATGGTTCACTCTTTATGCATCCGAAGAAGTGGGTTGTAGCCCACGAAAGCTTATGCTCTAATAAATTTGTTAGTCTCTAAGGTGCCACAAGTACTCCTGTTATTTTTGCGGATACAGACTAACACGGCTGCTACTCTGAAATCTTTCCCTACAATTAGTCTTGAACCTGGTGGTTTACTTTATTTTTATTTTCTTCTTCTTTCTTTACCTCCTTCAGCCAGTATCAGCAGTAAAAGTGCAGCTAGTCAAAGTTTGGGACTCTGGGGATGTTCCAGTTGAAGTAGAAATTGGTGATAGGTTTTCATTGATGCAGGTTTGTTTATTTACAAGGATGTACAAAGCCCTGAAGACAAAAGGAGCAGTTTCTTAGCTTACATCACCAAGACTCTAGTCAAAACCCTACCCTAAAGCTCTCTCTCTCCCTTTTTCCAGGATCACACTGTGCTTACAGCTCCTGCTTGGCTTTTCTTGCCTCTTTTCCTCTTTCTTGTTTGTGACTTCAGTATCTGTGTGTTTTCTCACACTTTTACACATACCTACCAAAGCAATACTCAGCCCCAAAGCTCCTGGGTGGGTTCATCACACATACTTTTTGTCTTAGGTGGCTCTTATATTTACAATTATGTTAACTGAAGGATGAGGTCATACCTATCAACCTCAATAGGGTTTCAACCTGATCTATAACAAGGTTTCACCAGGTACTAACAATACATTGTATGATTGCTAAGACATTATCTTGAGTCAATTAAACCATCCACATCTCCCATAAAGAAAATATAAACATCAAACATAGCCAAGGCAAAGCAAGAGTGTTGGAATCTATGATGGTCAGGGGTTGATTCCCTGAAGAAGACTATAAGACTTTCAGAATGTGCCCAAATTAAACTCTGGAGTGATGGCAATACTGCAGAGTCCTTAAGGGGGTTCAAAGAGGCAGCCTAGCAGGCTTCACCTTTGCTGTTCTGTGTCTCCTCTTTAGATCTTTCTCTGTTGATGTTAACTGCTTAATTCCCAGTCAAAACACTGAGATTCTAACCCACATAAATGATTTAAAATGTGTAATATCTATCTATAAAATATTGATTCTCTGGCTTCATTAGATAGGATGGTTTTATCATATGTGTTCAGATACCATGGTGATAAGCATATAAGATTAATTACCCAGATCGATAAAAGCAATTATTCTAGCCAATTTTACCTCTGCTGAGAAATATACTTAGAGGTTCTCTGTTCAAAAAGCATTTGCAAAGCTGATGTGTTCTTAGCTTTAAAAATATTTGCCTCTGCACACTGGTCATGAGAGGTGTTCACTTATTAATAAAGGAACAGGTTGGGTAGGGCGCTAGCCATTGCATAGTAAGAATAATACAAACTTATTTTACTATCTTTTCTACTTGAATATATGCTTGCTGTAAATGATTATTTATTTATAAGAAACATTGAACAGCTGTGACCAAATAAGTATATTTGCTAATGTAAACAAGCTGTGTTAACACTCACTTAATTTAGGCCAAAACAATACAGGCAGCTGTAATACAATGGTAGATAATTTACAGGTTTCTTCCTTCCCACTCCCAACGACTTAGTATAAACAACCTTCCTCTAAATGGAGAATGGTAAAGATTTTTCCAAGAAAACAGCAATTCCAAAAACAAGTACGAAATACCCCACTCAAGCTTACAGTAATGGCTCTCTTCTGTTGGTGTATGGATCAATATTAGTCGTTCAGGTTCTTGCGACTTTTAGTTT
The DNA here is from genome assembly GCF_028017835.1 of Emys orbicularis. Lineage (NCBI taxonomy): Eukaryota > Metazoa > Chordata > Testudines > Emydidae > Emys > Emys orbicularis. Next base: position 38,875,348 of record NC_088685.1, read on the forward strand.
AGATTACTTCTTACTCCCTTAGGACTCAGTCCTATGGGCAGTTGAGGGTGGTTAACTTCTTGCAGGATCAGGCTCATGATGATTAATCTTGGTGCTGCACATCTATTAAATGATGTAGGTTCTGATCTATAGTGGAGTTTCAGATGACAGGGGTTTTGGAGCAGATTAAGCTTCTTTGTGGTGGTAAAGCACACGCACTTGAATAGCAGGTAACAGACAAACAAGGTCTGATGGCCCAATTCTGGAGTGGCTCAGCTTGCATAACTCCCACTGAAGTCAATGGAATTTATAGATGCTAAATAAGGCTCAATATATTGTAAACTGGTGCACCTGGCATTCCCATTGTCTGGTAAATTGGGATCACTGCCTAAAAAGACAAAATAATAAAAAAGAGATGTGAAAGTGGAATGAATATTTTTGCAAATCAAGTCTGTTTAGGGAGTTATTTTTTAAATTGACTTAAGCTCTGATCCTGCAAACACTTATGTGCATGCTTAACTTTACTGCCATTTTATTTCATTTTAATGGTACTACGCAGAGTAGTAAAATTGAGCATGTGCAAAAGTGTTTTCAGGATCAGGCCTTAGAATGTATTTCCTCTTGTCAAAGTGTTAAACAATCACAGACTTGGAACCACCATAATGTTCTGCAAGGTGATGTAATACTTGCAATTTCCTGTTCTTGCTACAATCAATCTTACAAATAATGGATTAACTTTATGCCATTTTCTCATTCTTGTTCTAATTTTTGTCATAGGAGCCAGAATATGTTATCAGAGACAGAGAGAGAGATGCCAGCCATTAAATTGTGGTGATAACTCATTTTTGTGACAAAAATTGTTACAAGAACAGAAAATGGCATAACATTTCCCCACACTTATGCAATAAATATATTAATATTGTCAAAAATTATAGTGATTACTGGAAATAATACCAATTCAATCTGGTTGATATTTTGCTTGACACATGTTCCTATACTGTTTCATATTTTGTGAAGATAAAATGTTCACCATTAAAAGATTAGTGTTTTCTTTCAGTTATCACACATGATATTTGAAAGCATAGAGTAGGAAATAACTGTGGTAACTGTTAGCAAATGTTGACTTTTTAATGGCAACCATTATAAAGAGAGGCTTGATGCCAATATAACAAGTATCAACTTGGTGGTTATCAGGACCTCCAAAACTAACATGACCCTTGACAACTTGAGCTAAAGGACTGAGGACATGGTCCGGCTCCCAAGTCAAATAGAAGATTCCCATTGAGTACAATGGGAATTGGATCAAGCATTAAGTCTCTAGCCATCGACTATAGCTGACTCAGTCTAGAAGGGGGACATAACACATGTTGAACAGTGGGTTACAGCAACACCCTTATTAAATAGAAATAAATACATGGCTGACCAGCTGTAGCATGGATAGAGGAGAAGGAAGGGTAAGAACAAAAATAAAAGAATAAGGAAAAGAAAGAGGGGGTGAGAGCAAGGGGTAGGAAGAAAGAATGAAGGGATGGAGAGATAGGCTTAGTGGATGAAAAGGGAGGGGAAATTTAAGAGCAAAGGAAGAAGTAGAAGACCGATATCAGGAAGAGGAGAGTAAAAAGGCAGCATAAAAGGAGGAGAGACAGAAAGCAGAGATGAGAGGAAAAGACATGGAGAGAGAGAGAAAATGAAAAAGAGAGAGAGATTGAGAAACCCTTCCCTGCCAGAAGCAGCAGCTCTTCTCAGACAGTGACAGGAATCATGGTTTCTGGAACAACTGATTGAAATAATAGGATTTGACAGGGGATGCCAAGATCACCTCATGTAAGGTAGGAGAGGAAATCTGGGGCAGACTGCAGAGGTGGGTGGGGAGAATTGAAAGGAGGGTATCTGTCTTTTCATACAGCATCTAACAAAAGTTGTTAATATATTTTTAAATGTGTGAAATTTTTAGAGCACTTTTTTTAATGCTAAGTACCAAAATTAGGGTGCTCATCTGGAATCGCCAGTTGCTGAGCTTGTTAAAAAATTAGAGAGAACAATGACTAGGAGCACTCTGCAGGCTAACTTCCTGAACGTCAGCCTTCACCTTAGCTCTACTAACTCTTTGAGGTATAATACATGACATCTCTGTGTACCTATGAACAGAGAATGCTAACTGCTGATGACACAAAAGGGCCAGATTTATCCCTTGTGTAACTAAAATGAGTTATACCAGAGAGATATCTCTCATGTAACTACAGTGAGTTATACCAGAGATACATTTGCTGCAGTATTTCTAAACCAGACAATTAGTGCAAAATCTTTTTTCTTTTGACACTGCTGACTCTAGTTTGCTGCTGGACCACACTGGATATTGTGGGCTCCAAAAGTCGTATGCCCCACTCATCATTTCTACCTCACATTTCTGTGAGAACTGAAGTCTCTGTCAAGCCCTGTGCATAATGCAATAGATTAGACATAAATTATGCAGCACAGCCCCCAAATTTATGTAGCAGAGCTGCATGAAATTATTAAACAAACTGGGACTTATGTGGCATTGTTAACTGATAGCAGCTGAGCCTTGGGACAAAAACAGAGAGGGCACAATCAGTAGGGAAATTGGAGGAACCAGAGTGGAAGCTTGGAGGAGGAAGTAGCTGGTATGGGAACTGCTGCTAGATGGGCTCTCTAAAACTATGTAAATCAGTAGCTCTGCATGGCACCCACTTTCCCCTGCTGCACATCTCCTAAGCTGTGTGTGTGTGTGTGTGTGTCCTCCCTCCTCCTCCCACCCCACTTCTTCTGCTTTCTAGAGGGTTGCATTGGGAAACCTTGATCTGTACTCAGGATTATTCTGAGACATCTTCCTCATTTCTGATGTCTTGTCTGGGTAAAGTGGGGTTGGATAGTGTAGAGGCACAAATTCCTGATATATCTTAGAGCAGTGGTCCCCAACCTTTTTCATCTGGCGGGCGCCAGACGACGAGCCACGGAGGACCGTGACGGCAGATGAGCATCCACCGAAATGCCTCCGACAAGCGGCAACATCAAATTGGCGGCATTTCGGCGGCGACGCCTCTGGATGACACTGCTTGTCGGCGGCATTTTGGCAGATGCTCGTCCGCCGGCCAGTATGCGGGCGCACTTAGATGCACCGGCGGGCGCCATGGCGCCTGCGGGCACCGCGTTGGAGACCCCTGTCTTAGAGAGACAAGGTGGGTAAGGTAATATCTTTTATTGGACAAACTTCTGAGTCAAGCTTTTAGTCTCCACATATTTCTTCTTCAGGAAAATGTACTCAGAGTGTCACAGTTAAATACAAGATGGAACAGATTGTTAAGCATAAGGAGTTAACGGATGTTGATAGAGACCAGTCAAGGTGAAATGGGCAGGTAATATCTGTGCAGTCATAGAAGAAAGGAGGGTTGTGTAATGAGCCATAAATCCAGTGTCTTCATTGAGTCCATGATTTTTAGTGCCTAGCAAAGTTATGAATTTATTTATAGGTATATCTGATTAAACCAAAGACTGTACAAGAGAGGAAGCCAGGTAGGAGGCCTGTCCAACTTCATTAACTTCATGTAACACCCTGTGCATTTTTCATTGGTGATGGTAGTAGTCAGATAGATTCTGGCCCTGGTGGGCACTCGCTGATGAGTAAAGGTGATTAAAAGTCAAATTTTCTGTCCTGTTAGAAATTCCAATATTAAACAACTATTTTTTGCCCCAAATTGGGACAAAAAGCCTAAACACCAAAATGTTTTGTGGAATGGAAAGTTCCAACAATTTCTGATTTGAAAAGGTCAGAAATTTTTGTTTCTTTATTTTTAATGTAAACAGAATGTTTCAACCTTCCGATATTGAACCGTTTTGGTCTGGCTCAGTTCAACACCGAACTGCCTCTGCCTGAGCTACTGTGGTGCCTCATGCAAGTTGTCATTGAGGTGCCTCATACATTCAATTTCCTGCATGGGTCAGGGTCCCTGATCAGACTTCGTCTTCCATGATGCATTGAAGTCATAGTACTCCCAAGATACACCATAAAAGATCAGCCAGAGGACTACAGCTACACCTCCCATGAGGCACTGTAGCAGCTCATGTGGACAGAGTTCAATGTCAAGCTGGTCTGAAATAAAACATTTTATTTCATTTGACAAAGTAAAAAGTTTTAAATTGGGTCCACCAAAATATTTCCCAATAATAAAAAAATAAATAAAAAATCGGAAAAATACCAAGAAACCCAATTTTCCCATGAAAAAAAATGATTTTGAAGAAACCACAATTTTATTAAATAATTTTTATTGAAAAATTGAACAGAAAATTTCTGGCCAGTACTATTGATGAGTATTCTGTGGTTTTGAATGCAGCAGCTGGTTTTAGGTTTTGATCTCATGGGGATTTTTTTTTTTTTTTTGCCATTTAGTCTGTGGATACTGTCTCTGGAATTTAGCAATGACCCCAGCACTCAGCTCAACATTGGGAAGATTACAAAGCCTGGTTAACTCTGGGGGCTCAGTGTATCTTCCATCTCCATTCCATATGTGATATTGGCCTCAACACCTGTGGTTCCTTGGTCCTGTCTCTTTCTTTTTCTCACTCATACACCTCTCCTCCCCCCAACATTTACTAGTTAAGTGCCAGTCTTTCTTTCAGGAGCTCAGGATACACATTACATTTAACAGTAGATTACAGCTGCCTGCCTATGTTCTTGAAACATGTATAAAACTGAACACTGTGCATATAGATACACACACACACCCACACACACCACTAACTGGTTTTGGAGGTACTGCAGCATTTTCCTATACTTAAATTATGAGATAACTATGGTATCAATTGGAAAATTATGACTTTTGTTATCTTCTAGTTGAAGAAGCCAGTCTTATGATGGAAGAGCACCTAGTTGGAATGGTGGAACATACTCCATCTTCTGTCTGAGATAGAGGAGGCTGATAAGTCCTCACACACCAAGGATATCACTTCAGGGGAAGGGGTTATAGTTGGGAGAAAAAGACAGGCTGTGGTGGTAGAGATTAGGAGTATACATGTTTGGGTAGGGGATTTTGAGAATGATTTGTGGACTTGCATGCTCAGAGCAGAGGTGGTGAATATCATGAAATACCTAGACAAACTTCTAATGGGAGTTGAGGAGGAGTTTATGGTTCTGGTGCATATTTGTAGCATGACATGGGGAGATGTGGGAGAGGTATCTTGGAAAATAAATTTAGACTACTAGGAAGAAGGATTAGGTCCAGGGCCTCTATGGTAGTTATCTCTGCAATGCTTTCTTTCTATACCCAGGTCCAGCTTGGCAGGGAGAACTTCAGGGTCTCAATGTGTGGTTTAGATTAAAATGGTGTAAAGAAGAGGGATTTAAAATTATTAGGCATTGGGGAAAATTTTGGAGAAGAGACAGTCCCTACAAAAAGGATGGAGTCCTTGATCAAAGTGGAACCAGATTGCTAACACGTCAAATTAACAAGATTTTAGTTGAGTGTTTAACTGGGCATTGTGAGAAAACTGACTGGAGCTGAGAAGCACATAAGTCAGATAGACATCTATCAAAGATAATGCAAAGGCCTACTATAATACCTTTCTATAAACTATATAGGATAGACTAGGCTGAGGAGGTGGGGGAGCAGCACTGTATCTAAAGGATTCCACAGAATCTAGCAAGATAAAAATTCTCAGTGGTGAAGACTACACAATCAAATCTGTATGAATACATATCTCAAGCTGTAAGAATGTAAATATATTAGTGGGCTATACTATAGGCTTCTGGATTAAGAAAAGGAAATTGAATGCACAATATTGAAAGAGATCAAAGAGACAGCAAAGTCTAACAAAACTGCAACAACGGGGGACTTCAACTACCCACATATATACTGGTCTAATGACACATTGGGCAAAGTTTAAAGAAGCAATTTCTCAACACTTTAAGTGATTGCTTTTTGGAACCACTAGTTTTAGAACACACAAGAGGAAAGGCTATTCTCCTCTTCGTCCTTAAGAAACATATAGTAGTTAATTCAGAAATTGAAAGTAGCTGAGCCTCTCAGTAATACTGACAACAGTATAATTAGGTTCAACATCCAATGAGCAGGTACGGTATCAAAAAGTGACATAATGACATTAAACTTGAGAAAGGAAGATATCAATAAAGTGAGAAGGTTAGTCAGAAAGGACCTAAAATTGAAAATAAAGGAAGTAAAAGTTTTAGACGTAGCATGAATGTTAGTTAGAGGAAACAATAATAGAGTTTGAGAAGGTATGTGTGCTACTGAACAAAATGGGATTTAGAAAGGCAAGAAGTAAACCAATATGCCCAATAGGCAAAGTTTAAGAGGTTATTAGAACAAAAGAGAAATCCTTCACAATTTGGAAATCTAATCCTAGTGAAGCCAATAAACAGTGTTTAATATATTTATAAATTATCTGGAAAGTGGGGAGGATGAACAACGACATAGTGACATTTGCAGATGACAAAAGGTTATTTAGGTTAATCAAGTCCAAAGAAGACTATGAGGAATTTAACCAAGCTAGGACTCCTCGTTGTTTTTGTGGATACAGACTAACACGGCTACCCCTCTGATACTTGAGAAAATTGGGATTGTTTGTTTTAGAAAATAGATGAATAAGAGAGGACATGATAAGACTACACAAAATAACGAATGATGTAGAGAAGGTACGCTAGGAGCATCTGTTTTCCCTGTCTCATAACACAAGAGGAAGGGGATATTCAATTAATGTAAAAGATAATTGGGAATTTTTTAAGAACACTTTACTAAATGCCCCAAAAATCACAATCCCACAATAGAGGAAAAAGGCTCTATTGGTTAAAAAGGGTAGGGGTTTTTTTTGGTTTAGAGAGGAAGTGAAGGCAGCTATAAAAATAATATATAACATATAGAATAAATGGAAAGTTGATAGTAATGAATATAAACAGAAGCTAGGAATTATAGAAAATTGATAAGGGAAAAAAGGGGCACAGAAGAAATCGATGGATAGCAGAATTAAGGGCAGAAAGGAGTTTTTTCAATATGTTAGGAACAAAAGGAATCCTTACAATGGTATTGGTCCATTACTGGATGGAAAGGTAGAATTATCGATAATAATGCTGAAAAGGCAGAAGTGTTTAATAAATATTTCTCTTCTGTTTCTGTAAGGCATTTGACTTGGTACCACATGACGTTTTAATTAAGAAACTAGAATGATATAGGTCTCACAATGCAACTGTAAACAGGAAATCATCATAATCAAGCAGGTGTGTTTCCAGTGGCTCATACAGGGATTGGTTCTTGACTATTTAACATTTTTATCAAAAAGCTGGAAAAAACATAAAATTATCACTGATCAAGTTTACAGATGATGCTAAAATTGGGGTAGTAGTAAATAATGAAGAGGACAGGTCACTGATTCAGAGCAATCTGGATTGCTTGGTTAAGTGGATGCAAGCAAACAATATGCATTTTAATGTGGCTAAATGTATGCATCTAGGAACAAAGAATGTAGGCCACACTTCCAGGACAGGGGACTCTATCCTGGGAAGCAGTGACTGTCAACAAGATCTGGGGGTCATGGTGGATAATCAGCTGAATTTGAGCTCACAGTGTGACGCTATGATCAAAAGAGCTAATGCAATCCTTAGATGCATAAACAGCGGAATCTTAAGTCGGAGTAGAAAGGTTATTTTAGCTCTGTGTTTAAGAACATAAGAATTGCCATAATGGGTTAGATCAATGGTTCATCTAGCCCAACATCCAACATTGGCCAGTGCCAAATGCTTCAGAGAGAGTTTACAAAAAAAGACAATTATTGAGTGATCCATCCCCTGTTGTCCAGTCCCAGCTTCTGGCAGTCAGAAGTTTAGGGACACCCAGAGCGTGGGATTGCATCCCTGACCATCTTGGCTAACATCCATTGATGGATCTACTCTCTATGAACTTATCTGATTCTATGTTGAACTCCGTTATACTTTTGGCCTTCACAACATCCCTTGGCAATAAGTTCCAGGTTGACTATGTGTTGTGGCACTGATGTGACCATTGCTAGAATACTGTGTCCAGTTCTGGTGTCCACAGTTCAAAACTGATGTTGATAAATTAAGGAGAATTCAGAGAAGAGCCCTGATTAAATTATTAGAAAACATGGCTTACAACTATAAAATCAAGGAGCTTGATTACAATCTATAAGGGGAGCAAATATTTAATAATGCGCTCTTCAGTCTAGCAGAGAGAGTTATGATATGATCCAATGGGGCTGGAATTTGAAGCTAGACAAATGCAGACAGGACATAAGGCGAACATTTTAAACAATGAGAATAAAAACCATTGGAATACTTTACCAAGGGTGATGATGGATTCTCCATCACTGACAATTTTAAAATCAAGATCAGATTGTTTTTCTAAAAGATATGCTCTAGGAATTATTTTGAGGAAATTTTATGACCTGTGCTCCGCAAGATGTCAAAGTAGATTATCACAATTGTCCCTTCTGGTCTTGGGATCTATGAATGAAATTGAAAGGTGGAAAATTTAAAACTGACAAAACTAAATACTTCTCCACACAACTCTTAATTTGTGAAACTCATTGTCACTGGATTTCATTTAGACAAATCAATTACCAAAATTCAGAGATATCAGACATTTATATGGATAACAAGACCTACCTAGAGCGATAATGGTTTAGACTACGATTTAATCATGAGTATTTTTAGTAAAAGTCATGAACAGGTCACAGACAAAAAACAAAAAATCATGGCCCAATGACCCGTCTATGACTTTTACTAAAAATACTCATGATTGAATCTTGGGGGAGCCTGCTGCCGAAGGGGGAGCACGGCTGCCACTCTGTCCACCGCTGGGGGCAGGAGGGAGCCCCAAGAGGCCCACCACCACTCCGGCTGAGGCAGGAAGGGGGAATCCCAGGCCAGCCACATTGGCCACTGCAGAAATCACAGGGGTCACAGGAAGTCACAGATTCTGTGACTTCCTGTGACCTCCGTGACAGACGTGGAGCCCTAATAATGGTTAATACTGGATAGCAGATGCTGGAATAAATGGACTTAGTCTGATCAGAATGGCAATTGCTTTGTTCCTATATTGATGCTATAGTTGTGTATAAAATGTTCCTAAAATTGATGAATAGGCTGTTTGTGTAAATATACAGATGTATGTGCTATAGCTATATATAAATAATTTATTAATTGTGTAGAATATGTTTAAAATTTATGCAGAAATCATAAATTATGCTAAATATATATAATCTATGAAGAATTAATAAAAGCTGTGTAAATATATGTGAATGAGATATATAACTACAGATGTGTGTATATGTACAAATAAAATATTCCTAAATAAATACAAACAATGAAAGTGGAATCACCACTTCTTACATGTGGGAGTGATCCAAGGTATTGCGTATTATTCTTTCTTGGATATCCTCTCAAGTTATCTTCCTTAAACATATGGAATATCCTTCATCAAAAGGAGGCAGTGGTATTTTTAAATACAAACATATACAATAAAAAGTGTAATGGAATACAGTAGGTTTGAGTCTATTTTGAGTGTCTAACTGAGCAGTGAAGACACAGCTGTTAGTCTGAGATTTGGGGAAGACTGTAAGTAAATGTATTTTATCACTGTGAGATTACTTTATAGGGGAGTATGTGTAATTGTCACTCAGATAATAAAGAGAACGATTGTATTTGGTTGGGGGTAGGTACAGTGTTTTAAATGTAATCTTTCATGATCCATTATGCAGCATAAATTGTCAAGTCAACCTAGAGCAGGTCTATGAGAGTGACAAGATTGGTGAGATAATATCTTTTATTGGTCCAATTTCTGTTGGTGGAAGGTACAAGCTTTCCAGCTTCACTGAGAAGTTCTTCATGTATGGAGAAGGAAACCAGAGTGTCTGAGCTAAATAGAAGTTGGGACAGATTGTTAAGCATAAGGGGTAAACACATGTTGTGGGAGACCACCTAAAATGAGGTGGGCAATTTAAATTTAGATGGTATTTGGATTAGAGGCAGCAAGTGGCAAGTACTAGATGTCTTTGTGGGGAAGGGGCACACCCTTGTGTCACTGTTTACCTTCAGTCTAGGATTGTCCCAGATGTTTTGCATTGCATACACAAAGGATCTTTCAGGCCTGTTGCTAAATCCTGGCTCACTGGCGGATCTGTTGGCTTACTTTTATGTGGTCTGCTCATGAAGAGTCCATTTTACCACTTGGACCATTGCAAAGATGTGATTGCTTGCAAGATGATGGAAAGCTTGGATAGCTCTGAGATGCTCACCTGGCTTGATGGAATTCAGTAACAGTTGGGATGTAGTGAAGCTGGACAGGTAATAGCTCAGTCTAGCACATAGCAGAGAGACCCTCGTGTTCTGTGCTGTTTTTATCCAGAATACCTAGTAATCAGTGCTTATACTAGTTATGTGAGGTTACCTTTATTTTAGTCCTGGCAATAATGAGACTAATGAGAACCCTTCCTTGGTGCGACAAGGTGGAGAAAGCATAACCCCACCTGGGCTTTGGATTGGATATTTTGTAGCTGTGCTAGGAAGGTGCAAAGCACATGAAGGGAACAGCTCCTGTCATTGGTGCATGATCGGAAACTACAGGATTCAATGACACACCCTGGCAAAATAGATGCACTTGGCAGCAAGAACTAATGCTGGCCTTTTCATCATGATTAAGTGGAGTGGATGAAATTGATGCAACTTTTACCCTGATCCATCCCAATATGGTCTGATGTCCATCCAGGGTGCAGTTCAGGGGAGCCAACAATACAGCCATGATGACCAAAAATACAGGGATAACATTAATTAGGAAATATTTGCTCAGGCCATCTCCGACTTGTGCTGATAAACTCTTTATGCCATATAACACCATCATGTAGTCTATTTACATATATGTATGTTGATAGGTATAGACAAATACAGAATCTCTAAATAAAACAAAAGACAAGGCTGCAGGCTTTCTGAGACTTTTTAAATTCAGTTATGTGCAGTGTGTTCACTCGAACTAGAGCAAGTTGGAACATTTTTGATTACATGTATTTTCAATTAAATATGCTATTTTGTCAAAGGTGAAACATTTTGAAGAGAAGTATTGATTTGGATGAAGTTTTTGACAGGAAGGTTTTTGAGATTTAAGGCTCCCTGGTCATTTCTGAAAAGAAAGAGACCTGAGTGGAAAACTTGCACAATTCCATTATGCAAAAATGTTTGACAGGTCTTGGTTTCACTCCAGTATGCAACAAAAACAAATTCTGAAACCTCAAAAGTTGGGAAAAGAAATTACCATCAAAGGGTGTATTATAGTGGCTATTATGATTATTTTAACATTATAACTGGAAAGAAGCTGCATTGTTTGTACAATGGCTAAAATTCACACTGGCAAGCAGCCTCTTTTCACACTAGTTACTCTAGATTGCGAAAGGCTATTGCTTCATCAAATGTTTTGTTCAGAAAGTATTTAAATCTTTTCAGATAGGAATAAATCTTATTAAGTGTTTCCAAATAGATTTCTAGATAACAGTGTGATAGCGCTAGTGAATACATAGCTAGAGAAACAGTAGCTCCACATTTATTTTCTTTTTTAGTCCAAGACGCTTTATTTAGGCTATTCTGGAAGAGTAAGACAACTTTAAATTAAGAATTTATAAATTAATTTAATAGAGGAACTGGAGATGGTTCAGGTGATTGGTTATGAGATAGAGCTTTTCATCTCCTGGAAGCTGGTTTGAATCAAATCAGCTTTCTGGGAGTGGAAATTGTTACCACCCACTAGCCATCCAGTGGCTTGTCTTAAATGAGGTGGTGATTTCAGCCCGAGTGTTGAGAGGACAACTGGCCTCAACTGGAACCTTCAGTACAGGGGTATAGAACTGAATGGCAACTGAGCTACTTTCTCACCTTTACAGATTGCCCTCTGCTTAAGGTGCATTAAATGACACTATTTGTGCTTGTATCTAATCTCTGATTAGCTGAGGGCTTTATTCTGCAGGGCTGTCAATGTGGCAGCTTTCACAAAAGCTAACTTAAGAAAAGTGAATAAATAAAGTAATTTAGAAAAAGCTAATGGAAGAAAAAAATAATTTGGAATTGGAGAGAAGGGCAGTATCCATGGAAAGCTTTTATTTTGCGGGGAGGGGGTCTCAGATTATTAGATCAATTGTTATGAAGTTAAAAAAATATGAAGATATTTTTGTTCTGTGTTTATGAGTGTTCTTAATGGAGATCACTTAGGACTGTATTGTGCATGTTATTAAGTAAGTAAACTATATGATGGTGCTAAGCAACTCATATTCCTAAGAAAGTGAGCATGAGATATGTAGAAGAGCTGTCCCAAGAAAAGGGTAGTAGCTGTGAAAAAAAAATGTAAGCAACTGATATATTCAGATTTCTAGGTTTAGGAAAATGGAAGTCAAAAAGGGGTGGGAAGAGAGAAAAAAACTTATTTCCACAGAAATGTTTTTGTAGATAGTCTAGTTGCCTTAAGTTACAGGAGAAACTGCTTTTTATTTTGTGAAAATGTGATTAATTTCGCAACAGAAATTCATTATATGATGCGGATGATTTTTCTGGCATGTTATTTATACTGCAGTAGCATCCAAAAGCCAAAATCAGGATTGGGACCTCATTGTACTAGTGCAGACATATATGTACATATGTCATGTGTAATGGGGTGACCTGCCCCTTTAAGGGTTGGGGGCCTGGAACCGACCAATCCAGTCAAATTATCCTTGCCTACCACACCTGGGACAGGATGTGGGGTTTAATTAGTAGAACCGGGTGGGTAAGGATGAGGGGGTTCTCTTGTGAAGAGCAGCAGGAAGCTGCAGAGAGGAGGATGTTCACGAAGAGAGAGACAACCAGGTTGAAGCTGGAATAACAGACTTCAGTAGAGACCAGTCACAGCAGGGAATGGTTGCCGACTTGAGGAAGATTCCTGAACTTTATTTTGGGAATGATTTTGTTACTTGAATAAATCCATCCCCAAGGAGAGGTGTTGCTGAACCAGAGAAGAGTTGTTTGGTAGCTTGATTGAGACAGTCCTTGACATTGGGGAAACTGAGGCAGGGCTGTTGCAGAATGAGCCCAGGCCATGAGGCAGCGACCAGCCTGTTCACATCACAGTGCAAACACACATGAAAAGTCCGTAACTCAAAGAGTTTACAAACTTAGGCCCCAATATTAAACACTTATGAATGTGATTAACTGAAGAATCAAGTAGTGCTATTGAATAGCAAATAGCCTCATTGGCTTCACTAGGACAACTTGTGTCTGCTCACAGGCTTTAAGTTCAGCACAAACATCAAGAATTTTCAGGAGTAGGGCTAAATGATGGGGCAAATTGTTCAGCTGCAAAAAGTTTAACAAAATTGGCAAAATATTTTGCTTTGGCAAATTTTTTTGGCAAGATTTAAAACAAACCAGAGGGCTTTTTATCACAGTCCAGTGCAGTCTTTGGCCTTCCCTGTTAGCCACAGATAGACCCAAGCAGCCAAGTTTGACACTGCCCTTCCTCAACAAAGTTAAAGGTGTTTGAACTCAGGGGCCTCATTCTTGCCTATTAGAGAAAAGGGAGTAAACCAAGAAATTTGGTTTCAAGTTCTGATTCCAGTCCCTCTGCCCCTAAAGTTTAGGGATGTTTGAATCTGAGGTTTGGTAAACAAGAGGAGTTAAGAGGAGACATAGGGAGTCATATAAGAGGAGATGTAGTCATATAAAATAAAAATTGTTTAGAGAAAGTCATTTGGTTATTTATTTAAACCCTTTCTCATACTACAAGAATAAGGGAATATCCTATTAAATTAAAAGCACCAAATTCAAAACCAATAAAAGGAAATGTATGCTCTATAAATACATAATTAACCTGTGGAACTCTCTAACACCAGATATTAATTCAGCAAATAGCACTCTAATATTCCAGAAATGGATTAAAATAATAAAAATATTATGAGCTACTCTAACTAAAATGATAACATATGAGGGAAAGTAACTCCCATGCTTAAGTACATTAGCCAGTAACGAAATGCCTGAAGCTTAAAGGAAATCTTCCTTACATCTATCAAGTTTCTCTATTACCTCCATCATTTTAGCTCAATGTTGAGCATGTTGCTTCCATTATGGTGATATTGCACCTTCCTCTGAACCACCTAGAAGTGCTCACTCATAGGACAGATAGTAGACCATTGGTCTGATCTGATATTAAAATTCCTATGATTCATATGCAAGAAATATTACCAAAACACTGGATAACATACTGAAATAAAGTCATTAAATCAAATTGTTTTAATATGACGTTATGTCATTTTTTCTGAATTTGCAACAAATGCTGTGACATTTTCACATTAGCAGTTTTTGATCATTGATTTTTTTTTTAGGTTAGTATATAACAGCAAAGAACCAACTTAACTCTCTTCAGAATTCTGCCAGGTGCCCATTCTCAGCTCACAGAAGCACTTAGTTCATTTTCCCCCCTGGACTCCATTCTTCCTTATTTTTTAAGTGAACAGTTCTGTCTTTGGACACTTCCTACCTTGTAGATGGAAAAGACCATCTCCTTGTCTAACCTATTTAAATGTGGCTTTTTTATACATGACTTCACTGAGACTAATTTCTTGATGTCTGGGGTCAATCAGTACTGGACAGTCCTCTCTTGCAATGATGCCAGTGGATTTACTGATCATGTTAAAATCTGAATTCATTTTTACAGCACAGCTATTGGTTACCGACTGATTGTCTGTATTTGACTGTCCAAAATTGCATTGATTTTTATATTGCTTACTATCATTCTACACCTAAATAAGAGATATGTGCTGAGATACAAATCCTGTTAACTTCAGTGGAAGCTGGTGGATACTCAGCATCTCTGAAATCAGGCTGTTTATTAAGCTGAAATATTAGATCTAGGTGCATCAGTGTAGACATCCATGTCTGAAAATATTTGCATTACTCTCTCTTGCCAGAAGAATTCCCCTGACCCAGCTGAGAGCACCATCACCTTAACTAACATTTGAATCTTTAAATTTTAACATTCTTTCTTTTTTACTGCCTAACACTTTCCACTGTGTTTTGTCAGAAGGAGGTTTTCATCTTGCGCATGCTCAGTAAAGTGTAGCTGCTGTCATTAAAGGTCACGATCTTCTATCTATGGTAATCATTAGGGAAGGAAATATAGAGGTTCCATGGAGGGCAGGCAGCAGGAGCCTAAGTACCAAGCTCAGCAGCTAGGGTTAGGGGAGATTTGTCTCAGGGATTATAATCAAATTCCATGGGTGCTATAATGTGAACATCACAGGAGATCCTGCTGGTGGAACAGTAGGGAACCTGAATTCCTGCTGAATAGAGCCCTATGAGGAAGATCATGCACTATATTAAAGTCTCCTGGCTACAAGAAAAACAAAGTGTGCTTTAATATGGTTTACTATTGCAGAGAAATACATGATACAGTGTAAGACACCTGAAAACTTTGTGTCATTTGAACTCTGGTAAGCATTTTAGAATCTGCTGAAAAAGAATCTGAAGAGTCAGGTTTCAGATTTATAAAAAATGGTACTTCTCATCTGGAATAAAAAGGATATCTTAATACTGTGTTAAGTAAGCTTCCAGCAGGATTATCTTTTTACAAAATAAAGTCATTTTTGAATGGGTGGCAGGCTAGTTTTGAGCCTTCCTGAATCAAGTTTAAAAGAAAAGTGGGATGGATGCAGTACCTTGTTATTGTGAAGTATTAGCTTTCCACCCTTTGATGTCATCTAAAAGACCTCCCCCGCCGAGCTTGTCTGATGGTTCCAGACACAGGCTTCCTGCAGAATAGCTTGGTTGAGTGTGAAAGTATGACCTGTAATATTCCTCACTAAGGAAGACATCAGAGTATTTTTAACTAAGTAGTTAAGTTGTGTATTGGAACTTTTATTTATTTTTGGAGCATTTTGTTCTTTGCTTAAAAGTAATTCTTAATGTTGTCTTGGCCCATATTGATCTGCTTCAAGGAGCTAATCTTGAACCCATTAAAGTAAATGGCAAAATTCACATTGACTTCAACAGGAACAGGAGCAGAACCTGTCAGAAAATAGTAGAGGACCCTAGACACCATACTCTGCAAACAATGATGGTTACTTGCTGCTTATGTCATCCATCTGCTGTGCGGACCAATAACGTTTTAATGGAGCCTGTTTTTCTTTGATATAATAATTCCTAACTCTTACATATGTAACTCTTTCCTCACTAGAATTAAGCCCTTTACAAAGGAGGTCAGTATCCTTATCCTATTTTACTGAGGCACAGATAGGTGAAGTGACTTGGTCACCCAGCAGGCCAATGATAGAGCCAGGAATAGAAACCAGATCTCCTGAATGCCAGTCCAGTGCTTGATTCATTAGGCTACACTGCTTTCATGAGAAACAAGAGTCTCTGTTCTTGATCATTTCCCTGGTTAGCCAACATTTCATCATCCTGTTTCCCGTTTGGGAGCTGATGCAAAGCCCATTGAAATCAGTGGGAGCCTTTGGTTGGATAAAACCAGGTGGATATCCAGGTGGTTGGATAAAACCTATAATGGTTAGTGAAATATTTTTATATAACTTATTGTGATGGAGTTATTTCCCTTTACATGTATGTGTCAGAAATTATATACGTAAATATTGGATCTCAGGGGTATTGTGTGCAATAACCAATATATCACAGGGTTTCAGAAAGTTACAATCCCAATTCTGCCTCATAATCCATATGGTGGATATTGCAACATAATTAGGATTTGGGGGCCTGATCCAAAGCTCATGAAAAAACTCACATTGGCTTCAATGGGCTTTGAAGCAGACCTTTCTGAGAATTTTAAATATTCCCCTTTGCATTCTTGTTCATGATACAATCCATTCAAATTCCACAAAAAGGAACCAATGTAAGAGGAGCAGATAGAGGGAAAAGGTCAGAAATCAAAGGGAAATAAGTAGTTATACAGCCAAAATGACAGACAATGCAGCTTTAATTGGGTTTTATTTTCAGCCTGCTTTCTTCCTTATCTCCACCTATCTCTTCATCCTCAGTAACCATAAAGTCAAAAGAGCTTTTACATTTTTGAAAATACATTTAACTCCTTGGCTACAGCACAGATTTTGTACCTAATGCCCTAACTGCCTTGAATCATTCCAGAGTAGTTCAGTTTTTTCAAGATCTCTTTTTAGGGCCTCATTTTTGTGGGTGCAATTCTGCTCCTACAATTAATCGGGCCTGCAGTTTTGCACCCATAGCAAATTGTAGGTGCAACGCTTCCCATTTTAATGTGGTTGACAATATTTTTAAAATTCCTTAATCCTGACAGACTAGCTCTTCCTCATTCCATCAGCTACTCTCACCTTCTCCCTGAGAGTGCCAAAGGCCTCATGAATTTACCATACATTCCCCTTTTTTGTTATGGTTACACACATCCAGTCAGGGAATTATGGTGACCAACTATATAACAGAAATAATAAATATAGTGAGCTTAGCTTGTGAATAGTCCACATGGTGAAATCTGTTCACATTAAATATTCATCAAATAACAAATACATTTGCAAAAATTAAATTCTGTTTGTGAAAAAATCTAAATCAGACACATGTATTGCTGATTATTCATAGTTTCTATCCAGAGCTTAATTTGTGTCAGGCCTTGCCGGGGCTGAGCCCTGGCACCTCTAGGTTTGGCAGTTCATAGCCCTGGCACCTCTGAGCTTGCTGCATGAGTTATGAATGTAAAAACTTGCTTGAGCCCCAGCACCTCTTTTATTAAAAATTAAGCACTGTTTCTATCCATATCTCTGTAGTAAAATTCTCCTTGAACTATGTGGGTTTAAGTGGTGGCAGAGGTGAAAGTAAGCCGGTATGGCGTACCAGTAAGAAAGTGGCCGCTGGTACGGGCCAGTATACAGCCGACGTTAAAGTGCTACCATGGCAGTGCTTTAAGCACCGTACTGGCAGGGCTGCTGACAGGGGGAGCAAAAAGGGCAGCTGCCCGAGGGTCCGGTAATTTAAAAGGGCCCGGGGCTTCCAGCCGCCACTGCTGCTACTGCAGCAGTGGCCGGAGCCTTGGGCCCTTTAAATTGCCACCAGAGCCCGGGGCGGCACAGGCCAGGCAGTGCTGAAGGGAAGTCTGGTCCCAGCCCCGCCCCTTCCACCCGAGGCCCCGCCCTTTCCCCCAAGAGCCACCCCCCCACCTTGCCTAGAAGCCCGGCCACCCTGCATACCAGTAAGTCTTTTAAGTTACTTTCACCCCCGAGTGGTGGCATCTATCTACTGAAATTAAGAAGAATTTGGCCCTGAATTAGGAAAATAGATTTAGAAAGTTGGGCTTAGTGAGTCAAATATATTCCTGATGTAGCCCTATTCACTCTAATGGAGCTACACCAGGGATGACTTTGACTCAACATCATTAGGAAAGAATAGATTTCACAGACACCTCTTTGAAGTCTTTGACATCATAATGGGGGTGTATAAAACCTGATAATAACAGACTTTCCACTTAATAAGAAAATCAAACTAATAGGGTATGATTCAAAAATTAGTAGACCTTCTATACAAAGGTTGGGGAATAAATGACTAAAACAGTCAGATTGAAACCAGGCACATCAATGAGTTCAAGAGACGACCAGATGAGATGCTGACACAGAGGCAGCAGAGAAGCATGTGGTGAAATTAAGCTAAATGATAAAAGAAACAACAGTCAAAATATAAAAATTAATTGGAATTTGATAAAAACATTTTCAATCACAAACATGCCTGTATTACTCTATAATATTGTGGTTTTAAATACACATTAAACTATCACATTAAAATGTTATTTTTAAAATGTCACCATTAATACATTTAAAATAATTTCTGATCATTTTTCATTTTAGGTCTCCCATTGAAACATTAATAGATACAAAGACCTTATGACTGGAGTGGGAGGGGGTATTTCATCTGTCTGTTAGTTTAAATACATGTTTTAGGATGACTTTTTACATTTCTTTTTTTCAGTGGGTGCTTCTCCCCCCCCTCCTCTTCTCCTCAATACATTCATGCGTAGGTGCTGCTCATTTCTTAATTCTGAGACTACCACCACTCGCCTGCTGGTGGCTGCTGCTCTAGCACTTTTGCTTTGTCTGGTCAGGCAAAGTGAATCCCAGTGAAGCAATACATCAGTTATGAAACTCCCACCAGAAATTTTAATATCTGCACCTGTGATCGATGGGGCCAATTTTCCCATCAGTGCATGGGGGATTTTAACACATAATTTTCATGGTGTTAATGTGAACTTTTCACATAAATCCTCCACCCAGTTTGGGGGGGAGAGGGGGAGGAAGATAAAATCCAAAGTCTCTATTTTTTAAAATTTATGCATCCTTTCTTCTTCCAGTCTTTCAGGATTCCTCTCTTGTGTCGTCTTGTTCTGTACAATTGTAATATACTTCCCTAGTCTATGTGGTCATGACTCCTTCTATAAACCTATACCTATCCATATGAATGTACAAGTCAATGTATTACACGCATAACCCCTCTGGTATTTTTCCTTGCACATGTTCACACAGAAATTGACTGAGAGTAGGGTTCTGAATCTGCCTGTACACATGGTCCATATTTGTTCCAGTATTCTAGCAAATGCATAGATCCTATTACTGAGACTGATCCAACAAATTTCCATGTGTCAGTTGTACCTGCTACAAGTGTCATTCTGTTCAGTGATAACAGGACTTGCATGCTAAAATAGAAAGAAAGCAAGAACATCAGGTCCTTGTTGTGATCTGAATTGCTTTTTCAACCATCTGCTGACCAGTCCTTCTAAAGAAAGTCTGTGTCTGGATCGGCACCTTTCCACTTTTTCTAAGCCAATAAAAGAAAAGTTCTTTTAGAACCCTATCTCTAATGCATTTTTGAAAAGAGCCAAAATCTATTGAACATAATGTATCAACAGAAATATATGCTACACTTCAATATACTATACAGGAACACATGGAGGTTTAGGGTTTGATAGTATATTAATGTCAGACATATTTATTCCTCCCTTGAAATTTATTGATATGATTTAACTATAAACTATATATCTTGTTACTTAAGATGATAAAATATTTGTAGTGATAGGAAAAGAAGTAGATGTGGAGAAAGGCCAAATTAGTCTATTAGTTTTCATAGGTATAATAGTGAGTCAAATAGTTTAGTAAGAGTCAAATTTAAACAAGCATATCAGTGGGTGCACTATCTAAGCTAAAATTACAAGAGCTGTCAGTCCCCATGTTTTAGAACATAATCTAATCACCACTAGATAAGGTCAGTAGAAACATTTCCCTAATATATAATATTGCATAATTATGGGAAAGTACAGAGGTGCTCCCTTACTCTAAAGCATTTGGCATTAGCCACAATGGGAGGAAGGATTCTGTATTAAATTAACCATTGATCTGTTCCAGTATGGCAACATAATGGGGTGGATCAAACCCCTCCCTCCCAGGGCTGGGTGTCCTACTTTTGGTGTATCATTGTTTCATCTCACTTTTTCATTTACATGTGAAATCACTTGTCTGCCAATGTTAAATTCCTTTTTGAATGTTTTCAACTCAGGCACAGTCAACCAATCAAAGAGAGGCAATCTTGTGTCTCAACCCAATCAGATTCCTTCTTTCCATAAAATGTTATTTTAAGTAAAAGTATTTGATTTAAAACAAGAGGGAAATTATTATGAATTCTTTTGGTATTCACTGTAATATTAATATGAACTATTTTCTTCCTGATGTGGAAATAGTATGTAATTCCATCGTAATTTGGGAGTTCCATTGTAATTTGGAATTAATAAATCCGTTTATAATGAGTTACAATGGAATTCTTACAGAAGCACATACACCCTCCGCTTTAATACAAATTTAATTCGTTATGATTTCACAATGTGATTTCATTCAATACATTGACCTCTTCAGTACGTTTGTGTGTCTGCAATATATATACTGTATATGGTATGAGGGAGCTAAAGTATTAGATTCAGTAGAGTGTAGCCTAGTGGATTGAGTATTGGACTAGGATTCAGAAGACCTGAGCTCTATTCATGGCTTTGCAACTAGCAAAATCACATGAAGATCTGCTGATGAAAAGCTGGGTATTATTATTTTATTAATCTTGTCTCTAATAAAAAAAACATCACTCTCTGAAAAAGCTGTATTGATTGATCTACCAAGAAAATGATAAAAATATATTATTTTAATGTTAAAAGACTGTATTAAAAAGGCCACCATCGTATAGACTATATAATGATGTGGAGTGAGATTCTGTGCTGTGCCTCTAAACTCAGACCTTGCAGCCCAGGGGGAAGAATGGCTATGGTGACTTCAAGCCACCTTAGTGTCCTCCTGATCGTGGGCTTCTCTGGAGGTTGGAGAGGCACCTGATGTAACTTAGACAGCTCTGTTGGGCTTCTCTATGGGCCTCAGTGCTGCCCAGAATCTCCACTGTCAGCAGTTCGGTGGCTGTGCCCTCATTCCCACCCCATCATGTCTCCTGTGCCAGGACTTGTGAGGGGGATATGGGGCTTTTGGGCTCCTATACATCACATTAAGGGGCTGGAAAAGGGTTCTCACTTATGGGACTTTAACATGAGTTCAGGATGACTGTTTTAGGAGTGAGTTATGCAGCACTCACTAAGCAAGGGATGATGAACGCGACAGCACACACATTACATAATTTGCAGAGACTCTATATTTAGTTTTGTTGTTTGTTTTTGCTTTTTCATCACTATTTGTCACATGGAATGCCTTATATGCAGGGAGCAGCCCCAGCCAGGTCTAGCCAAACTGGCCCTACTTCGCTCCCCAGAAGGTAGCTGTAGCTACTCAAGACTGGGAGACATAAATTCTTTTTTACATCTCCACCTATAGGATTGTAACATCTTCCCCCCTCTATTTATTTCTCTGCTATACCTGAGTTGTATCTGCATAACATTTGCAAAATCTGCAGTTAAATGTACATACATTTGCATATCAAGTCCTATCGGGGAAAATAGTTGTTTTCAATTGATCATCTTAGAGAGTAGACAATGTCTTGGTGTCTTCACGGGCACCTCCCTCTGTTCCCCGGGGGCTGAATCTTCCTGTAAGGTATCCCTGTCTCTTGTCATCCCTGTAAATTCTTCCAGTCCTGGTCCATAAAATTTATAAACTGCATGTAATAGGAAATGATGCCATGCTACCTAATTCCTCTCAAATCTACATATTCTCCCACCACAAAAATATCAGTCCTTCCATTCTCCCTACCCCAGCCTCTTCATATTACCTCATCTCCTAGTCTATCCACTCCTGTCCTCCCCTGTATCCATTTCATTCCGTTCTCATTTCAACTGGTCCATCCATTCCAGTCACTCTCCCTCAGATGTTTTATTAACATGAATGCTTGTGATAAGTGAATTTTATGCTTACATGTTCACATATTCATAAAAGTGAATTCACACTAGCAAAATGATTGTACAAGCAGTACTTGTTCAATTAGTAAATAGAAGCAATATCATGTGACTTATTTGACCAACCACATTTTGACTTTCAATTTGCAAGTCTTTGAGTGAAAACACTGTGAAAAAATTCATTGAATAAATTTTGAATAAAAAATGCGTTTGAAAAAGTCATGATTTGTTCATGGATGTTCCACTAGGAAAATAATAGACAAAACTTGTTGAATAAGGTATATCATAAGTCCCTGAGTCTCTATAATATGACACTATTATTAACTATTAATTATTATTATTATATTCAATACTTATTTTATGGTAGCATCTAGAGCCTCCAGTCTTCACCAGGGTCCTTCTGCTATATAACCATAGATGTAGACACTCCCCACTACCCCCCCGAAGAAATTACAATATTAGAAAACAAGCAAAATATGAAGGTGGGAGAGGAGAGAAAGACACACAATCAAATATGTACAAGGTATATAGACTTTTTATACAAGCACTGTTTGGGGTTGTACAACAAAATTGTATAAATAAACATCAACTTTCTCTAGTTTCCCCTCAGTCTAGCTATCATGTATATTGTTAGTACCTGTAGGTGTTGCAGAAGTGGGTCTTGAGAAGGGACATGAGGGAGGTAATAGCTTCACATGACAGTTCAGGAAGAATGTTCTGAGGATAAAGGTGGTGTAGAGAAATTATAAAGAAGTTTGGGGGAGAAGAGGACAAAAGGGCAGCTTAGGCTGCCATCACTGGTGGAGCTGAACTGAATGAGAAGGGTGATGCAGTAGAGGTAAGAGCAGATAAGTAGCAAAGGGCAGAGCTGTAAAGGACCTTGAAGAAGGGTATCTCAGTTACCTGTTATCTATGTACGTGTATATTTATAAAATGTCTTGGATTGATTGAATTAACTGGTTTAAGGAATGGGGATGTGAAATTACAACATGGCTAGATCCACATGAGTTGTAATGTTCTGCACCTGCCATTGAAGCACCTCATATAGGCAACCCACTCCATAGATTTGCAGTCCCAGACACCGTTCCTGTTCTTTACTTAGCCTGCTCCATCTTCAGACCACGGTGCTGTGTACTCTGAATGGTCCCGCCATTCTTTGCCCTCCCCCCCCACGACTTATAGGAACTTCATAAATTCTGCTGCTATCTGCCCCTTTACATAATGTTTAACTCTGGGATGGGCAAATGGTTATCAAGTGCGAATTGTTTTCTAACCCAAATGGGGAGGAAGTTCATTTAAAGGGTGAAATAGTTTATACTTCAAAAACAAAACTAAACAAATCCAAAAGGCTAGACTTTTACACTAAAACAGTGCTTCAAGATTGTTTGACTAGTGAAAGGAATTTCTGAAAATGTATTTTAGAGAGAGCTTGAGATGCCACATAAAATGTCTATGCCTTCTGCATGGTTCGCTGCTTTTTCTCCCAGGGATATTCCACATCGCCATTGGCCTGTAACTGCACAGGTGCATCTTGCAATGAATAAATTATGTGTGTTAGTGAACTAAGAACAAATGGCAGGGACACATAGGACCAAAGCAGTGACAGCAGTGATGTCACATGCTGCCACCAGAGGAAAGGAAAAAAGGCATCACACCTCCACTCTCTCTGTCCCCAGATTCACCCAGCTCTGATCTGCAGTGGACAGATTTCATGCTGTTTGTTTGTTGAGGCAGAAAGTGAAATGTTTTCATTTCTAGGGGCTCCGTTCATATTTTGTACATTTCTTATTGATGTGTTGGCTGTTTTAACTCTCATTTGGTGTTTATGCATGTGCTACTAAGACTAAGGCAATTGTTGGAGGAACAATAAGCTTTTCTGCTTAAATACATTTTAAAATACTTTATAAAAGTCCAAAAATGATCTATTTTTGAAAAGTAATAAAGTGAGGATGAATGTGTAGCTTTTAAGGGATTTCATAAGAAGATAAAAATTACCATCCTGGGTCAGATCAATGGTCCATCTAGCCCAGTATCTTGTCTTCCGACAATGGCCAGTGCCCGATGCTTCAGGGGGAATGAACAGGACAGAGCAATTGTTGAGTGATCAATTCCCTGTCATCTTGTCCCAGTTTCTGGCAATTTGAAGTTTAGGGATGCCCAGAGCATGGAGTTGTGTCCCTAACCATCTTGGCTAATAGCCACTAATGGACCTATCCTCCATGGGTTTATCTACATCTTTTTTTAACACAGTTATACTTTTAGCCTTTACAACATCCCATGGCAATGAGTTCTGCAGGTTGATTGTGTGTTGGGTAAAGAACCAAGCAATTTGTTCTATCTGACCATGATAAAAGCTCTATAGGTCGATAGATATCCTGAAATTCAAAGATAAAATCCAAAATAAAGAGAGCAGGGAGAGAGGCAGAGCTATAGACAGGGAAGGAGAGGAAGAGAAGGTAAAAGCACTCATCTTTCATTTTAGAATTCTAAAGACAGGTAGCTTGTTCTACAGGCTAATATAGATTCATAGATTCATAGATTCTAGGACTGGAAGGGACCTCGAGAGGTCATCGAGTCCAGTCCCCTGCCCGCATGGCAGGACCAAATACTGTCTAGACCATCCCTGATAGACATTTATCTAACCTACTCTTAAATATCTCCAGAGATGGAGATTCCACAACCTCCCTAGGCAATTTATTCCAGTGTTTAACCACCCTGACAGTTAGGAACTTTTTCCTAATGTCCAACCTAAACCTCCCTTGCTGCAGTTTAAGCCCATTCCTTCTTGTTCTATCCTTAGAGGCTAAGATGAACAAGTTTTCTCCCTCCTCCTTATGACACCCTTTTAGATACCTGAAAACTGCTATCATGTCCCCTCTCAGTCTTCTCTTTTCCAAACTAAACAAACCCAATTCTTTCAGCCTTCCTTCATAGGTCATGTTCTCAAGACCTTTAATCATTCTTGTTGCTCTTCTCTGGACCCTTTCCAATTTCTCCACATCTTTCTTGAAATGCGGTGCCCAGAACTGGATGCAATACTCCAGCTGAGGCCTAACCAGAGCAGAGTAGAGCGGAAGAATGACTTCTCGTGTCTTGCTCACAACACACCTGTTAATACATCCCAGAATCATGTTTGCTTTTTTTGCAACAGCATCACACTGTTGACTCATATTTAGCTTGTGGTCCACTATAACCCCTAGATCCCTTTCTGCCGTACTCCTTCCTAGACAGTCTCTTCCCATTCTGTATGTGTGAAACTGATTTTTTCTTCCTAAGTGGAGCACTTTGCATTTGTCTTTGTTAAACTTCATCCTGTTTAACTCAGACCATTTCTCCAATTTGTCCAGATCATTTTGAATTATGACCCTGTCCTCCAAAGCAGTTGCAATCCCTCCCAGTTTGGTATCATCCGCAAACTTAATAAGCGTACTTTCTATGCCAATATCTAAGTCGTTAATGAAGATATTGAACAGAGCCGGTCCTAAAACAGACCCCTGCGGAACCCCACTCGTTATGCCTTTCCAGCAGGATTGGGAACCATTAATAACAACTCTCTGAGTACGGTTATCCAGCCAGTTATGCACCCACCTTATAGTAGCCCCATCTAAATTGTATTTGCCTAGTTTATCGATAAGAATATCATGCGAGACCGTATCAAATGCCTTACTAAAGTCTAGGTATACCACATCCACAGCTTCTCCCTTATCCACAAGACTCGTTATCCTATCGAAGAAAGCTATCAGATTGGTTTGACATGATTTGTTCTTTACAAATCCATGCTGGCTGTTCCCTATCACCTTACCACCTTCCAAGTGTTTGCAGATGATTTCCTTAATTACTTGCTCCATTATCTTCCCTGGCACAGAAGTTAAACTAACTGGTCTGTAGTTTCCTGGGTTGTTTTTATTTCCCTTTTTATAGATGGGCACTATATTTGCCCTTTTCCAGTCTTCTGGAATCTCTCCCGTCTCCCATGATTTTCCAAAGATAATAGCTAGAGGCTCAGATACCTCCTCTATTAGCTCCTTGAGTATTCTATGAGGTTCTATGTTTAATTTCCTTATTTTAATTTATTTTATTTAAAGAAAAAAGAAAAAAAACTTAACACTTCTTCTGATTTCTCTAGCTTCAGAGTGGAAAGTTTATGCCCCTATAGTGAAATAGTGTAGAAAAATCATACCTACATAAGTAAATAACATATTTATGTTAATCCATCATTCTATAAATTCTCTAGTATTGTTATTGTAAACATGGTTGAAATTTTGTGCTGTGTACTAGATTCAGATCTGTTTTATACTCAATCCAGACAGGGCCGGCTCTGGATTTTTTGCCGCCCTAGGCAAAAAAGCCACCAGCCGCCCCCCCCCCTCCCAATTGCGGCAGGGGAGGGTGCCGAGCCCGGCCGCGGGCCCGCAATCCCCGACAGGCCGGAGCGCTGGGGGGAGGGCGGAGAGCCCGGCTGGGGCTCTCCGCTCTCCCCAGCGGCCAGAGGGCCGGGGGGAGGGCGGAGAGCCCGGCCGGGGCTCTCCGCTCTCCCCGGCGGCCAGAGCGCCGGGGGGGAGGGCGGAGAGCCCCCGGTGGCCAGAGCGCCGGGAGGAGGGCGGAGAGCCCGGCCGGGGCTTTCCGCTCTCCCCGGCGGCCAGAGCGCCGGGAGCAGGGCGGCGAGCCCGGCCGGGGCTCTCCGCTCTCCCCGGCAGCCAGAGCGCCGGGGGGAGGGCGGAGAGCCCCTGGCGGCCAGAGAGCCGGGGGGAGGGCGGCGAGCCCGGCCGGGGCTCTCCGCTCTTCCCGGCAGCCAGAGCGCCGGGGGAGGGCGGCGAGCCCAGTCGCGGCCCCGCTCTCGGGCCGGAGCGCCCCGCCGCGCCGCCCCCCTCCAGGCGCCGCCCCAACCACATGCTAGGTGGGCTGGTGCCTGGAGCCGGCCCTGAATCCAGATTATGCAGGGGTGGGTGCTGGAAAGGCTGCTAGAAGTGGAAAGGACTTCTGCAGCTAGCCAGTGCAGAAAGTGGGTGGCAATAAACAGAGTGGACTGTGGTGGGGAGATATAGATTCAGCTCATTCCTTGTCACAACCAATAGGGCTCCTCTGGAGCTCCAGCTGCAAGTTACAGATCCTCTTTTCAGCAGAACCCCTGTTGCAAACACTTCTTGCTCTCCCCAGTGGTGAGTCCTCCTCCTGTGCAGCTACCACTGTTGGTGCAAAGGCGTTCACCTTATGCCCCAGTAAGAGAATCAGGCTCAAGGTTTATTTATTTATTTATTTATTTATTTAAGAAAACTAGTCCTGTATGTTGAAAAAGTAACTGACAGTGAGGAATAACACTAATTTCATTCTACCCTGTAATGCCCTGGTTGAGCTACAGGTTTCCTAATCTCTGCTAAGGCTTCTCTCTTTCATCCCTTTAGTCATCATTCGCAGAAGGACATCATAGCATATGTCCAAGTTTGGAATAAATGTCGCTGTCAAAGGGCCTTTTCTCCTAAACTGTGCATCAAAGCTGTCCCGTGCAGAAGTTTCTCTTCTATGCCTGATAGTTCACATGATCTTGTCTCAGTAATGGTTAGCCTGTGTAGGGTTTTTGCATTATATAGTACTAATCAATGAGTTTTGCACTATAGCCCTTGTTTAGAGGGCACATGGTGTTCAGTCAGTTGGATTGTGTTTGACAATACAGGAGTGTAATACTAATAGAGCTGACCAAATTATTTGTTATGAATAATGGCCCCAATACAGGAAGATACTTGCTTAAATTCATCCCTATTCAGGACAGCAGTTAAGCATGGGCTTAACTTTAATGACATGTTTAAAGTTAATCACTTCCTTAAGTGCGTTCCAGAATAGGGATGCTTTCCTGAAATGAATTTAGTCCCTTTTTAGATTAGCAATTTATTCAGAAACTGAATCTGATTTTTTTCAAATGTGTTCACATGCCACTGATTCTGTTCCCTGATTGGATAAAGGAAGCATTTAAAACAGAGAATAAATAATAATGAATAGTAAACAACAAATAATGGACTTCCTTTATACAATTCAAGAAACTTCTTGGGTTTGCAGACATTTGCACAAGTAGTGGATGTCTGCTTGAACACTTACTAATAAAAAGTAAGACCACAGGAATCATAGCAGACCAATCTTGGCATTCTTAATAAGAATGCAACAGAGGGTCCTGTGGCACCTTTAAGACTAACAGAAGTATTGGGAGCATAAGCTTTCGTGGGTAAGAACCTCACTTCTTCAGATGCAAGTAATGGAAATCTCCAGAGGCAGGTATAAATCAGTATGGAGATAATGAGGTTAGTTCAGTCAGGGAGGGTGAGGTGCTCTGCTAGCAGTTGAGGTGTGAACACCAAGGGAGGAGAAACTGCTTCTGTAGTTGGATAGCCATTCACAGTCTTTGTTTAATCCTGAGCTGATGGTGTCAAATTTGCAAATGAACTGGAGCTCAGCAGTTTCTCTTTGGAGTCTGGTCCTGAAGTTTTTTTGCTGTAAGATGGCTACCTTTACATCTGCTATTGTGTGTCCAGGGAGGTTGAAGTGTTCTCCTACAGGTTTTTGTATATTGCCATTCCTGATATCTGACTTGTGTCCATTTATCCTCTTGCGTAGTGACTGTCCAGTTTGGCCAATGTACATAGCAGAGGGGCATTGCTGGCACATGATGGCATATATAACATTGGTGGACATGCAGGTGAATGAGCCGGTGATATTGTAGCTGATCTGGTTAGGTCCTGTGATGGTGTTGCTGGTGTAGATATGTGGGCAGAGTTGGCATCGAGGTTTGTTGCATGGGTTGGTTCCTGAGTTAGAGTTGTTATGGTGCGGTGCGTGGTTGCTGGTGAGAATATGCTTCAGGTTGGCGGGTTGTCTGTGGGCGAGGACTGGCCTGCCTCCCAAGGTCTGTGAAAGTGAGGGATCATTGTCTAGGATGGGTTGTAGATCACTGATGATGCGTTGGAGAGGTTTAAGCTGAGGACTGTAGGTGATGGCCAGTGGAGTTCTGTTGGTTTCTTTTTTTGGGCCTGTCTTGTAGCAGGAGGCTTCTGGGTACACGTCTGGCTCTGTTGATTTGTTTCTTTATTTCCTTGTGTGGGTATCGTAGTTTTGAGAATGCTTGATGAAGATCTTGTAGGTGTTGGTCTCTGTCTGAGGGGTTGGAGCAGATGCGATTGTACCTCAGTGCTTGGCTGTAGACGATGGATCGTGTGGTGTGTCCGGGGTGGAAGCTGGAGGCATGAAGGTAGGCGTAGCGGTCGGTGGGTTTTCGGTATAGGGTGGTGTTAACGTGGCCACCCAGTTCATTTGCAAATTTGACACCATCAGATCAGGATTAAACAAAGACTGTGAATGGCTATCCAACTACAGAAGCAGTTTCTCCTCCCTTGGTGTTCACACCTCAACTGCTAGCAGAGCACCTCACCCTCCCTGACTGAACTAACCTCATTATCTCCATACTGATTTATACCTGCCTCTGGAGATTTCCATTACTTGCATCTGAAGAAGTGAGGTTCTTACCCATGAAAGCTTATGCTCCCAATACTTCTGTTAGTCTTAAAGGTGCCACAGGACCCTCTGTTGCTTTTTACAGATTCAGACTAACACGGCTACCCCTCTGATACTTAATAAGAATGGTATTTACAAATTGGGATTTTGTTATTTGAAAAGATCTAACTAATAATAATTATATACACACACACACAAATTTTCCTAGTAACAAGACCCAATCCTATATTGTATGGAAGGTTCTTAATAAGATCTCCAGGAAAGAAGAATGGTAGATGAAAGTCAGCTAAGAATTTATTTTACACAGTTTAAAACAGATTGTGAATTTTAAGTGTGTAATATCATTTTTCGCATTAGTCAGTTTTGCTCCACACTAAAACCTAATAAGATATTCAGTGGTTAGCTAGTAAAGTTCTTGTACCACAAATTATTGCACTATCATCACTCACAAGAGGCTGTTTCATGCACTTGGATAAACACTGACAATCCAAGAGCACAATTATTACAGTTCTGTACACATGTGATATGTGAACTATTTAGTGGTTTAGACAGTGTTGAACCTGTTTCCACTGAAGTCAATGGGAGCTTTGCCATTGATTTCAATGTAGCCAAGTTTTGGGCCTAAAGTCTGGATAATTAACTAAAGTTTATACTTGTCCATTGATGTCTCCATCCTTCACACTCTTCTCTGATGTTCTTATTCTTCTTATTCACAAATACATCTCTCCTTTCTCTAGCCCTCAAGTTCCTTTCTCCAAAGTTTCATGACCTTCCTTCCTCTGTATAACATTTAATAGCCTCTCCAAGTACCCTCATTTCACTTTTTGTTCTCCAAAACCTTCTGCAGCAGATCTCATTATCCCCAACTTATTTTCTCTCCTTAAGACCCCAAAAGATCCTGTAATCCTCCTGATTTCTCTTTTCCACAATGTGGCTGACAAAACTAATGAGTAGCAGAAGATATCATCGCAAGGTCTGGCAGTCTCTCTGTTGGGCTTAGCATATAGTTCAGTACATGCCAAGGCTTCCTGCTAAAAAGTGGTCCAAATACATTGAGTGCATCTTAGGAACATCATGTACATAAAATTTGAACAGAACAGTATGGTACTTCCAGCAAAGAGCCTGGAGCAATGCTAGGGGAACCAACAAAAGTCAGAGTGCTTGGAGGTTGTTTGGTAGAGGGTGGAGAACTTATCAAAACAGATCCAAACTTTAAAAAAGTCTGTATTTGTTTCAGATCTGGGCAAGAGCTAAGGATTGGATCAGTTCTGATTTTTAACAACCAATTTATGCATAGGCCCACACATATATTATTATTACACTCCAATATGAATATCTGAATAGCACAGACAACGTCTTAACTTTGTAACTTTTTATGAAGAAAAG
Source organism: Emys orbicularis (assembly GCF_028017835.1). Lineage (NCBI taxonomy): Eukaryota > Metazoa > Chordata > Testudines > Emydidae > Emys > Emys orbicularis. The sequence goes on from NC_088685.1 coordinate 38,906,601, forward strand.
AATAAAAAACCCACATAAATCCTGTCACTGTAGCATCACAGCATGCATCTCTGTAAATGTAACACACTGTTTTTAAAGAGAAGATTGCACAGCTGTTGATGGGCCTTTGGACATAATTACTAGTAAGATTTTAATATTGCACATTGTTTAAATTGCAGTTTAAGCAGGTAGATGCTTTTTAATTCTCCATCTGTGTAGTGAAATACTAGGAAAATTAGATTCTGCTTTAATTAGACATAACCTGGTTGATTTAGTGTCAGAACACTCTATACAGTAACTGTAACAGTAAATCTGATTGCTTCAGAATTGTGTAATGGCTGATTCTTGCAAGATTTTGTATATGTAATAATGTGTTCATGTATGTTAAGGCAGGATTGCTATTCGTTCTTTTTGGTCGCAGTGTTATCTTTATTTATTTATAGTATTGTACATGTGTATTTTTTATTCTCTTGACAACTGCATCATGTATCAGCTGTTAAGAGAGCCAGCACCATGGTGTGAGATGGATAGCCTGTTAGTTTTTTCCTTGTGTTGGGATTCCCACTCATCTCCATGGAAACCTGAAACCCCAGAGGAACAAAGCACTAAAGCTATTGCTGTATTTTAATATTGTACTGTTTGAAAAAAGCAGACATTACCATGATGCCTGTGAACATCACTATAGTGAAAGATTTGTCTGTGTTTTCATCTTAAAACCCGTATTCTAAGGGATTTATAATCCGAATGTAAATCATGGTTCCAGGCCTAGTTTAAATTTATTGTGAAGGAATGTATATGTTCCTTCTTATATACCAAACTTCATTAACATTGATAGGAGTGGAGCACATGCATGCAGGTAAAAAAATGTATTATCTTGCCAGAAAGCAAAATTGCAAAAAAAACCTGGAAAAAATTAGTCTGGTAAAGAGTACAACCGACTCACTGCTCACAAATTAAATGTTTTGATGGTAAACTCCAAAGATTTTTCTTAATTAAAACCAAACAAACAGAAAACCACAACTCTTTACTAGGATTTCAAACCAATACTAAAATATATATGTACATGAATACATTTAATTTCAAATGGAATATGCTACAATATTTCTCCTTCACTTACTCTACCACCAGAGTTGTAGACATTGAGTTTCCTCTAGAACAGCTGGTGACATCACAGATATTGTAGCTGAGCACAGAGACATCCAGGTGCAACCATGTGGAGTGCCCCTAGCTGTTCACTTTGAAAAGCCCTACACTTTCAAGCCCTGCTGTTACTTTATGCACCCACCATCAAGTGGTAATCTACTGATTTTGTGAGTCTCTGCAACATACACTAGCAGCAAATATTCCTCCTTCTTACTCATTATTGTGAATAACTGGGTAAATTTTAAACTAGCCTGCAATGTAACACTACCCATTGTTGTTGGGTTTTTTTGCCAGGGCACATTAGAACACAGAGACCATGTGAAAATTTAAATTGGAGATGCCTGGTGTGATGTTTATTTTGTATTGCTATAGCACCCAAAGGCCCCAGTCAGGATCAGGACTCCATACACAGAGGGAGACACATCCCCCCTGCCTTAAGCTGATTGCAATCATGAAACAATCTGATTCAAGATAAGGCACAACAAATGAGTGTGACAAGAAGGGAAGAGTATCAGAGGGGTAGCCGTGTTAGTCTGAATCTGTAAAAAGCATCAGAGGGTCCTGTGGCACCTCTGAGACTAACAGAAGTATTGGGAGCATAAGCTTTCGTGGGTAAGAACAAGTGAGGTTCTTACCCACGAAAGCTTATGCTCCCAATACTTCTGTTAGTCTCAAAGGTGCCACAGGACCCTCTGTTGCTTTTTAAAGAAGGGAAGAGGGGAAGAAGGACAAAGATAACAGATGTATGACTCTGTGGTTGCATAGACTAGCTATGTGCGTATCTTGGTGCTTTCAAATCACGTAGAAGTTTATTTTTATATAAATATCTGCAAACCTCAATGATCCTTCTGCCTACCAGTGTCAACTGGTGATATCCTGTAAGCATTCCAGTAGCAGTGAATCATCTTCAGGAGGGATTTGAAAGAGGGAATGGTTGTGACTCTATAGGCAGAATCTTCCTCTACAGCCCGAGCATGAAGAGGAGATGGGTTGCATAAAAGGGATAGCTGATGAACTGCTTAGTTCAGTGTGTCCAACTCTTGCAATTTTATGAGTCTCCCGATATTTGGTATTTTTCTGAAAGCCTCACTCCTGGAGTCATGGAACCACATGAGAATCTCAGCTTTCATTTTTTTTAAAGTAATTTTCTAGCTCTCGTGGTTGGAGATAGAAGCTGGAAAGAGTGACTCTGGAGGGCTCCTACCCCAGAAGGGACATACAAAAATGCAAAATTCATTATTTTTAAAATCTCATGATTTTTAAGCCACTGTCGTGAGTCTTGGGGGCCTAACTCATGAAGAACATTCAGGCAGGCTGACAAAGAACTAGATTCTTACGGTGAAATTCTGTCCCCATTAACATTAGTGGAGCTAGAATATCACTTTTAAAGCCCAATCCTGTAAGTTGCTGAGCAGCTTCTGAAAGGTATTGAGCACCCATTATCTCCCACTGATTTTCAGGGGAGTTGAGGGTCAGTCAGCACTTGGCAGAATCAGACCCATAACAGCAGAAGAAAGAAAAGATTGAGAAAAAGGAAAACAGATTAGTTTATGACAGAGCGCGGGGGGTAGGGAGTGGGGAAACCATGAAGTCTCAAAGGCAGAAGGTTGCAAGTGTCCCTGGGGAGAGATGGTGTGATAGTTCCCTTTTGGGGAGGGAGCTGGACAGATTTCTCTGCATGTTACATTGCAGAGATCCTTGCACAAACTATGGCTGGTTCTGCCAGAAATGCTTCTCCATAACGAACAGTTGCAGTTATCCAACATTCCCCCTCCCCACAAGGCTCTCTCTCAAAAAAATGTCCAAATAAAACCTCCTGACAGCTGCTCTCAGTATATTCAGCTAAACCAGCCAGGAGAATGGGCGAGAACAAGGAAGCAAAAGCAAAAATAAAAGCAGTGTTGCTTTGGCTGTCCTGTAGCTAGTGTTGGTTTGGCTGTCCCCACCAGTGAGTGCCTCTGCCTCCTTCATCCTGCTGCTCCAATTTTCTGCTGTAAACATCAAACTTGCAGAGTAAATATTTGAAAACATATTGTTTAGGTATTACACATAGTATATTTTTAACAAATTTGGGACTGCTGTGCTCCACTCTCATTGACAGGGCCCCAAGCTTACACAATTAAACCTGGTGACCACGAAAAACTTTTCAAAACTTTTTTTCCTCCAGTATGCTTTTGATAAGAATTTGCAAGGGTTGGGGGGCTGTGCAGCTCAGTGATTCGTTATGGACATACACCTCCTATCTCTTCCACTCATAGAGTTTAAAAACTATCATTGTTTTCCAATAGTTCATCTTTTCTGTATCTTTCCATACTCTGCTCCAAAATTTATGGTAATTTGGATGTGTCCACTTCTCTGGAGTAAACTAAGAAGGAAATGGTCAGATATATTTCATTTTAAAATATATTTATTTTTATTTTATAAGTTCAGATTTTTTGGTTTATTGATTTAATTAGGATTTTAAAAACAACAAAACAAAATGTGTCTACCTGCAGCCTTGCCATTAATGAAAAACATGCTACAAAAATAATTACCTAACTAAAACAGCAGCACAGTCCTGCTCTCCCCTTCTAACTATATAATAATCATTAACCAGTATACCCACCCCACACGTTCTCATTTGATGCACACATGCCACCCACCTGTGCTGCCTCAGCCCTCCCAAACACCATCTCAAAGAGACAAGGACAAAGGACAAGGCAAAGAATTCAGGTTGTTTCAAACCAAGGGTGGGAAGGAGCACGTTCGAAAGGTTAGGTGCCCTTACAGAGTTTGCTCTACACAGGGATCTTCAGTTCAAGTTCCTCTGCGGAGCTCAATTGCTTCAGCGTGGGCAGGACCGGATTAATGCAGCAGCTTTAGGGGCTGCAGCCCAGGGCCTCGGGCTAAGGGGGACTCTTCAAAAATAAATCTATAATTATATACAATTCAGTGGTCACCAACCGGTCGATCACGATTGACTGGTCGATCCTGGAGCCTCTGCCAGTCGATTGCGATCTCTGAGCTGCTAAAAGTCCAGTGAAACAATGAGGAGTCCGGTGGCACCTTAAAGAGTAACAGATTTATTTGGGCATAAGCGTCTTTAAGGTGCCACCAGACTCCTCGTTGTTTTTGTGGATACAGACTAACATGGCTACCTCTCTGATAAAAGTCCAGTGGCGCAGCAGGGCTCAGGCAAGCTGCCTGCGTGCCGTGGCCCCACACTGCTCCTGGAAGCGGCCAGCTGCTGGCATGTATCTGTGGCCCCTGGGCAGAGGGAAGAGGCGGCTCTATGTGCTGCCCTGTCCCCAGCACCATCTCCGCAGCTCCCATTGTCCGGGAACCAATTGCCTGAGCCCTGCCGCGCCGCTGTCCGGGAGCCACCTGTGGTAAGTGCCTCCTGGGCAGAGCCAGCACCTCGCTCCCCCTCCTGCACCCCAACCCCCTGACATGTAACCACCAAACAGCTTATGTTAATTAAAAGGCAACTTTAGTATAGCGTTAATAACCTCTATGCCATAATTGTGATTATTTTGTTTTAAGTTAGGAAAAGACATTTATATAGGGGCCCCACAAAATCTAATAGCCCCTGGCCCACAGGAGAGTTAATCCAGCCCTGAGTATGGGATAGGAAGAAAGGCAGTATTTCAGGTAGGAAGGTCCCAATCATTTTGTTCCTCTGTGTATTTTTCATTGATTTGGAAAAGCTTTGCATAGAGCCATAAAATCATAGGAACTTAGAGATGTGAAAGACCTGTTAGGTCATCTTATCTGTCCTCTAGCCAGTGTGGGATTGTCCCCTACAATATATTCTTGAATGTTTTGTCTAGTCTAGTTTTGAATGACTCAATCAATGGAGCTTCCACCACTTAACTTGAGAGATTGTTCTGCAAATCTTACAGTTAGGAAATTATTTTTTATACATTTAGCCTGAATTTTCCTATGTTTAATTAGTCCTAGTCTTTCCTCCTTGGAGTAGTCCGTGGGATTCCTTATGTGAGCAATAGATTTGCAGAATTAGGCCTTAAGCAATTACTCTTCATCCATGATGTTTCAGTCCTCAAAGACCTTCAGGGAGGAATTGTGTCCCTCTTTTGTCACCATCATTAATCCAAGCTGTCCCTGCATGTTCAGATCTATTAATTTTTCTCTACTTAATAGATACAGTGCATTTTTCAGTAACATTTTTTATCCAAAATATTTCTAGGGCATAAATTTTCCTAAATGGTTTTGGGGAGTCTCTTAACTAAATGCCGAACTGCCGAAGCAAAAAAAAAAAAAAGGCGCTCGGACTGTGCCGCCCCAAGAATGGACGGAATGCCGCCCCTTAGCATGTGCCGCCCCAGGCACGTGCTTCCTCCGCTGGTGCCTGGAGCCGGCCATGATACCACTTTCAAAATGTAAGGGTTGATGTACATATGGGAGGTAGCTTGACACAACAGGCCTTAAGAGCTTCAAATGATTCTGAAGAGGGCACTGTGGTCTATGAGATATTTAGATCTTTTTTTGCCTCTGATAGCAGAGGACTGGATTCAGTCACCCAGGAGGTCCCTTCCAGTCCTATGGTCTATATGCCTCGATATAAAAATCACACAATGGGCCTCAGAAGATGGTAGCTCAAGTAAATGGCTTTTATATTAATATAAACAACTGTAAGCAGGTAAGTAAGTGATGGATTTTGAATCCATGTTCAGATCTATTCAGTAATAATTTTTTTGCCAAAAATATTTTGAGGGCATAAATTTTCCTACATTTTCATAACGGCAAATTGACCAATTGTGGTTGGGTATTTTCAACTAATGGAGCCTGCACCAGGGTTCGAGTTCAGGGTGAATAAAAAACAAAACAAAATGGTTTTTTAAATTAAAAATGGATATTTTATTTAGTCTTTTTAAATTATGTTTTTCTTTTTAAAAATAAACATGTTTAAAATGAAATCTGAATGTAATACAAAATATGTGAAGCCTAAAATTATAATCTCTTAGAACATTTAAATAAAAAATCAATATGCAGAATCCATGAGCCTCTATCAAAAGCTTTGAATTAAAGGCTCTTTTCTATATAAACAAAGAATTGGGTGGGGGGAGGGTCTATATTTCTAAGTCAAGATTTATCAATATGGCACAATAGATCACATACTGTATTAAGGGCTGATTTTGTTTAATAAAAATAAATGTTATATGCTGTTTTGTGTGTTTAATTACCATTACCATACTAATGCAGCTTGACACAAGTCATGAGCAAAAAGTTAATTATCTAGTAAATAAGCAATATATCATGCACCATTTTCTAACATACTAACAATGTGCAATTAATAAGAATCTGAAAAATATTAAGCTATATAATTTCTTAAATAAATGTACATAGGTATAGTGTACCCTCCTAGGTAGCAAAAAATGTACCAAATCTAGTGTACAGTTCTATTTAGTTGTAAATCAACATGTTTTAATGATTTTATCAACCAATGAGAATGCACCTTTCTTTAGAAAATAATTGAAGTACAAGTGGAAAAGTTAAAATCAATAATTTAAATGGAGGCTTTCCACTTGGTGATTTAAATTGCCTTGATTTAAATCAATCCACCCTGCTCGGGTTCAGTTTCCACCAGCTGCTCTTCATCCAAGAGCAATGGGCCATCAGTGGTGTGGTTACATGTGGTGAAGGATGAGGAGACTTGTGTGTCATCTGCATATTGCTGGTCCATTTAATCTGACCAGATCACCTAATAGTTGCATGTAAATGTTGAAAAGGACCAGAGAGAGAATTGATCTTTGTGGTACTCCACAACTGAGGGCTCTAGTGGTGGAGGTGCAGTTTTTCCATCAATACTCATTGGGTGCATCCCTTCAGGAAGAACTCAAACCATTTTAGCTCATTACCCTGGACCCTTGCCACTTCTCTCAGATGAGACAGCATAATCTCATGATCAACAGTGTCAAATGGATGTCTGTCCATTGATCGGAGATCACCCATCAGTGCCATCAAATCAGTTTCAGTTCTGTGTTCTGCTTGAATCCAGATTGTGCTGGACCAATGGATCTAGAATGTTAGCTTCAGTTAGATGAGCTTGTAGCTGGTCTTTTGCTAGCTTCTCTATGAGGTTTCTCAGGAATGACAGGTTTGACACTGTGCGATAGTTGGCTAAGGCTGATATATACAGAATGGGTTTCTTTGGTGTTGATCAGACTATTGTGTGTTTGAAGGAGGAACAGATTTATTCTTTTGAGTGATACACTGGCACTCAAGTTTCTGTCCTTCTCTTTTCACCCATCACTGGGTATCAGAAAACCAAGGAGATCTGTGTGGGCAATGGGGAGAAAGGGGTTACTTGGGAGACAGTGTGTCAGTGGCCACCAGGGTAAAATGGTAATGATTTACCAAATCTATGAGTCCTCATCCTGTTGGTGGGATGCTGTTGTCCTTTATGAGGCTCTAGAATTTGTTGGAGTCCTTGAGTCTTCATGGTTGAAGCAGGATCGTTGGTCTTTCTTGTTGCCAGCATGGTGGATGGTCTTTGATGACTGCCCTAATGAGGTGACAGTGGCTGGGTTGTGGTGTCCTCTGTTTTGACATCTAGACTGAAAATCAGGTCCCAGGTGTGACCAGCTGTGTGGCTTGGACCAGAGATGACCTGTGAAAGTCCTAGGGAGGCAAGTGATGAGATGAGTTTTGAGGTTTTGCAGGTGCAGTCTTATCGATATGCATGTTGAAATCTCTCAGGATGACAAGCCCGAGTATTTCCCCACCATCGCTGACAAGGTAGCCATGAGCTCCTTTATAATTCTTTAGTCTCTGGTGGTCTGTAAATGAGCATAAAATGTATGTTGGCTTTTGGCAGGTCTAAACTACCGCTTATGTCGATATAACTTACGTCACTCAGGTGTGTGAAAAAGCCACTCCCTGAGCAACGCAAGTTACAACGACCTAAGCACTATCCACACTCTCCTGCCGACATAGCTTCCGCCTCTTGTGGAGATGGAGTAATTGTGCCAATGGGAGAGCTCTTCCTTAACTGGACTCAGGAGTCCCTAGTTGACCTGAGGTAACCCCTTTTCAGCCTATCAGGAAAAGGGCCTTTATCATTCTAGGGCTAATGTACTTGCCTTCCACCACTCTCTTACAGCTTTCCAGCCTGACTTTGTCACAATGACAGTAATAATAGATAGGGCTGAGCCAACAAGCATCAGACATCCATTTCCTTAAAATAAGCTGTCCTTGGTGTCACAACGCTCCTGTTGCTCTTACCAGCTTTGGGAAGGAAGTGGAGAGGTGCGGGAAGATAAATAGCACTTACTGTTTGGTTTTGTCTGAGTTAGAGTTGAAATGTGGCCTCCTGACCAACAGGTGGTTGTGAAATCTGGGGGGAGCAGGGCTGAGGCTCAGGGCTCCTTCTTTGTATGATGGAAGAGCCCTCTGGCTCTCTGTGAATATGTCTGTCTATCTGAAGTGTTTCATAAAAGTTTTGCACCAGCTGTTAGAGATATGCAACACAATGAAATACCTTTGATATTGCAACAGATAGTGCTGATTGAAATTTTTCCATTGAAACTTTTTTTTAATTAAAATTTTCCTTTTTTTCTGAATGTCCTATATAGACTTGTCAGTCATCCTCAGCCCACATAAAATGGACTTCTTGATCTGCGTTAACCATTCCTGAAGTTACTTGCTACATGCTAACCACTTCACTATTGTCATCTGCTATTTTCTTTCCGTTGCTTATTAAGTGCTAATAGCACTTGTTTCCACCAGAATTTTGTTACCTTTCAATCTGCTTATCATTGGCCAGCACAGGCAGAACTAGTCCCTAGAATAATGACAGCAGGCGCACATTTACCAAATACAAGAAACAGGTGTGCAGTATTGCCAACCCGAAGATTTAAAAGTCATGAGTTAGGCTCTCAAAAAATCATGAGATTGACTTAAAAGTCACAAACAGTCAAAAACCAATACATTTCAGGTTTTTTTTTAAATTTGCCTTCTGGTTTAGAGCCTTTAGGCTGCATTTGGGTCACATTGTCCCACTTTGTGTAGCACTGGTGGGTCCAGTTTTGGGTAAGTTTTAAGTAAGTTGTGGACAAATTGGGGAGAGGCCAGAGGAGAACAACAAAAATGAGAAAAGGTTTAGAAAACCTGACCTATGTGGAAAGGTTAAAAAACTTGGTGTATTTAATCTCGAGAAAAGAAGGCTGAGGGGGGAGGGGGCGACCTGATAATATGTTATGGGGTCTTATAAACAGGACAGTAATCAGTTGTTCTCCATGTCCATTGATGGTAGGACAAGAAATATTCTGCTCAATCTGCATCAAAGGAGGTTTAGGTTAGATATTAGGAAAAACTGTCTAACAATAAGGATATTTGAATACTGGAATAGGTTACAAAGGGATGCTGTGGAATACCTGTTATTGGAGGTTTTAAGATCAGGTTAGACAAACACCTGTCAGGGATGACTAGCTGTTTTTGGTCCTGCCTCAGCACAGGGGGCTGGACTTACATGACCCCTTGAGGTCCCTTCCAGCCCTACATTTCTATGATTCTATAATGGATCAGATTTTTCTCTCATTTATACCTATGCAAACTAGGGTTGCCAATATTGGTTGGCCATATTCCTGGAGGTTTCACCAATGACATAAACTTTAATTAAAGATTAATCTTTAATTCCTGGAGACTCCAGGACAAACCTGGAGGGTTGGCAAGCCTAATGCAAACATGAGGTGCTACTGGTTTAATCGAGAGCAGAACATGGTACGTTTTACTTGTTTGTTCTTGTTTCATTGTCTTAACTTATTCAAAAGAAAAATCTGTCTTCCTAGAATGTAAAAATAATGTGTTTTGCACAATATTTACCTCAGAAACAGGACTGGATCTTTTATGGTTAGCTTAGGATAACTGCATATTTACATTAATTTTTAGTAGCTTATATATGGGGGGGGAGCAAACTTACTGACCCTCCAAGTTATATATGACAATCTTCAGAAGTTCGAGAGTCGGGTCACACCTCCTGGGCTCAGGGCTTCAGCCCCACAGGAAGCACCTGCTGGGGCTTGGGGTATCAGCCCTGCTCCTGCTGAAGCCCCAAGCCCCAGCAGGCGCCCCCTGCAGGGCTGAAGCCCTGAGACTCCACTCTCTGCTGGGCAGAAGCCCTTACCCCACCACCCTGCTGCAAGACAGATGTCCCAAGCTCCACTACCCAGTCTGGTAGGTGGAGAATGGGGTGTGGAGGGGCTCCACAAGCCACTCTTTAAATATAAAAGAGCCGCATGAGGCTCACAAGCCACAGTTTGGCCACCCCTGTTATATATAATGTTAAAAATGACAAATGCTCAGTTATCACACATACAGATGTGGTACATTAACAAAATAGAATAAACAAAATATAACAAAACAAATAAATATGTTTTCAGACAGAGAAATAAAATCACACCCAGACTGACCTTGCATTCCAGACTTTTTATTAAACTCGTGATTTTTTGAGAGCCTAACTATTAAACTTTCTCTATTAAACTATTAAACTATTTCAGATCTGTGGAAGTAAGAGGTTGCAATGGAAACATTGGGAGATCCTTAATTGTGGTGGCCAGACTATGGTGGCTGCTTTAATATAGCACATTTGTAAATGCCTTGCACAGATCTCCAGGTCTCTGATGTAGCAATCGTAATAATGCTATGCTTGCTCTCGTCTGTGCCGTTGGAAGATGTTTGGCTTTTTGCTGTATGTATGAAACTACCAATTCATTTGCATCTATTTTTCTGATTTTTACTGGGGATGTTTATGTGCCGGTCTTGTGCAGAGACTTTGCAATGAATATTTTATGATTACTTTTGAGTTTTCATTTATTCTCTTTTGGGCATTGTATAATATAGTTTTATTGTTAACAAAATACAAGCCAGCAAATGAATAAAGTAGGTGCTCTTGTTTTATAGAACAGCTGCACTAAACAGAAAATCTGTGATGCTATTTAATTTATGTTAATTATGTTAGTGGTACCATGATTCATATTTTGCTTGTCTCTCTTATTAATTTATCATTTAATTGTTGCACTTCTAAACACTATAAGTTATTTATAACATAAGCCTCTTGATAAGACAAGTGTAATATTTAGTAGAATAATAGCAACAAACACTTCTGATATCATGAAGTTCTGAAAAACCACCTATGCAATCTCCTGCACTAGATAAGAACTGGAAACAAAACCAATTTTCAAATATTGTGAAATAGTGAACCAGGCAGAGAAGATAGTATTCAGTTTACTTAATGACAGCAGTAATCAATGTGTTTTAAATAAACCAACAGGCTGTTTTTCCATCCTCTTTTTTAAAGTCTGAGGCATGAATGTTTTTCAAAATTAAACGAAGTAGGTTGATAATAAAACTTTCCCATATTTGTAATGTTTGTTTTCTGTCTACACTACGAAATTAGGTCAATTTTATAGAAGTCGATCTTTAAAAGCGATTTTATACAGTCGATTGTGTATGTCCCCACTAAGTGCATTAAGTCGACGGAGTGCATCCTCAATACCGTGGCTAGCGTTGACTCACGGAGCAGTGCACTGTGGGTAGCAGTCCTCGCAGTCTCCGCTGTCCATTGGGATTCTGGGTTAATCTCCCAATGCCTGATGGGACAAAAACATTGTTTTGGGTGGTTTTGGGTACCTGTCATCAGTCTCCCCTCCCTTCCTCCCTCCCTTCCTCCATGAAAGCAACGGCAGACAATCGTTTCGTGCCTTTTTTCCTGGGTTACCCATGCAGATGCCATAGCATGGCATGCATGGAGCCTGCTCAGCTCACCGCTGCTGTTGTGAGCTTTGTAAACACCTTGCGCATTATCCTGCAGTATGCGCAGAGCCTAGCTAGGAGCCACCAGCATGAGGACGATTGTGAGGAGAACATGGACACAGACGTTCCTGAAAGCACGGGATGTGGCAATTGGTACATCATGGTGGCAGTGGGGCAGGTTGATACAGTGGAACGCTGATTCTGGGCCCGGCAAACAAGCCCAGACTGGTGGGACCGCATAGTGTTGGGATGATACCCAGTGGCTGCAAAACTTTCGCATGCGTAAGGCTACTTTCCTGGAACTTTGTGAGTTGCTTTCCCCCACCCTGAAGCGCAGGAATACCAAGATGAGAGCTGCCCTGACAGTTGAGAAGTGAGTGGCAATAGCCCTGTGGAAGCTTGCAACGCCTGACTGCTACCGGTCAGTCAGGAATCAATTTGGAGTGGGCAAATCTACTGTGGGGGCTGTTGTGATCCAAGTAGCCAATGCAATCACTGACCTTCTGCTAACAAGGGTAGTGACTCTGGGAAATGTGCAGGTCATAGTGGATGGCTTTCCTGCAATGTAGTTCCCTAACTGTGGTGGGGTGATAGACGGAACACATATCCCTATCTTGGCACCGGACCACCTTGTCAACCATTACGTAAACTGCAAGGGGTACTTCTCAATGGTGCTGCAAGCACTGGTGAATCACAAGGGATGTTTCACCGACATCAATATGGGATGGCCGGGAAAGGTGCATGACGCTCGCATCTTTAGGAACTCCAGGCTGTTCGAGCAGCTGCAAGAAGGGACTTACTTCCCAGACCAGAAAATTACCGTTGGGGATGTTGAAATGCCAATAGTTATCCATGGGGACCCAGCCTACCCCTTGCTCCCATGGTTCATGAAGCTGTACACAGGCAGCCTAGACAGTAGTAAGGAGCAGTTCAACTATAGGCTGAGCAAGTGCAGAATGGTGGTGGAATGTGCCTTTGGACGTTTAAAAGCTCACTGGCGCTGTTTGCTGACTAGGTTAGACCTCAGCGCAACCAATATTCCCATTGTTATTACTGCTTGCTGCATGCTCCATAATATCTGTGAGAGTAAGGGGGAGATGTTTATGGCGGGGTGGGAGGTTGAGGCAAATCGCCTGGTGGCCGATTTTGAGCAGCCAGACACCAGGGTGATTAGAAGAGCACAGCTAGGCACACTGTGCATCAGAGAGGCTTTGAAAACCAGTTTAATGACTGGCCAGGCTATGGTGTGACAGTTGTGTGTGTTTCTCCTTGATGTAAACCCGCCCCGTTTGTTGATTTTAATTCCCTATAAGCCAACCCCATTCCCCCTTCGACCACAGCTGGCAAAGGAAATAAAGTCACAATTGTTTTGAAACCATGCATTCTTTCTTTATTAATTTTTTTAAAAGTGAGATGAATGACAAGGTAGCCTGGGTGGGATGGGGGAGAAGGGGAGGAGGGAAGGACAAGGCCACATTGCTTATTGTAGCCACACTGCAAATCAAAACTGTTTGATTGACAGCCTTCTGTTGCTTGGGCCATCCTCTGGAGTGGAGTGGCTGGGTGCCCGGAGCCTCCCCGCCTCCGCGTTCCTGGGCGTCTGGGTGAGGAGGATATGGAACTTGGGGAGGAGGGTAGGCAGTTATACAGTGGATGCAGCAGCGGTCTGTGCTCTTGTTCCCTTTCCTGCATCTCCACCAGATGCCTGAGCATGTCCGTTTGCTCCCCCATTAGCCTCAGCATCGCCTCCTGCATCTTCTGATCATGCTCACTTAATGCTTTCCTGGTCTCTGTCACTGAATGCCTCCATGCATTCAGCTGTGCCCTATCAGTGCGGGCGGGCTGCATGAGCTCGGAAAACATGTCATCACAAGTGAGTTTTTTTCACCTTCTAATCTGTGATAACCTCAGGGATGGAGATGATGGGGGAGTATAGAAACATTTGCACCTGCGGGGGGATAAAAAGGGAGCGTAAAATTTAAGTTGATACATTTCTGAGAACGAAAGGGAGACTCTTTCACAGTGAATCAAGCAATTCACAGCAGACAGCACATGTGCTTTAGGTACAAGGTCGCATTTTGCCTTTTATATTGAGCGCCTGATGTTATGGTGACACATCACATACGGCTGGGCAACAGAATTCAGTTTCAGGCAGCCATGGTAAGCCAAAGGGTATGCGGGGTTGGCTTCTTCCGCCTTCATAACATGTGGGAATGGTTTCAAACTGCAGCACCCTCCTTTTCCCATAGCAAGCAATGCTGGTTGGGTTTGCCATTTAAAAGGAGGGGCTGCGGTTTTGGGGTGGATTTGCAGCACACCCCTCACCCCACCCCACCACGTGGCTTTTCTCTGGGATGATCCCTTTACCCCTCCCCCCACCACATGGCTATTCTCAGGGATGATCCCTTTTAGCCAAGCGCAAACAACCCAGCATGAACGGGGCCTTTTACTGTTCCCTTACAAAAATTCCCCTATTTCAACCAGGTGACCATGAATGATATCACTCTCCTGAGGCTAACACAGAAAGATAAAGATCGAATATTGCTTGAATGCGACCAAAACCCAGGACCATTCGCTGCCATGCTTTGTGCTGCAATGATTCCAGACTACTTGCTACTGGCTTGATGTGGTAAAGTGTCCTACCTTGGAGGACAAAATAAGGCAGCCCTCCCCAGAAAACTTCTGCAAAGGCTTTCAGAGTACCTCCAGGAGAGCTTCATGGAGATGTCTCTGGAGGATTCCCGCTCCATCCCCAAACATGTTAACAGACTTTTCCAGTAGCTGTACTGGCCATGAATGCATCCCAATTTTTCAGGGCAAATCAAACATTAAACACAATTGCTTTTAAACCCTGTAGCATAGTTACAAATGTGCACTCACCAGAGGTGCCTTCTCTGGCTTCAGAGTCCAGGAACCTGCCTTGGGAGGGTATTGGCTCCAGGGTGAACGGATTCTCCGCTTGCCTGCTGCGCATTCTCCTCCTCCTCTTCCTCATCCATAAAATCCTCCTCCCTGTTGCATGAGACTCCTCCCTTGCAAGTGTCCACGGACAGTGGTGGAGTAGTGGTAGGATTCCCCCCCCCTAGAATGCCATGCAGCTGATCATTGAAGCGGCATGTATGGAGCTCTGACCTGGAGTGACTGTTTGCCTCCTTTTTCTTTTGGTAGCCTTGCCTGAGCTCCTTAACTTTCACGCGGCACAGCTGTGTATCCCTGTTGTAGCCTCTCTCCACCATGCCCTGTGCAATTTTGGCATACATATTAGCATTTCTTCTTTTTGATCGGAGTTCTGCCTGCACAGATTCTTCTCCCCATACAGCAATCAGATCCAGTGTCTCCCGTTCGCTCCATGCTGGAGCTCGTTTGCGATTCTGGGACTGCCTCGTCACCTGTGCTGCTGAGCTCGCCACGCTGACCAAATAGGAAATGAAATTCAAAATTTCCTGGGGCTTCTCCTGTGTACCTGGCTAGTGCATTGGAGTTGAAAGTGCTGTCCCGAGCGGTCACATTGGAACACTCTGGGATAGCTCCCAGAGGCCAATACTGTCGAATTGCATCTGCACTACCCCAAATTCGACCCAGCAAGGTCGATTTTAGTGCTACTCCCCTTGCCGGGGAGGAGTACAGCAGTTTATTTCAAGAGCCCTTTAGGTCAATGGAACGGTGTTGGTTGTGTAGACACATTGCTTATAAAATCGACCTAACACAGCTAAATTCGACCTAACCTCGTAGTGTAGACTAGGGCTGAGAGTACATATTGAAAAGAACTAACATACTTCTCATCCTGTTTAATGAAATCCAGAAAAGGGTTTCCATTTTTCCTCATAGTGCATTGTATCTCATATGGTGTATTGATCTTTCAGATGCTGCTGTGTCTATCATTCTCTTCAGTGACTAGGCCTAATGCAGGGTCACTGAAGATAATGTGAGTCATTTCATTGACTTCAGCGGGCATCAGATCAGGCCATAAACCTCTCAAGTGTGGTTTATTTTGGCCAGATTTCTGTGATCATTTTTCAGACATTAGATACGGCGTTTTCAAAACTGAGATCCAAAGTTGTATGCATGCAAAAACTGCACGTGCACATGAGCTAACAAGTGCACTTTTGCACATGCTGTCTTGGGCTGCTGTGCCTAGTGGTTGGAGCAGGAGTCAGTAGCCAGAAATAAAAGCCCAGGGTCAGAGCTGGAGTCAGAGGCTAGATGCCAGAGCCAAGGGTCAGAACTAAAGTCAGAAGTCAGTAATCGGAGCCGAGGGTCAGAGCCAGGTTAACTGAAGTGAGGCAAGGCTGTGGCCAAGCAGGAACTAACACAGCCGTGGGCGAATGCTTTGAGGAGCCACTGAATTGCTGCTGCTGCTGGTCTTAAGAGCCAGTCTGTGGACTCTTCCAACTAATCAGGCAGCATAGCCAACCAGGCAGCTCTCTACAGACCAGATGCGTTTGTTAGGTTGCCCAGACTAGCTCTGCTGAGGCATATGCATTTATCTGACCTGTTCATGTACATGCTCATTTTTTTGCAGTGAAAATCAGGACCCTAAATACATATTCAATGCTTGTTCAGAGCTGGTCTAGTTTTAATTGGGCTTTTGGGCAATATTTTTTGTTTGTCCGCTCCCAATCACAGCTAGTAGGTGAGGCCTCTACACCTTTACTGAGCATGGGTAATTCCAAATAAAAAAGAGGCTGAAACGCAGCATGATTGTGATTCAGTAGTTTAAGAGTTTTTAGCTTTAACTTAAATCTTTTAAGTTGTGACCACTCTGACCTGAATTTACCATTGCTTTACCTTGGCTTTTTATTTCATGGTCTGAATTCTGTGTATGGAGTTAGGGGCTGTACTGCATGTTCCACAACACCTATGGCTATTTAAACATTCCATAGTTGGTTGGTTGTCCATTCTCTTGGGACTTTTTAACATAAAAATGTGTTGTGTTAATGTACCGTGTGAGAGTTGTAGGGAGAGTGTATGACAGTCCTTCAGAAATAGTTACTTTTCAGCATGTAAAAACACACACACACACGTAAATAGAAATAGAGACATTTCAGTTAAGTGTACAGTACCCAAAAGACCATAATGTCTACTTAGAACACATTATTTTTATATTTAGTAAATTTATATTTAGGTATGTGTACTAGATTTGAACATGTGTATTTTACATTTAAGATTGTTTATAATATCTCGAATGTAAATCTGTACTTTGGGGCATATTTTCCCCTTACTATGTGCACATAACCCAGTTTGATGTCAGTAAGAGTTACATGTGCATAGTGAGGGGTGGATATACAGTATCCATTTGTACATTTGTAAAATTTTCACCCACTGGCTTTAGCATTTCCCATTGTAGCAGCAGTATTTAATTTAACTATGGACCACCATCTGCAAAGCTTTAGTACACTGTACTCCTGCTTTTGAAGAAGCATGAGCCTCCTGTGTCAAACTTATGCCAAGGTATCGCACTGCAAACTGACAAATAGTATATTGACAAGTTATATTGCTGCTCTTATATTAGATTTACTGGAACTCTGTAAAACCTGAATGGCAATGCGTGTATCATGTCTGGGAAAAGTTAGTTAGGCTTGTGAGCCTCAGAAAAATCTATGGTAATTTTGAAAGTGATGGAACATGTTTCTCTCCACTCACGGCCAGTTCTTAGAAAAATTTACTAACATGGAAAGTATTTGTACAGTTTCATCATTTTTTTTGAAGTCTTCGCAGATTGTGAAATATGGAATTAAATGTTTTGTGCAACATGGGTCCAATCCTGTTTGTTCTGAGCAAGTTGATAGGAGTTATGGGCCTTCAGCCCCTAAGAAGGCTCAGAACATCTCCCATGATTGAGCTCAAACTGTATAACACGTTTAATTCCCATATGTCACCATCTAGGACTAGAAAAAATGCTGGACCAGTAGAAATACTTTTGTTCTTACCGATATTGGTAAGTTACTGACACAAGCTAAGTTGATAAAAGCAAAGGTTAAATCAGTTTCAGTGTGCCAACATTTGGGGCTTGCACTGGTTTAATTAGATCTATTTTTAAATCAGTTTAGTTAAAGTTGTTCACTCATACTATAGACAAGGCCTTAGGAGGTGCCCAACAACTTGCTGTTTTACAGTCTAGTAGAAACAAGAACAGATGAAAGTGCAGGAGAGGAATACAACATTAAAGTCAGTGATCAAGGTGATTACTGGCATGTTTTGAATGTTGCCCTAATTTGGACTGAGGAATAGCCTAGTTCTTCCAAGCCTGTTCACCAGGGCCAGCCCACAACATTTTGGCACCTGAGGTGGGGAGCTCAAATGACGCCCCCATTCCCCCTCGCTTGGGCCAAAACTTTGAAAGGTTTCAATTCTGCCTTCTTCCTGTTCTACTCCTCTCATGGTACTGCTCTGCTACCTACCCCAATAAAGGAGAACTAACAACTTAAAATGCCTTCTTCAAAAATTTTAAGTAACACTTAACTTTCAAACTCCTGAACAGCAAATGTAACTTATCTTGTCTGCATAGTAAACACTGGCATTTTTATCCGTTTGAATAATCAAAGTGGTGCTTTCCGTGCCTTCTTGGTTGCAAAGATTTGAACTGCTTCCTGAAGGTCCACAGTCTTGGCCAGCTCATACTCTGTTGAGATGGTTGCAAGGCCGACCAGCCTCTCCTGTGTCATTGTGGAGCGTAGATGTGTTTTTATTAACTTCAGCTTGGAGAAGCTGCGTTCTCCACTGGCAACTGTTACAGGAAGTGTTAGAAGTATGCGCAGAGCAACAAAAGCATTTGGAAAGAGGGTGGTCATCTTATTTGTGCACATATATTCCAGAACAGCCTTTGGAGTTGATCCTGCTGAAATGTATCTTGAAAGGGCTTTGAGTTAAACCTCAGCTGCCCATACACCTGGGTTTGGGGAGTAGAGGCTGCACAGAGGCCCCTTCTCTCCCGAGTGCCTCTGTGCAGGACATATCCATTGCCCAGCTGTTTATACACCCTGATCACAAGGTGGGAGAGGGGAGGGAAAGTTTGCTAGTGCCACTGAAAGTGCTACATAACTCAAAGACTCACAGGGAGATACTGAGCACACTCCTCCCAGCCCTTTGGAGGCATTACATCTTTTGTGGACATAATTTCTGCTCCACCTATTCGGTGCTACACCCTCTTCCCTTCCTCTTCCCCAAGCCACCTCTTCCTCAAGCCATTTGAATGTACCTGCTGGCCAGTTTTTAAATCCAGTTTCTTACCTTGTAGCTCCCATAATTGAGTCGGTAGTAGATTGAATTACATTAAATGTCTTTTCCAGGATTGTATAGTTTATTTCCGTTTAAACAAAAAATGTCCAGTATGTAGTGTGTATCACTGAACCATAGAATCATAGAAATGTAGGACTGGAAGAGACTTTGATAGGTCATCTAGTCCAGTCCCTTGCATTGAGGCAGGACTAAATATTATCTAGACCAGTGGTTCTCAAACTATGGGACAGACTTCCCCAGGGAAGTGTGTGAATGTTTCAAGGGAGGCGCAAGCTGTGAGCCCTTTTTTTTTTAAGAGCTCTGGCTGTCAGCCCTGGGAGGCAGGGTTAAAGGCGATAGCTGGAGCTCACCGCTCAGACTTCCACTCTCCCCAATCCCTCACCAGGAGGCAGCCCAGACTTAGGCTGTCCTCCTTCCCCACTCCCAATCCTTCACCTGGAGGCAGCAGGTCTCTGGCTGTCAGCACTGGGGTGGCAGCAGCAGCACAGAAGTAAGGGTGACAATGGGGCACTAAGTCTGCTGTCACATTGCCACCCTTCTTCTGTGCCTCTGCTGGTGCAGCGCTGCATTCAGAGCTGGGTGCCCAGCCAGCAGCTGCTGCTCTCTGCTCTGCCTTCAGAGCTAGATGGTGGCATATGTACCTGCATGTGGGGGCAGGGGCATAAACGACTACAAACACAAAGAAGGGGGGCCTGATTAAATAAGTTGAGAATCACTGATCTAGACCATCCCTGACAGGTATTTATCTAACCTGTTATTAAGAACCTCTATGGATGGGAATTCCACAACCTCCCTTGGTAACCTATTCCAGTACTCAACTATCCTTGTAGTTAATTGTTTTTTCCAAATATTTAACCTAAATTTTCCTTGCTCCAGATTAAGCCAATCACTTCTTGGCCTACCTTCAGTGGACATGGAGAATAACTGATCACTATCCTCTTTATAACTCTCCTTAAAATATCTGAAGACTGTTATCAAGTCCCCTGTCAGTCTTCTTTTTTCAAGATTAAACATGCCCAATTTTTTAAATCTTTCCCTAGAGGTCAGGTTCCACTTGTTCAGGACCTACCAGATAAGGATTCTCTTCCTTGTTCTCACTCACAGTCCCATCTTCCCCTCTGTTCAGCTGAGAGATCACTTTGGGTTCGGGAATTGGAAAATATCATGTAGTCACTGTAACCCTTCTAACAATTTTAAGTGTAGTACATTTCATTAAATATATAGAATTGATCTGTGGAACTAACTGCTGTAGGATATTAATTATTGAAGTAAATAGTTTAGTACATTGAAAATAGATACTTCATATGAATATCATATACAGTTACAATAGCTGGAGTAAAAAAAAACAGTGTTTGTCTATCAATTCTCATGCTTCAGGGCATAGTTTGATAACCAGTTTGGAAGATGAAGAAACATCTGCTCCAATGTACAGTGTAGCATGATTACCAAGTGTTCATTATATATTTTTGAAACTTTGACCGCTGTCAGAAACAAGATAGTGACCAAGATGGAACTTTATTCTGCTGTGGCATGACCTTTCTTATGTTATTTAATTAAGGGAGTTGAGATATTAGAAGCTAATTTTATGGGCTGACAACAGATATATAGTTATGCCCCATTCTCTCTTGCCATTTTAAAGTTCTTAGGAAGGATGCAAGCCAAAGAACCAAAACGATGATTATTAAGGGTCATACGTTGCTGTCAACCCGGGCTTCAACCCCCACTACTGATGATTGTGGGAGATTTAAGCTATGCTGGCAATTTTAGCATAAAATTTATGCAATTAGGGACTGTTTCCAAGCCCAGTGAAATCAATGGGAATCTTTACATTGACTTCAATGGGCTTTAGATCAGGCCCATGTAGCTGGATTGTGCAGTCAGGTATACGGGTGTAACTCCCACTGAAGCAGGTGGGAGTTGTGCATGTGTATCTGAGGGCAGAATTAGGTGCAACTTGATCCTTTTTTCTATTTCTCAGGAACCTCACTCCATTTTTTCCCTTCTGCCCACTGGTATCATTTCTGTGAAGGGCCTCAGATGTAGGTATAAATCTACCTGCAGAATTTGGCCAAACTATTATTTAAGAGTCCCTCTCTTTAAAATACTGGGCTGCTGTAGAACTTAGAGTACTATGGAATTTTACAGCCAAATTATACTGTATGACATTTCTGTACATCTGAATAACTCCATAGAGTTTCTCCAGATTTATAATGCTATAGTTGAGATCAGACTCTTGCCCTGTTTGTGCTAAATTCTGAGATTAATTTTAGTTAAGTCTCACTATTTTTTTCCATTTGCTTCTTTTATTAAAGTGCCTTTCATCTCCTTATTAGGATTCCCCTTTCTTTATTCTGGACCATGTCATGCGATTTCAAAACAGAATATAACTCTTACTGACTTGGGGGTTCCATGTACCTAATGGACACACAGTGGTTCCTGAGATGTGTATGAGTTCAGTAAGTAGAATATGTATTTCACATAGTTTCAAGCACAAATTCAGGATGTGAGTCTCTTTTGACAATTACATAGTGCTGTCTGGAAATAATAGTTTGTTTATTACTTGACAGTAGAGGTCAGTATGCTAAATGATAATCCTTATTAAACTGTACTATGCCAAAAAGAGATATTAAAGATAGAGAGGGTGAAGCCCTGGCCCCATTGAAGTTAATGGTAAAACTCTGGCAATTACAGGCTGGTAAACCTGACTTCGGTACCGGGCAAACTGGTTGAAACTATAGTAAAGAACAAAATTGTCAGACACATAGATGAACATAATTTGTTGGGGAATAGTCAACATGGTTTTTGTAAAGGGAAGTCATGCCTCACCAATGTACTAGAATTGTTTGAGGGGGTCAACAAGCATGAGGATAAGGGGGAACCAGTGGATATACTGTACTTAGATTTTCAGAAAGCCTTTGACAAGGTCTCTCAAAGGCTCTTAAGAAAAGTAAACTGTCATGGGATAAGAGAGAAGCTCCTCTCATGGATTAGTAACTGGTTAAAACATAGGAAACAAAGGGTAGGAATAAATGGTCAACTTTTGGAATGGAGAGAGGTAAATAGTGGTGTCCCCCAGGGCTCTGTACTGGGACCAGTCCTATTCAACATATTCATAAATGATCTGCAAAAAGGGGTAAAGAGTGAGGTGGCAAAATTTGCAGATGATACAAAACTATTCAAGATAGTTAAGTCCCAGGCAGACTGCGAAGAGCTACAAAAGGATCTCTCAAAACTAAGTGACAGCACAACAAAATGGCAGATGAAATTCAGTGTTGATAAATGCAAAGTAATTCACATTGGAAAACATAATCCCAACTATACATATAAAATGATGGGGTCTAAATTGGCTGTTACCACTCAAGAAAGAGATCTTGGAGTCATTGTGGATAGTTCTCAGAAAACATCCACTCAATGTGCAACATCAGTCAAAAAAGTGAACAGAATGTTGGGCATAATTAAGAAAGGGATAGATAATAAGACAGAAAATTGCCTCTCTATAAATCCATGGTACGCCCACATCTTGAATACTGTGTGCAGATGTGGTAGCCCCATTTCAAAAAAGATATATTGGAATTGGAAAAGGTTCAGAAAAGGGCAACAAAATTATTAGGGGTATGGAACAGCTGACATAAGAGGAGAGATTAATAAGACTGGGTCTTTTCAGCTTGAAAAAGAGACGACTAAGGGGGGATATGATTGAGGTCTATAAAATCATGGCTGATGTGGAGAAAGGAAATACGGAAGTGTTATTGTCTCCTTCTCATAACACAGGAACTAGAGGTCACCAAATGAAATTAATAGGCAGCAGGTTTAAAACAAACAAAATGAAGTATTTCTTCACACAACGCACAGTCCACCTGTGGAACTCTTTTCCAGAGGATGTTGTGAAGGCCAAGACTATAACAGGGTTCAAAAAAAGAACTAGATAAATTAATGGAGGATAGGTCCATCAATGGCTATTAGCCAGGATGGGCAGGGATGGTGTCCCTAGCCTCTGTTTGCCAAAAGCTGGGAATGAGCAACAGGGGGTGGATCACTAGATAATTACCTGTTCTGTTGATTCCCTCTGGGGCACCTGGTATTGGCCCCTGTCGGAAGACAGGATACTGGGCTAGATGGACTTTTGGTCTGACCCAGTATGGCTGTTCTTATATAAGTTCCAGCTAGGAACATATTTTTGAGGCTAGTTTATAAAAAGAAATGCTGACCAAATCTAAGCTATAACAATAATACAAAGATGTCTTTGTAATAAAACTCTGTTTAGGAATCCTGCAGTTTGACTGGTTGTAAACCAGCCTTTACTTGGTAGCTGAAGAGTGACAAGAAAACAAAGTTTAAATTGCAAACTATGTCATGTAATCATCTAATTCCCAGCCTATCTGATCTGTCTGCTCTTGAACATTCTGTCTCCAATCTTTTCGTGAAGGTTACCAGTACTTTTCTTTTTCAAACAAAGAAAAACAAAATATCAAAATATTTTAGTAACATTTCCTCTTGGCAATAGTAAATCTTATGGCAATCTTGCATTTACCAGTAGTGGTCATAGATTCATAAATGTCAAGGCCAGAAGTGACCATTAATGATCATTAAGTCTGACCTACTGCATAACAGGTCATAGATGCTCACCCAGTAATAGCTGCATCAAACCTGTGATTTCTGCTTAAGCTATAGCATTTTTTTTTTAAATCCAGTGTTGATTTAAGGACTTCAAGTGATGGAGAATCCACCACATCCCTTGATAAGTTGTTCCACAGGTTAATTATCCTCATTGTTAAACATATGCATCTAGTTTCTAGTCTGAATTTGTCTAGTTTTCAGCATCCAGGCATGTGTCATTATGCCATACTCTACTGTATTTAGGAGTCATCTACTATCAGAAATCGCTTCCCCATGCAGGTCCTTGTAGAACATGATCAGGTCACTTTTTTACCTTCTTTTGGATAAACTAAATAGACTGACATGGTGTCAAGTATCAGAGGGGTAGCCGTGTTAGTCTGGATCTGTAAAAAGCAACAAAGAGTCCTGCGGCACCTTATAGACTAACAGATGTATTGGAGCATAAGCTTTCGTGGGTGAATACCCACTTCGTCAGATGCATGTGATGGAAATTTCCAGAGGCAGGTATAAATATGCAGGCAAGAATCAGTCTGGAGATAATGGAGGAATGGCAATATATAAAAACCTATAGGAGAACACTTCAACCTCTCTGGACACACAATAGCAGATTTAAAGGTAGCCATCCTACAGCAAAAAAACTTCAGGACCAGACTTCAAAGAGAAACTGCTGAGCTTCAGTTCATTTGCAAATTTGACACCAGCTCAGGATTAAACAAAGACTGTGAATGGCTAGCCAACTACAAAAGCAGTTTCTCCTCCCTTGGTGTTCACACCTCAACTGCTAGAAGAGGGCCTCATCCTCCCTGATTGAACTAACCTCGTTATGTCTAGACTGATTCTTGCCTGCATATTTATACCTGCCTCTGGAAATTTCTACCACATGCGTCTGACGAAGTGGGTATTCACACACGAAAGCTTATGCTCCAATACCTCTGTTAGTCTATAAGGTGCCACAGGACTCTTTGTTGCTTTAAATAGACTGAGTTTCTTCAGTTTCTTACTGTGAGGTATGTTTTCCAGACCCTTAATCATCAATCGTAGCTCTATTCTGAACCTCTTCCAATTTTGCAACATCCTTTTTGAAGTGTGGACATCAGAACTGGACATGGAATTCAAATAAGGGTCTCACTAATGCCATATACAGAGGTAATACACAGCCCTCATCCATTGGGTGCTCATGTTCAGTTGGTTATCTAAGTCCTTTTCACTTTTCCTTGTGACTGCAGTCCAGGATACCATCTTGTAAGTATGACCTACATTCTTTGCTCCTAGATGTTGGTCCTTGAAACTGACATGTTCAAATGAGCCAACTTTACCAAATGATCTAGATCAGTCTGTATAACTGAGCTATCCATAGCATTATTTATCTTTCCACCAATTTTTGTCAACTGCAGATTTCACCAGCAATGATTTTATTTTTTCTGTGAATAGCATTGGACTAAGAACAGATTCCTGTGTGATCCCACTAGAAACAACCTCATAGGATCATGATTTTCCATTTACAATTACTTACATTACATTATTTTTAAAGATCTATTCATTGACCAGCCTGGGATGTACTGATTGTGTATAGTGCTAATTTTATTATCAGAATGACGTACAAGACAAATTCTTTACAGAATGTCCACATAGTCACCTTTATCAACCAAACTTGAAATCTCATCAAAACCTATATTAAAGTTGTTTGACAAAACCTATTTTCCATAAAATTGTGTTGGTGATTGGCATTAATTATGCTACCATCCTTTAAAGTTTTACTAATTGCATCATATCAACCCGTTCACGATTTTGCCCAGGATCGATGTCAGGCTAACTGGCCTATAGTTATGCAAGTCACTCATTTACCTTTTAAAAATTGTTACAAAATTAACTTTTCCCCAATGCTCTGGAAACTCCCAGTGTTCTCGGATTTGTTATAAATCAACATTAATCATTCAAAGAGCTCCTTGGCCAATTCTCCTAAAATTATTGGTTGCAAATTATCCGGTACTACAGATTTTAAAATGTTTAACTTTAAAAGTTGCTGTTTTATAATCTCCCTAGTTACTGATGGAATAGAAAGTATTGTCTTATCACTTTAAAATATGAATACATCATCCTGCTTCTTGACAAATACAGAACAGAAATAGTTATTGACTATTTCTGTCTTTTCTGCATCATGATTGCTAATTTTACTATCCTTTTTTTAATATCAGATGGATTTCATTTATTCCTGATATAGTTAAAGAGTTCCATTTTATTAGCCTTAATCCTATTAGCTGCACATTTTCCATTGGTATGTTTAAGTTCCCTTATCAATACTCTTAATTTCCAATCACTGATCTGTACTCATTATCAACTTCCATGTTTTTCTATTAGTTATGTATTTAATATATATCACTCCCCTCTTAACCAAGATTTTTTTTTAAACCAAAAAAGTCCTCTCACATGATTGTGGAATGTGTGGGCAGGATAGGTGTTTGTTTGTTTTGAGGGGGCCATCTAATAAATTATTCTTAAACAACTCCCAATCTTCATTCACAGTTTTATATTTAAATGTTTCCTCCCACTCAGTTTTGCTCATGATTTTTTTCAGCTTTAGGAAATTGGCCCTTTTAAAGCACCAAGTATATGTATAGTTGGTTGGGACTACGTTCTGTTTGCACATAAATGAAATTAGGTCATAACCACTTGCATCTAGGCGACCATCCATTTTCAGTTCAATGATCAATTCATCTGTATCCACGAGAATGAGCTCTAATATAGAATTTCTCTAAGTTGGTTCCAGTACCTTTTGTTTTGGAAAGTCATCATCTATAATTTTTAGAAACTCCAAGGTTATTTTACTGATAGAAATCCCTTGTGGTAGTGCAATTTTCCTTTCTGCACATTATAGATAGATGATTTAGGAGCTGTTCATCCTGTATCCTTGTTGATTTGGTTGTCTATAACAGATACCCACCAGTACCTTGTCTTGTGATTTCTCAGAAAGAACATTGATCCATAAGCATTTTAGGTCATGTCTTCTGAATTATCAATAACTCTAAAGCAGGTAATGGTGTCTTTGACATAGTGTGCTACCTGCATCCACTTCTGCCTACTCTATCTTACCTAAATACGGAGTATCCAGCGATTTTAACATTCCATGCAGCTAACCAGGTTTCAGTAATACCAGTAATAGTCAATTTTTTTTTGTTAATGAGCATTTCTAATTTCTCATGTTTATTTCCCATGCTTCTAACTTTGGTAAATAGGGAATAAAAGTATTTCTTTTTACATCCTTGATTATTTATATTCAAGCTACCGAGATTCTGTTTGAGCATATGTATTGTACTTGGCCCCTTATTATCTTCCCCTCTAGATGCTAGTTTAAAGTCCTCCTGATTAAAGCGGGGCAGGAATTTTTGATGAAACTTTTTTTGTCAGAAAATGCAAAGTTGATAGTGACATGGAGACCCCAGAATACCCAATTGCCTAATGAGTATGGTTCTGCCATGGGATGAAGGAGTCCCAGGTCCAAGTCCCTATTCTGCCTGATTTAAACCAGGGGCTGTGAAGGGGTGTGACTCACCACTCTGGCACCTCTTGCAGGTTGTCTTGGGAATTAGCTCTGCATGGTAGTGCACCCTCCTCGGGTGGTGCCTTGCCACCATCACTCCTGCTCTAGGACGCACATCTCTCCAAGGACTGTGGAGTCCTCTTCAGCAACACAGCCCTCTGGCCATGCCACACACAGTGCTCCCACCACTTTCGGGGGAACTGCAGTCCACTCTTCAGCCACTTCCCTTAGTGGCTGCTGCAGCCAATTGTCTGGCCACTTACCTTGTGGCTCCACCACCCTCTTTGTCCTTGCCCCACGGTCTCAGCCTGCAAACCCCAGCAGCCAGCCAGGAGCTGTCTCCCACTCCCCAGTTCTGGCTAGCAGCACTGTTCTGTCCAGGGTGCTAGCAGTTCTCTTAGCCCTCCAGAGACACAGTCCTTCTTCCCTGGGCTCCCAGCAGAGAACTGCCTTCCTCTGCCCTGCAACTACTTTTTTGTATGGGCCTGCTTCGCCCTGATTGGCTACTCCCTTCAGCCCTCCTCTGATTGGCTGCCTCTGGCGCAGCCTCCCTAGGGCTGCTTTTAACCCCTTTTCTGCCAGTGAGGGGCAACCGCCCCATTACTGTCTCCCACACCCCAGGTGCGTGGTCTAATCACTAGGCTATTTGGCGCTGGTGATAGAAACTTTGAAAGACTATGGGGTTCATCCCAGTTCAAAATGTGAAAAATTTTGAAATCTCAAAACTTTTCATGGGACTGGAAAACCATTTCCCACCCAGCTTTACTCCTAACTGTTCTAGCTAATCTGTCATCCAAGCCATACATCCTCCTTTCTCCAGAGAAGGTGGCCCAATGTTCCATGAAAATGTAAGTAGAATCGTAGAATCATAGAATATCAGGGTTGGAAGGGACTTCAGGAGGTCATCTAGTCCAACCCCCTGCTCAAAGCAGGACCAATTCCCAACTAAATCATCCCTTTGTCAAGCCTGACCTTAAAAACCTCTAAGGAAGGAGATTCCACCACCTCCCTAGGTAACCCATTCCAATGCTTCACCACCCTCCTAGTGAAAAAGTTTTTCCTAATCTCCAACCTAAACCTCCCCCACTGCAACTTGAGACCATTACTCCTTGTTCTGTCATCTGGTACCACTGAGAACAGTCTAGATCCATCCTTTTTGGAACCCCCTTTTAGGTAGTTGAAAGCAGCTATCAAATCCCCCCTCATTCTTCTCTTCTGCAGACTAAACAATCCCAGTTCCCTCAGCCTCTCCTCATAAGTCATGTGTTCCAGCCCCCTAATCATTTTTGTTGCCCTCCGCTGGACTCTTTCCAATTTTTCCACATCCTTCTTGTAGTGTGGGGCCCAAAACTGGACACAGTACTCCAGATGAGGCCTCACCAACGTCGAATAGAGGGGAATGATCACATCCCTCGATCTGCTGGCAATGCCCCTACTTATACAGCCCAAAATGCCGTTAGCCTTCTTGGCAACAAGGGCACACTGTTGACTCATATCCAGCTTCTTGTCCACTGTAACCCGTAGGTCCTTTTCTGCAGAACTGCTGCCTAGCCATTCGCTCCCTAGTCTGTAACAGTGAATGGGATTCTTCTGTCCTAAGTGCAGAACTCTGCACTTGTCCTTGTTGAACCTCATCGGGTTTCTTTTGGCCCAATCCTCTAATTTGTCTAGGTCCCTCTGTATCCTATCCCTACCCTCCAGCATATCTACCACTCCTCCCAGTTTAGTGTCATCTGCAAACTTGCTGAGAGTGCAGTCCACGCCATCCTCCAGATCATTAATGAAGATATTGAACAAAACCGGCGCCAGGACCGACCCTTGGGGCACTCTGCTTGATACCGGCTGCCAGCTAGATAGGGTGCTATTGATCACTACCCGTTGAGCCCGACGATCTAGCCAGCTTTCTATCCACCTTATAGTCCATTCATCCAGCCCATACTTCTTTAACTTGCTGGCAAGAATACTGTGGGAGACTGTACCAAAAACTTTGCTAAAGTCAAGGAATAACACATCCACTGCTTTCCCCTCATCCACAGACCCAGTTATCTCCTCATAGAAGGCAATTAGGTTAGTCAGGCATGACTTGCCCTTGGTGAATCCATGCTGACTGTTCCTGATCACTTTCCTCTCCTCTAAGTGTTTCAGAATTGATTCCTTGACGACCTGCTCCATGATTTTTCCAGGGACTGAGGTTAGGCTGACTGGCCTGTAGTTCCCCGGATCCTCCTCCTTCCCTTTTTTAAAGATGGGGACTACATTAGCCTTTTTCCAGTCATCTGGGACCTCCCCCGATCGCCATGAGTTTTCAAAGATAATGGCCAATGGCTCTGCAATCACATCTGCCAACTCTTTTAGCACCCTCGGATGCAGCACATCTGGCCCCATAGACTTGTGCTCATCCAGTTTTTCTAAATAGTCCCGAACCACTTCTTTCTCCACAGAGAGCTGGTCACCTCCTCCCCATACTGTGCTGCCCAGTGCAGCAGTCTGGGAGCTGACCTTGTTTGTGAAGACAGAGGCAAAAAAAGCATTGAGTACATTAGCTTTTTCCACATCCTCTGTCACTAGGTAGCCTCCCTCATTCAGTAAGGGGCCCACACTTTCCTTGACTTTCTTCTTGTTGCTAACATACCTGAAGAAATCCTTCTTGTTACTCTTAACATCTCTTCCTGCTGCAACTCCAAGTGTGATTTGGCCTTCCTGATTTCACTCCTGCATGCCTGAGCAATATTTTTATACTCCTCCCTGGTCATTTGTCCAGTCTTCCACTTCTTGTAAGCTTCTTTTTTGCGTTTAAGATCAGCAAGGATTTCACTGTTAAGCCAACCTGGTCGCCTGCCATATTTACTATTCTTTCTACACATCGGGATGATTTGTTCCTGCAACCTCAATAAGGATTCTTTAAAATACAGTCAGCTCTCCTGGACTCCTTTCCCCCTCATATTATTCTCCAAGGGGATCCTGCCCATCAGTTCCCTGAGGGAGTCGAAGTCTGCTTTTCTGAAGTCCAGGGTCCGGATTCTGCTGCTCTCCTTTCTTCTTGGAATGTAAATGTTGTGTAGAAAGTAGGGCTCCTGAGATGAACTCCTTCCTGCTTATTAAGGCCAAAATCCTTTCCTTCTATCTCTAACAAAACCTGAGGAAATGGGCAGTGCTTAGGGATTCTCCAAGAAGAATTGAATTCTGCCCCCAAAGCCATATATGGCTAGGAAGGCAGGTACATTACTTCTGTGACTGCTCACTTGCTGTAACAGCATCTACATAGGACAGTTGAACATGGTTGTGTGGGCACTCTATAACTCAGTCTGCCTCCTCCCCTCCACCAGTTCCCGCATCGTCAGACATTAGGTTTCTGCACTGGGGTGGGATCACAATTTGGGCCTTTAAGTAAAATCTTCCTTTCAGGAGAACTGTGGATGCATGAGCAAGTACATTGGATCTCATTTCAAGTCCTCTTTGGATCTGAGTATTGTGGATCTCACCTATGGACAATTTTCCAAATTTGTGGTCCTCCTCTTCAGTGTGGTTATATATACATGCAGCTGTATCTGGGGTTAAAGATACAGATAGGTTTCTTGAATCAAGGTAGCTAATTTGGTTGGCAAACATGGGCAAACCAACCTCTTCCTTGTCCTGCACCTGAATTTACACAGAATATCATCTTAACTGGGATTACCACTATATGAAGCACATTTATGACTGTATTATCAGGCTAAGATCATAACAGCTAATTCAGCAGATTATTCCATGGTTGATTATGACAGATAATGTTTTCCAAACTTTACCACACATAGGCTGCTAGTCAGGTAACTCCACTTCTGGGCCTTTGCAGTATGTTGCTTTCTTGTCAGTGAAGTGAAAAGAAGGTG